>NC_070597.1:17935377-18277877 GCF_027409825.1 Scomber japonicus
GCCGTGCCGTTGGCTTGTCTGCTTTGATTCCCGTGCTCCAAAAGCTGTACATTTGTTAGTGTCACCCCCCCCACCCCCTACTCCTCCCAACCCCCACCTTCTTCAACTCTGCTGTACTTCCTTTTTTTTTTTGACCCATCTTTAAAGAACAGTCAGTGACAAATAGCATGGAATCATGGGTAATGTGGAGTTAAAATGAGGGAGGAATTGCAATTATGCACTTGTTAGTGTCTGTACAGTTTTAATAAGGCATGTTCCCTTTTGAAATGCTGTCTCACACAGGGGGAGGCAGGTTGTGTGTGTGTGTGTGTGTGCGCGTGTGTGTGCACGTGTGTGTGTGCGTGTGTGTGTGCGTGTGTGTGTGTGTGTGTGTGTGTGTGTGTGTGATATTGCTGAGTGGGTGCTCAAGTGAGCTTGTTTACCATCCTTGGCTGCTATGAGCTGTGAGAGGCTGACTGGCCAAACTCTCCTAATGAGTTCTTCCTCCGTTGTTCTTAACACGCACATGCACACACACACACACACGCATACACACACACACACACACATACACACACTTGTGTCTCTGCTCCGCTCTACTCTGAAGCATTGGTGCAGCCACTGGGGGTCATTGTTCCCCATAGCTCTAACTCGAACTCTAGTAGTTCTGCTGTTGTTCTGGTGTGTGTGTTTGTGTGTGTCAGTGTGTTTATGTGGGTCTAGTGTTAGTAGCCATGGCGCCCAGCTCACCAGACTCACACTGAGCACCAAAACCTCAGTCAATATATCACAACAGTCTGAATCGTTTAGATAAAGGATGGAGATTGGGTCACTGCTCTGTTCCTATGTTTTATTTATTTGTGCCCTTGTTTTCTGAAAAAAGCATATTTTGATTCTTGCAAGCAAGCATCTTTACTTTTTTATTAACGGTGGTGCCCATTCTCTCTCTTTCTTTCTCTCCCCCTCTCTCTCTCTACCTCTCTCTCTCTCTCTCTCTCTCTCTCTCTCTCTCTCTCTCTCTCTCTCTCTCTCTCTCTCCCCCCCTTTGCTTCAGATCGCTCTACTTCACGTGTGTTTTCTCTCATTGAGATGCAGCTTACTGATCTCTTCCCCTCATTACCTATTTTGCCTCGCTCTTTCATGCATCTTTCTTTTGTTCTCCTACTTCTATCTTTTCTCCCTCGTTAGTATTCTCTTTCAAAACGGGAATTTTATTGGTGTTGACTCCCTTTGATGTTTTTTCTTTTTTTTTGCCATAGATACAAGTTCTAATCTAATCTTATACTTATTTAGAGTTTGGCCAACAGGCTGGTGTTTACCATTCCCAGCGGGTCTAAATTAGCACTAATTCTCCGTATCTATAATACTACTCCACCGTTACTGAATGTCAGGAATTACCTGACCCCGAGCAGAATCCTTCAGGTGAGTTAGAAGCCCACACCACCTGTTAATGGGATTACTGTTTGAACTTTGACCCACACCACGACTAGAGAGCTAAGTACAGAACAAGCACATGATGGCTAGTGGATTAATTCCTGATCCCTGGATATACTAAAGCTTGGTCAAGAAACCAATCCTTCCACTGACTTGATCATATAGACACACACACACACACACACACACACACACACACACACACACACACACACACACACACACACACACACACACACACACACACACACACACACACACACACACACACACACACACACACACAAAGAAATAGCCAGTCAGGAAGCTAACCAACACCGAGTGCCCCCTTGTTGTTTTTACAATAAGCTTTCTCTGGATTGCAGATCAGACAGCCCTCCTCCCCATCTCTCTCTCTCTTTCTCTCTCTCTCTCTCTCTCTCTCTCTCTCGCTCATCACAAAGAGCTGCTGCTTTACGAGGGTCTGGCTGCAGTAAAAACCAAGTGTTGTAGGGGGGCACAGAAGGCTGTCGGAGAGGATGTAAATTACACAAATAAAAACTCCACACTGGCACTGAGCTTCCCCCAAGAGAGAGAGACAGAGTGGGTGGGAGAGGGAGAGATATTTTACTTTTAACTTCAGAGAGGAAGGGAATGGGATAGACAGAAGGGGAATGTGGGGGAAAAAAGACCAGAAGGAGACAGAAGGAAAAAAAAACTGATACCAGACAAAGATTCAGTCTGTGTGAATATAAGAGGTGGTAGAGGAAAAGCAGCGGAAAAAGTTTTATGGGAACCGTCATTCAGCACTTGAAAACAAGTGTGCATATGTGCATGTACCTCCCTGACACAATCCTCCATATCTGTGGCACCCGTCTTCCTCTCTCACTCTGCATCCCCTCCTCCCATCCTTCCCTCAGCATCCCTTCCTTCCTTCTTAAAGGTTTTTCCTCACCTGCCCGTCACCGCACCTTTACACCGCTCAGAAGGCCTTTTCAGACGAATGTTCACAGTTGTTGATAGAAACATGAACTTAAACTCAATGCGCCACATTCGTACCTCCACCCAGCAGATCTGCTCCGCTCCACTGCCGCAGCAGTTGCGGGGATGTGACGTTAAGTAGGAAACTGGGTGTGCTTTGTAATGCAGGCATTATTTTGTAGCTTGGCAACATTAACAGTGAGAGGAAACCCGATTATAACCAGGGTTTCCTCTCTCTTAAATAGGAGAGCAGAGAATGCACATTACTGTATTTGTTTTGCCCTCTCACACACATTCTCTCTCACACATACACACATTTATACAATAGACGTGTTTTCGTTTTGCAGAACATGGACTTCGATTAACAGTGGCAGCATGTTTATATGATAATTGTATCATGCAAATATACTTTCCTACAAATGTCATTTGCAAGCATTTCCCCAAAAGTCTTTTCATGTGCATAAAAAAGTAATGAGTCTCTTAGAAATCTAGTGTAGTTGAGCCTCAAAATAATAATTAGTAAGTAATTTGACTCACACAATAAGTGTGGGGGGGAAAAAAGTATTTTCTGCTACTGTTACTTTAAGCTAAGCCAGTTTTGCGTCTTTAAATTGTAAGGCACTGTTTGGTTGACATGCACAGAGACACTCATACTGTCTTACCACTTCTTTTGTTAGCGACTCAGTCAGTGTAACCACCGAGAGGGGCATATGAGGGGCAGCTGGCTTCCCTCTCGCTGCCTCTGCCTGCTGCGCCGTGCACGATAAGCTGAGGGAGTGCGGCCGTGTGACCAGTAAACCTCATGGCAGCTCAGCAAGGTGGCAGAAGGCAAAGCGGTTAAGTTGATTATATAGAGTTCTACATTTCCTCAGGGAGCTAAGGAAGGAACTAAGGGACAACGACATTAGAGAGGAAGAGATCAATTGGAGGGGGGTCGATTGAGTATAAGATATGCAGAACGTGTGAAAGCGAGAGAGAGAGGGAGGAGTAAGTTGTTTGTAGGAGATGGGCAGAATTGTCCCAAGACAGATACAGAGAAAGGATGAGAGGAGGTGAGATAGTAAGAAGTAGAGTAGTAGAAAAAGATCTAAGATCTCAGTGGTGCAAAGTGAACTCTAGATGTAGGATGATAGATTCTCCACACATCAGTCATATGTGCTCAAAGCAGCTCCTCAACAGTATGTGTGTGTGTGTGTGTGGGGGGGGGGGGGGGGGCTTTAAGCACAGGGTTGTACTTTTGATAAGGTAGACCAACTAATGTTTGGATGAACAGCACTCTCTAATGAAGACATTCTGTTCTCCATTACTTTTACATTCACATTAAAATGAATATTTTTAGCCCATTCATTCATCAAATAATGGTCTGTTATTATGCCCCATTATACCCCAAAACTCAGCTCTTAGAAAGAATTGCTTACTCCATTAAAAATGGATGTTTTTGTCAATATATGTTAGTAAAAGAGTTCTCTAATTGCATCTGTTACCATACCGACAACAGTCTTTTACAAGAAGGGAAACATGTTTTTCTCCAGAAACGAAATATGTTGCCAAACATTCATTCAGGATGATATTACGACATTAGATGTTGTGGATAGACCTTGTGGAGACAAATTAGCACCATTACACATTAAATAAGTCACATCTATATTTCAGTGATTTGGTTGCTTGGTTGCTTGACTAAAGCTGATTTGACGTGTATTGCATTTTAAGCACATTTAACACAATGTTTTTAGAGAATACAAAGGGTTCTGCAAAAGGCTTCAAAGTTGTCACTGAGAGAAACCGAGGCTGAGCCCCCATTCCCTTATTGATGTGGGTGTGTACGTGTATGTGTGGTTGTGTGTGTGTGTGCGTGTGTGTCAGCCATATTGTGTGGCTGTGCGTTGGAACAACAGAAATACTCTGGATGATGTGTCTCACTCAGCTGTTTTGCCAGACGACTGGGTTTTTGGCACAGAGAGAGATACAGAGAGAGAGAGGATGGTGTCCATTGTTGTCTCCTTGCTGGAATGATCGTGCACCTGCATGTTGCTGATGATGGGATTTACTGTGCGTGTGTGTGTGTGTGTATGCATGAGTGAGTGTGTGTGTGTCAGTGTCAGTGCTAGACTGTAACAAAGCACCCTATGTGGCTTTACAGCAGCTAGTTTACTAACCCTAACCCTAACCCTGACCCTTTTCCCTAAATAAGCAATGTTAATACTTATCCCTGCACTCATGTATGTGTGTATTGCTCTGTGCGTGAAGGCTCAGAGCAGTTGTCTTCTAATTCAAATAATTGATAATTGTTTCTGTCTTTTCTGTCTGTCTGTCTGTCTGTCTGTCTGTCTGTGTGTGTGTGTGTGTGTGTGTGTGTGTGTGTGTGTGTGTGTGTGTGTGCGTGTGCGTGATTTTCTGTGTGTTTCAGTCCAAACAGTAGATAGACCCAGCTCTTTCAACTGATTTTAGGCGGCATCTGCATGATCTAAGCTGTGGGTGTGTCATGCACGTGGACATTGTTGGCGTCATTGTGTTACTGGCCTTTGTATTCAGCAGAAGCCTCCCTGACACAAATTATGATTATCACTCCCAGTTCAGCCCAGAGCACTAGGCTAACTTTACTTTGACTGTTGAACCCTGAGGTGTAGTCAACTCTAGACACTCCCTCAGCATGTGTGTGTTTGTGTGTGTCTGTGTATGTCTGTGTGTATGTGTCTGTGTCTGTGTGTGTGTGTGTGCACATGACAGGTGAATAGAAGCTGTTTACACATATTAACTTTGGACAATGTGTGGAGAATCAGGTCTGGACATCTTCTGGAGTTTCCTTTCACACATGCAGCACACAGTAGGAGATTGTCCATATCGGACATGTTTTCACCTGCTGGAAATACTCTGTTTGGTTTAGGTGAGGGGTGCAGGAGGCACGACATGACACAAAAAGCATGCTACAGCTATAATTTGGTGTTTTTAAGATTTTCATCAGAAATATAAAAACTTTTATCACAGGAATTCTTTTTTCCTATTAGCACTAACTTTACAGTGGAGTATTCGGGCCCAGTCAAAATAGCAGCATATCGAACCGGTTGCATTTATCCAGCGCCAGCCATGTTTGACACAGCAGCTATGGATGAGCAGGAGGGTGGCTGCTGGAAGTCAAAGATGTTCTATACATTGCTCTTTAACTGTAGCACTCACAGCAGCGAGGAGTTGTGGCTCACTCGTTCTCTGTGAATCCTCTGAAGAATTCACTGCTGTATTCACACACAGGCTCAATCAGACATTACACTGTTTATACTAGGGAGTCCATTTAATGTCCTGTCTGACTGATTCGGACGTTTGCATTCACACATACAGCTCCTCTGGGTAACGTCTGGAGTGCATGTGTAAAAGGGGCTAGAGAGGGAGACAGGAAGGGAGTGTTTTGTGTACAAGCTGATCACAGGGAATGGGTTCATAGTATTTACATAAGCATGTATGTATACTGTACGTACTACACAGGTTTGTGTATTTGTGTGTGTGTGTGTTTAGATGCGGTGATGCACACGTCCTCCCATGTGAGCTTGTGTGTGTCAGTGTCGCACCTGTTTGTGTGCAAATACTTGTGTGTGTGTCCCTGTTTGGTTGCTGTGTGTGCATATTGGCGTGCAGCTTCATACTAACAGGGTTATTAAATGGGATTTCTTTTTTCTTTTTCTTTTTTTTGGGGGACGGCTGAATGTCAGCAGATCCATTATCCTTTATCTGAGCTCCCCAGAGCAGAGAGAGAGAGAGGGATAGAGTGGATGACAGTAGTTCAGTAGATGGATGGACGGACAGATGAACGTCGGTGTCTTATAACACACTCCTGTTAACAGCCACTTTCTGTCCTTTATGAATTATTCACACTTGTTTCATTCTCTCATCTCCTTCAATTGAAAACACACTTCCTTATACACACCTTACACTGCTATTTCTTTTTTTTAATCAATTTTTGACTGGACTGCGTTTGTCCCTGACTGACTGACAGAGTGATGAAGTTACACCATTGGTTGGCCGACATTTGTTGAAGTTTCCCCATTGTCCGTTGCTCTTTCAAAATGAATCAGAGGGATACTGTAATAGATCTCAGGCCTTTATTACACTGTTTTATGACCGTCAGTAAGTAGTCTTGAGATAGCCTCTATTGTCATTTGGCACTATACAAATAAAAAGTCAAATTGACTTGACCATACTAAATAATAAATGATCTCAAACAAATCAAACATCTGGTTCCAAAGTATAACAGCCTAGCTTAGAGCAGAGTAGGAAAGGAAATAGCTCGTCATGTGCCTTGAGGCATTAGGGAATGTAGTTAAAGCATCCCAAATAACAATCAGTCTGACACTCAATACAGAGTCTTAGAAAAACAACAGATATCCACACATAGAATCAGATAACAGACCAGAGGAGGGTTAATATTAAAATGAATATAAAATTAGAATAGTTCATCAATAGAATCATGTTAAGATGAGTGAAAAGTTCTTGCAACTGCATTTATAAGAATCTCCAACAAGTAAAGTTAAAAAGTTAAATACAAATATAAATATACAGAAAAGTGATCTTTGTGTATATGCTTTATTATTAAGACTAATTAAAAATGATAACAAACATCACAACACCTCTGGCAAAGTGTTTCCATCCTTTACTAAGTGTCTATAAAATGCAGTTAAAATGAAATCTCTTGAAAATACATTGAAGAATGATTATGACTATTTTATTTATTTTCAGTTTCACACATAATGTGATATCACTTTACATTTTGCAGAACTGCCTGTATCGTGATAATATTGTTGTTAAAGCTGACGCATCACAATATCATATAGTGAGTTTTCCCGTGATTCATAACCCCATTAAAACAGTACAGTGTGAAATCACACTCTAATAGGGTCATAGGGGATTCAATTGTCTCTGGCCCTGTTATACTGTATATGTGAGATGTGTGTACTGTGAGTGTGGCCTGAGTTGAGAGTGTAAAGATCTGTAAAAGGACTGATAAGATAGTTCCTGACCAAAAGAACTTCAGTTAAAAAAAAAAGTAGACACAGATGACACATGACTGACACTGTCTCGTCTTACCACACAAGCACATTTGCACACACGTACAAGGTTGCGTGCCAATATACAACATATGGATATCAGCCATTGTGCAATATAGGGAAGTTACAGTTAAAGGAGGGAAGTGTGGAAACCGTCATTACTGTTCATGCGGGTGTGTGTTTTAACATCACTTACTGTATATGGCCCCTGAACAGTCATTGCTCTTGAGTCAAAGTTGTTACAGTTATGAGAACTTATTGCAAAATCAATTTCAAAAGACCTTTAATTGCCAATGCGGGCTGATAAATCGAGCAACAACACAAGAATCTGGTTTAAGCGAGAGGAGTGAGGGGGCAGCGCCTCCCGTCACCGATGCTGGGTTGAACTCGATCTACAACATGCACCTTCGACAAGGTTTAGCAATAGATTATTTCATCTCAGAACCATTAAACTCTTTTTTTTCTAATCAACCAAATATTAATTGCTGCATCCCCCTTAGAACTGCTCCTCGGAAAATCAGATGGCTGCTGCATCCATGTCTGGTTTTGCTTTCATCCCATCTATTACACTCCATCTCAGAATAAATATAAACCTGCTGAAGAGATATCAATAAATAGTGATAGCAGGGAAACTGTTACAAGGGCAACTATTTCCTCTTTCTGTGTGGCTTTGAAACAGCCTGCTGCAGCAAAACCTATCCCTATATTTTTTTAATTTTACAATCATTGTTTCGTTATTTCTCTCCTGAGTTTTGAATCAAACTTGTCAGGAGTGTGACCCTTATCAGGAGAAACAGCTGCATTGTTGAGGCTAATATTGTCCACCAGGATGCTGCATTAAAGGAAAGAGGGAGGGAAAGAGTGATGAATGATCCATCCAGAAATAGAGAGAAAGAATTGGGCTGCTGGCCAACTAGGTTAGAGGCTGTGCTGGTGATGTCTGCTCGGTTGCATAGAAACTACAGCAGATAAACACAGAGACCTAAGAGCATGCACACCTCTGGTCAAATGTAGTCAGCCTGACACTTAGCCATGTGCTAACTGAGCTATGCTTCATCGTTTGTTACTCAATGCAAACACAATGGTGTATTTGTTTTTTTTTAATGTTGTGAAGTGATTTTTGAGATGATCTTAATTTAATATTGTGTTTTTATTTATCAGTAGCAAGAGAGAGGTATGCTGATTGTAAATAAATGAATGTAAATGTCTTACATGGAATCGTACGCTGTGTTAAAATGTATAAACTCAGTGGGAAATAAGACAGCTAAAATTATTAGCTCAGCACGGTCCAAGGTGAAGCAAGAGCAAAGAAAAGGATATAAAGCTAGAACAGCAATGCATTTTGACAGGTGTATATGTTATGTGCAAAGACAATGCAACACATTCACTCTGTAGCATCCTTGCCAGTTGAGGAAACGTGCAATATTTGTGGTTCACATGATCAGAGCCACAGAACAGAGAAGGAAAAGTGGAAATAGTTGCGTATAGGGGAAGAGTGAAAGACGTGAGAGAATAGTGAACTGAATATTGATGGTTTCTGAAGGATGATTTTGTTAACTCCTGATGAGCTCTGACATGCCAGGCCTCCCAGCAGCCCCTGGCACTCCTGTTCTCACCTCCACACATGAGCAAGCTCATCTGTGAACTCCCCCTGCACCTTTTTACACGTTTTACTGTGGCACCTTTTTTCTTTTTTCTTTTTTCTGATTAAACATGCAAACACTGATACGCAGGGATCCATGCCAAAACACCCCAAGACATACACGGACACACACACACACGCAGACAGATGCACGCAGACTTACAGTTTCTTACATCGTCACTGAAGCTTAGCCTTCACTTTTCTTCAAGGACCGTTGGCAGCGAGGACGGAAAGACGAGAGAGATGGTGGAGAGAGAAAGAATAATAAAGGGAGGGTAGAAAGGGAGAGTGAATGGGGCTCTCCATCATGCTGTCAATAAGGTGCAGCTTTAGCGTTAGCAAGGAATAAAGAGTGTTTTTAAAAGGTGCTGTGAGGTGCAGCGAAGATGAGTCGGATAAATGAATTCTCTTTTTCCTTCAAAGAGCCCAGTAAAGCCCACAGGGTCACTGTGTCTGTGTGTGTGTGTGTGTGTGTGTGTTCGTGTGGAGAAATACTGAGGGAGAGAGAGAGTATATGCGAGCAAGTATGAGGATAGAAAGTGTAACGGCGTGCATGCTTCAGCCCGGAGTCTGTACTAGAGAATGCATGCAAAAGCCATGGCCGGCTGACGTTTTTGTTACTCCTGACACTATAACATATTGTGTTTTTTCTGGCTGTTGCCCCTCTCCTTTCACCACTGAGTGGGAAAAGTAATGTAGTTCAGAGGGGGCATGTAAGATGGAACAATGGCTCAAAAATATTGAATAAGGAGTGAAAGGGAGCCAGGGTCTGAATGACAATAGGCTAGAGCTGGGGGTGAGGACTGATGGTGTGTGGGGGGAGCGAGTCCAGATTGATGATAGATCTCCACTGGTTAAATATTATCAGGCTTCTTTTTTCATGTATCAACCCCCCCCTCCTGTCCCGGTATCACACAGAGAATAGTAAGATGTGGCCAGCTAATGATCTGCCCTTCTGAGCCATTCACTTTTTGTATTACCCTATTTACTTACTATTGAGACACTCCCCTCTCCATGGGTTCACAACACAGATGGTTTGGGTAGCCATAGTGACTGCCGTGCTTTATTTATATCAGCCCAAAGCCTTTCTGTGTGTCTTTTTTTTTTAACTCTTAGAAGTTTTGTCACAGATGGAGTGCTGAAGTGATGGGAGGATTTTGTGATGACAGGATATCTCTGTTATACTTTTCTCCATCTGTGGCTTTATCAAAATGCACATCTTGTTCCAGCTATACTTAAAGATATAGGTAGTTTATTTGAAGTCATTTAGATGTCTTGGCAGATATGTGGAACGTTGTTGAGCAACAGCACAGCGGTCGTTCTGTGGTGAGAGATGCAGATGCATATTTTGGCATATGATAAGCCATGTGATGTTGGTTGTGTTTTCTAGTAGTTCCACATTTTCCCCTGTGTTTGTTTTTTTGCAATGCTGCCTGTATATCAAGGGTGGAGCAAGCCAGGCCCTGAGGGTAAAAGTTTTGACATTAATGTCAGTTTTCACAGCAGTTCTCTGGGTTTTGTTACTTAGCCTGACAAAGGATGAAGCTCTTTCCTGCTGCCTGTAGCGACGCTGAGCAAACCTTTTGAATGCACAAACAGGTACTGTGCAATGAAAATGTGTACTCAGATAGGGCACATTTCATTGTGTTCAGCCCCCAGATGAAGTTGACCCACATGCACCTTTGGGACTTGTTGGTAAGAAGGGCTGCCTCTCATCCAATTAGCTCCTCTCTTTCATACACGGACATACATGTATATATATCTATGTATATATATATATATATATATATATATAAATACACACACACACTGGGGCTGGGGTGGGGTATGTGTCGGACAGTAACAGAGGGGGTGGGGGGGTGAGAGATGGCAGAGAAAGGGGAGTAGCTGCTCCATCTACATTCCCTGCGCCCCATTCTTTTGAAATGCTGATGACTCCTCCTCCCTCACTGTCATCGCTCTGCTCTCTTCTCTTTTAATGTGGCGGAGTCATCCATTCCATTAACCCTCCTCCTGCTCCCCTCCCCAGGTTAGAATGAGGCAGATTCCCCATCGCCAGCCTCCCCCCACCTCCCTATAAAAGGCAGGGCAACAGGGGCCACAGCGGTGACGATGGCAGGGGCATTTGTCATGCTCTGAGCCGCGGCAGTCTGTTGCTCTCCCGAGGGCCTTTGTTGTCCCCAGATCCCAACTTGCTGGCTAAGCAGAGGATTTCACATGTTTCATTAACATCTGAACCAGCTCGGCACTTTTGCACATTTCACACCGCTTGGCGGGAACGTGCACGGACACAGACACAGACACATGCACGTACTGGAAAACATAAAAAGCAGGATGCCAGAAGCCCATGCGTGCATCCAGGAGTGAGCAGTCAGTATTATGAAAGAGCAAGAGTAGGATTAGAGCTGTATCACAGACACACACATACACACACACGTGCAGACACACAAACACGCCACCGTTTTCAATGAGTGTTGACTGCACATTCAGCCTGCAGTTATCCAACCTCTGTGTGGTTCGTGGCACACATTCGGTCTTTGTACTGAGCACAACAATCAGCGTGCCCTGCCCGGCCGCCGGTGTTAGGGGCACCACTCAAGTGGAGGTCACTCGGCGAGGCGTTATAATGCTTTGGGCTGGGCACAACAAGACTGAGGGCAATCCACTTAAAGCGAACCACTAAACCCACCCTCCCCTCCTCCTCCACCTCCTCTCATATCCCCTCCAGGCCACCCCGAGCATCACACTTCTGAATGGAAAACGGGAAATCGGCCCTCTGCAGCACTTCAAAAACTGAAGAGAGTGTAAGCAGTGAGAGGGAGGGTGGGAGAGAGGAAAGTACTGTGGAGGAGGAGGAGGAGGAGGAGGAGGAGTGGGGGGGGTGCTTAAAACACCGTGCCTCGACACCCCGACAGCAGTGCCTAAGATCTCTTTTAGACGGAGATGAAACGGCTCGAATCAGGCAACATAGGCAAAATCAAAGCCTGAAAGACTGTTTTGATGAGAAGACGGCTTTTTATGATTTTCCTTGCTACCCTGGTTTTTTTTTTCACTCTATCTGTCTCCTTCGTGAACTCTGAATTAAGGCCAAAAGAGCAAGCCTGCGGTCAGGAACCTGGATCACAGGAAACAGAGAAATGAATGGTATAATACATAAATAAAACAGAATGTAGGTTGAGCTGTAATTACATCAGTGATGCTAATTTCTCAGTTAGATCAGGTAGAGCGGAGCTGTGGACCGAGCTGCTACTTCTGCCAGCCCATTCAACTCCACTCTCTCCTTTTCTCTCCCTGTGTGCTTTCCAGCAGTAGATCATCTTTTCCCTCAGACTGTACTTTAAACTTCTTACTCAAGGTAGTTACATAGTTAGCTCTACATCACCCATATTTCTGCGTAAGTTCAGGTAAAACATGTTTATATACAAGATTTTAAATAAAATGTGAACTAGATTACAGAAGAATAAAGAACTAACTGGCTAACTTTAAAGTCCAAAAAGAGACTACAAAAAGACTAATGCAAACTGTGGACATGTTTTAGTTTAATCAAAGATGTTTTTGAATTGCAGTTTTCATCCAGTTTGGCGTTTGACCCATACTAGGGATTCAAAAATAATGCTATCTCAACGTCTACTGCACCAATATGTCTCTTGCAAGTCCTTCAAACTTTATAACAGTGCATTACAAAACATCTGGAGCACCCCCTTTAAATCTTTTCTATGCGAATAGCCAATACAGTCTTTGTGCATTGTCCATGTTTGAAATAATCTGTTTCTGTTTTTAATTTACGAAACAAAGTATTGCTGCAATTCTTTGTAAAAAAATGACAATACAAGTCAATGTTGGACTCATCGTCTAGTATATCATTGCGAAGGCCGATTCAAGAAATCCCTATTTCTCCTTCCAAACTGACATCTTGTCCTTCTGGCTATGTCCCATTGATTTGTTTATCCCAGCTGAATATCATCTCTTACTCCTTTTGACTTCATAAACATCTCAGTGTCAGTCTTTGTCTCCTCTGGCT
This sequence comes from Scomber japonicus, assembly GCF_027409825.1. Classification (NCBI taxonomy): domain Eukaryota; kingdom Metazoa; phylum Chordata; class Actinopteri; order Scombriformes; family Scombridae; genus Scomber; species Scomber japonicus. Next base: position 17,948,447 of record NC_070597.1, read on the forward strand.
GCTCTCTCGGTTGCTGTTTTGCTCTGTGTTTCATCCTCTGTCCCTCTTGTCTTTCTTAATAGAATTAGCGGTGTGTCCATTCGTATGTACTAAACATCTCCCTGTTTCTGACAGCTAATGGGGGCCATTCCAAGTCCTGGATGACTGATACTGAGATATCCTCCCTCCAGGGTAACATCCATAGCAATTTTCTCTTGATTTGCTGAGTGATGGACTCGGTGCAAAGGAACATAGACCTAATGATCATTGCGGAGATGGGCTCTCTAACTCAAGGCCATAGAGTGTGGACGATTACAAGCTATACAATAAGCTATGCCACCCCCCCCCCCCCTCCCCTCCATCTCTCTTTCTCTCTCTCTCTTTCTCTCTTTCTCTCTCTCTCTCTCTCTCTCTCTCTCTCTCTCTCTCTCTCTCTCTCTCTCTCTCTCTCTCTCTCTCTCTCTCTCTCTCTCTCTCTCTCTCTCTCTCTCTCTCTCTCTCTCTCTGTCTCTCTTCCTCTCTTCCTCTCCCTCTGCTGAGGTATTTCTAGAATGCCGCCGGCCATGATGGATTTATGAGTGGGCCATACTTTGGTAAACACCGATGGTGGGCAGCTTTGTCCTCCCCCCCGTGATATAGTGAAGGTCCCCATAAAAAATGGGAAAACCAGGTTACGGCCACCATAGAGCAGGGCTAAACAATAAAAGGCTTTATGGGCAGAAATATAGGCCTGTACCATAAATGCTGGAATCTGCTGTCGGAGGGACATTAAAGGGATAATGACGGAGGGGGTGGTGTATCTTTCACAAAGATCCCTGCAGCCTCTAAGAGTCTTTTTTAGAAAAGACACACACACACACACACAGGCACACACAGAGGATATCTAAAAGATCTATAGAACAGCTTAACTTTGGGTCAGGCTTTTAGTGTGTTTGTGCGTGTGTGCGTATCCAGTAGATTGACAGAAAGAGGTGGAAGCAGTGCAGTGTTCATCGATAACTGCAGCTTGTTCTCACATCGAAGGGTCGGGCCCTCATTACACATTGGCTCGCTGTCGGGGAGCACAGCTGTTGGGTTTGGCTGGTGCTGCCTGTACGGGCTGCTCAAAACCAGCTGTGCAAACAAATACACACACACGCACACACATACATACACACAGAAACCGTAATAGCAGTAAAGGGAGCGGAGTGGTAACAGACAGGTTTGTGGAGTTTCGGGTAGACTTAAACGTGCGCCTAGGCACACACACACACACACACACACATAGACAATCAAACATGTGCAAATGGGAGACGTGATCCTGGTAAGCGGGCGGCATGAGGAAGTTGGCTTCTGGAGCCGTGCCTATGGTGGGAATGGGGGTGGAGGTGGATTATGGTGCTGATCGGCGGCCATGGGATAATGCTGCTGACCAGCAGGCAGCATGTTTCTCACCCACAGCGGGACAGAGACCTGGATGGACACAATCACTATCGTACTGTGTCTTGCTGCCTCCCAAATAAGGACACATTTCAACTCCTTAAAGTGCGTCCCCTCTGCGTGTCTCTCATCATCCCTCCCCGCCGTGCTGCTTCATTAGGTTGCTGGTAAGATTTAAGAAAGATAGAAAGCTTTGCCGAGGCTTGTCCCAACTTCTTTATCGTCTGGGCATTAGCCATCTGCTGGCACATGTGCAGCAGAGCTCGGGGGGGAGGTGTAGCTCCAGCGCCTGTGTTTGTGTAGTAGCCGCTAAGGCAGACAGGAACTCTAAAATTAGTCCCGGGCCATTCTAACTCAAACATGTTTGGCCTTATCTTGTCAGGAGATGGCTTTTAACCAAGCCAAAGTGTTGCCTGAGTGATACGGCAGGTCTGATCTGTTTTTTCCTAAGCCTTTTATGCTGTTTATTGTCTCCAGGCCAACTAGAGCTCAGTCTACTTTTTCACGAGCTTTTAGACAATTTGATTTCATTATGTTTAGATTTGTCCACTCCAATAAAGTACACACTGTGCAGGAAGTGTTCATATCCACAGAGGAGATTAAAAAAAGTGTGCATGAACACAAGAGTCAAGGGACAGTTGATTGCAGATGTTGATGGATCATCTCCAGATTCTGCAACATTTAACACAAACTCTGGCTCATTAGCTCAACAAAGATCAGCTCAGACACTGTCAGCTCAGGGTTTGTGCGTTTGCAGTGAAGGTGCTCTTCCTCCTCTTTTTACCACACACAATAATCCAAATGACATAACGACCTATTGTTTGTTCTAACCTGTCGGCTCATCTCCTTGGGGGAGGATTGGCAAGGGGAGCACTCTTTACTGCTTCCCAACACCCCTGATTGGGCTGAAGAAAGGAGGAGAGTGAGGGCAGTAAAAATAGCTTGACACCCTCAAGGTCCAGCCAGCAATCTCCTCTCCGCCTTTGCTCATAAAACTCTTTGAATTCCCTCCTAAAGTCCTTCTTCCCTCTCTCCCCTCTTCTCCCTCCCCCCACCTCTCCACTGGAGCTCTCAGTTCGAGCTTTGCTCCAAATCAAGGATGCTATGTTTACCGCTCGTGGTGTCCCTCTATTATTTGTAGTTACATAAGCATCTATTTCTGTGAGGCCTCCATGTCTGATTGGTCCTTTAATCAGGCCCCTCCGTCAGTTTGCTAGGACTTTATGCAAGTCCAAGCCACACAAGCGGGACTCGCCTCTCAGTGGCGATTTAGGAGATCGAGACACAATCTCATTCTCTCTGGCATTGTTCTGCGCCAGAGTACTTTTCCATGTTCTCAAGAGTGTGGCGCTTAGCGAGAGAACAGCCACCTGGACTGGTGTGTTAGCATGGGCTGAACCTCTCATATCTTCTACTGTCACAACAAAGCCATTATTACAGACTGGACACTACCTAACACTAAACCTGTGCTCATTTCTCTCTTGATGTGCACCCAATTCCCCAACTGCTTGCACATAGAAACCCCTATTTCCTTTCTCTCTGCTCATTTGGAACTACAAAGTACCAATTTTATTGTGTCTTATATGCCTAGATATACACAGTTCTTTTTAAGCATGACAAAGTGATCTTTTTTTTAGTTTAAAAATAAATGTAAGAGGCTGTGGGAAAACAACTTTTTTCAGGTCTAATCTTGTATTTTTTCCCTCCCTCCCTGTAATAAGCAATGATCAACAATCTGTTATCTCTTAGCTTGTTCTATGCAATCACAGGGTAATACCCGAGGATGAATGCTCTCCCCTTGCAGAAGAAAACAGAGCCTGGAAAATTAGCATTTTCTGACAGCCATTACTCATAGGGCTAATCCTGTCAAGGAATGTGTGGCTGCGCTATCAGTGCAGGCAAGGGGTCGCCGCGGCCCAGGCCTGCACATTGGGCTCTTATCAGGAAGGGTAAACACACTGGGGCCTGCATTAAATAAGTGTCATAGTCAGTGGGGGCGGAGCAGGCCGGGCCCCCCTGCCAGGCTCCATGCAGATAATCCCTCTCAAAAACCGTGTTGGTCATACCCAGCTGTGGCCTGTGGCTCAGGTGCAGGGAAAGTGGGGGGAGGAGAGGTATTGTTGGGGCAGTGGTGTAGTTTACACCACAATTCACATAGGTTTTTTGACCACATCCATATTAATGTGGATACATTTGAAAAGGATGTTTATGTATCAAAGGTTTTCTGTCCACACAGGCATTTTCGGGTCATTTTGAAATGAATCACATTCACACTGAAACACCAGAATAGTAGAAAAATGCTTAAGCTTATGTGTCCCCTGGATAATACGGTGGGACAGCTGAAATTATAATATATCATTATAATTAAACAGGCTTAGTATTTTATACTTTTACTGTACGAGCTCAAGTGAGACACCTTTTCACTCTGCCCAGTCAAATACATGAAATGATATATGCTATGTATAATGTGGTGCGCCCCCCAACAGTGGGTACTTTGTGTTAATCATTGAGCATGCAGCAGCTGTACTCCAGATAACATGACAATCAGTGTACATGATGAGCTCAGTTTTCTCTGTCAACATTACACACGTGAGACTGGTGATGTTTGTGTTTGTGGGACTTTGTTCTATTCTTTCAGCATTGATATTTGCATCACCTGCATCTGAAAGAGGAAATATTCACACCTTTGTTTGTAGCTCTGCTGATAGCTTCGGCCTATAGTTGACTCAGGTGCATGTTTGCAGAACAAGTTGCAACAATGTTGCATGGAATGTTGCAGCATAAAGGTGGAGTAACATTTTTATTAGGGAGGTGATGCAACTCAGAGCAAAACAACTTCCCGGACTTTAACTACACTGTGAGAAAAGTGGAGTGTCAGATACCTTCCCTCAGTGACTTTGCCACTTTTCTTACTTTATGTGCACCAGGGAAAGAGAGGCGCCTCTCTGGGCAGCACTTGAGGAAAAGTGTAATGGTGTTACACTGAGTGTACAAGGTGGGAAACCTTGAATAATGTGGGATGAGAGCGAGCCAGAGAGGCGAATCCGAGTCAGCCAGTGGGTCACCAGGAGGTGAGGCTGCCTACTTCCCTGGGTTCAGGAAAAGTTCAGGCGCATAGCATTAGGCAAATTAGGGAGACAGCGGCTGGGGGAGAAAAAAATCGGAGGGTAGGGACTGATGAGAGCATGGGGGAAAGGGTCAAATTAGTTGGAAGGAGGAGCCCAAATGAAGAGTGAGAACATAGACAGGAACTTCCAGGAAAAAAAAAAGAGCGAGAGATACAGTGTGGTGCAGCACTCATTATGTCCATGAACTCCGCGTAAAGATATGAAAGACTCATTACTGAGCTTATATAACTTAATCACGTCCTCAAATACATTTCTATTTAAAGTCCCCGCACCTAAATTTGAGGAAGGGCGGCGGGCAACCCCCCTCCAACCCCTCCTCTCGCAGAATCCCATGCAGGGTCGGTGTTTGAGAGAGAGGGAGATCCATGCTGACGTCCCTGAAGGGGTTAAACGGAGGAGGAGCAACGCATGAAAAGAGACCGAGGGGAGAAAGAGAAAAAAGAAAAAGAGCCTAGTGGAGGTGGAGCCAAAGCCCTCAGCTGCTGTGCCGTGTCACATTTGTGCAGAACATGATAGTAGCAGGATTCTGTGTGGGAATGATTCAGGCTCCTCTCCCCGAAAACAAACAAGGCGGTGCTGCGTGTTTTTTCGTGCGAATCTGGATATTAGAGAGCAGCGTGTGATCGAGGGAAGCCGCTGGTTGCCGTAGCACACGCAGGAGACACCGGTTCATTACGAGGCTTGACAGGAGTCCACCTACGGCGGGCTCAAACGGGACAACCGACCGTAACCAAAAAGGACAAACTGCAACTAGACGGGATTTCCTTTCTGATATTTGCGCCTTTCACCTCATCGATCATTCTCCTGTGTAACCGACACGGATTTCGGAGATTTGCGTTCTCCTCTCTGGGATTTAATTCGGTTTATTTTTTCCTCTCTGTGCGGTGTGGATACAGCCTCAAATGTTGCTCTCTGATTGAGCAAGGCCGACCAGGACCCATATATATATCTGCTGAAGTTATATTATTGGGTTGATTTATTATTATTATTATTATTTTATATTCCCAGCCTTGCTCCTGCGCCGGACATCATGCAGACTGTTCTTTTAAATTATGTTTTCAAATTGAGCGCAGCCGACTAGGCTACCAGAGACACTGATTCACTCCTTCGGTGTGGTTTTCGATCAGTACAGCGCATAAAATAAAAAATAGAAGAAGATGCCAAATGCTCACATGTCCCCGCTGTGTTTGGATGTATCACTTTTCCTTCGATTTTAATGCAGTTTCCCCCCTCCACGTTTGGCCCCCTCAGTTTCTACCTCCGCTGGTGGCGAGCTGAGAGCACCACAAGGCTCGTGTGTTCCTGCCCGAGTGCGCGACAATAGTTGTGTGTTTTTTTTTTTTTTTTTTTCGATAATAATCCCCCGCCATCGTCCTGCTTCGTATGATGTATGAGAGTGTGGACGTTGTGGGACTGAATCCCAGCCCGAACCCGTTTTTAATGATGGATTACTACAACCAGAGCAGAGGATGCTTGATCCCAGAGAAAGGACTGGTGCCCGGAGCGCCCCATCCCTACAGCACGTCCATCAGGAACCAGCACTGGAACGGCTCCAACCACTGTAGGTGTCTTTTCCTGCCTCCTCAACTTCATTTCACTTACTGGGGGCAAGTTGAACCCACCATGCTCGTGTGTATGTGTGTGTGTGTGTGTGTATATATATTTATGCTCCATATAAACGTCGTGATCTCTATTTTTAAATGATTTTATTATGGCACACACAAGAAGCGACAGAAATGGTTATTATAAGGCCTTTATTTATGTCTCAGGACTTTTTTATTTAAATCATTTAAATCCCATAATATGCGCCAAACAGCGGTGCATGTTGACAGCTTCATAACTGCATTATATATACTTGACCCACTTTCGTCTCGTCTCTCCTCCGCCTCAGTATGCGGCCAGGTTGGGTTATTTTTTCTCTAAGAAACCTCGGCGAGACTGCTGCTCTGCTCTCCGATCCGGGGCCACGTTATCCAGAAGCGTTTGGATAACTCCTCAAATATGCACTTCATACAAACGAGGTTTTTGCAAGTCATGCCAACGTTAATCAGATCAAACTTTGCTGTCAGTGTTATCCCTCTCTCACCCCCCTCCTCTCTCTCTCTCTCTCTCTCTCTCTCTCTCTGTCTCTGTCTCTCTCCTCTCGGTTCTCTCTGGTAATCTGGATAGCTGCACCCACAGGCCACAGCTCCAGAGCAACACGGCCTCCACTGGACAGTCCTGTCTGTTTAATGCTCCCATCAGTCCCTGAACTAATGAAAAGTATTGTTTAACCAGTGACTTAGATTTAGTAAAGCTGGGGAAACATTAGAACAAGGTGTGCTTTTTCTAATATTTGAATTTCACGTGTTTATCTAAATACTCTAACGTTGTCTATTAGAGCATAGGTGTAAAATTACATATTAATATTGTAATAAATACAACCTGAAATTAATGCTTGTTGTCCGATGTGCCATTGAGTGAGGATGACAGGCTTTCAGCCATGTCTATAAATAGCATGTGACTGTCTGATAGGGCTTTTGAAATCTCAGCCAGACTTAGTTTGGATAAGTGGTTGTGTGTGTATGTGTGTGTGTGTGTGTCTCCGTGTGTGTTTTGATGTTGTAGTTTTCTCGGGTCGCACGCACGGGAGGTTTTTAGTGTACCGATACAGTATCTGCTTTTTTTTAATAAGGGAGAGTTTTTTTTTTATTACGACAACAAAGTATCAGAGAGGCCCGTCCCATTCTTTACCTCAAAGGAGCTGCTCTAGCACAAAGCTCAAGCAGGCCTTTATAGAAGAGATGGCTCTGTTGTCTTTCACAGCTGAAGGAGCGTAAAAAGGCAGGAATCTCCACAGGCTCTTAAGGGCCAATTTCCTCCTCGTCTCAAGACTATAGGAACACAACGACAAAGGGAAATTTAAACAGGAATTTCTTATGTTTGGCAGCGACAACAAACGTGCTGAAAAACAGTTGTGTTTGCAATGCCGCCTCTCTCCTCTCCCTTTTTCTTTTTCACAGCTTGTTTTTCCCAGTCAGATGAGATTAGAAATGCCTCCTGACTACAAGGACAAATCACATACATTTTTCAAAGCAGATATCCAGTGAGCTTGATAGTATTTATCGAATTGGCCCACTAAAGCTCTAGTGGCAGCATTGATTCAAACCATGTGAGCTCATCTGAGGCAGACTGTGGGGGTTTGGCCCAGGAAAAGACCTCTGATCCCTTACTCGACTCCACATTGTTTTGCTCAACGGAGGAGTTGCAGGGGGGAGTGTGTGGGTGTGTGGGTGGGTGGGTTGGTTGGGTGGGGGGTAGCATAGCTGCTCTCTTTGCCTTACTGCTTGAATGTAATAAAAAATTTAGTACACAACCGAGGAGTAGTGGAGGGTGGGAGGGAAGGGGTGCACGGTAGAGAGGCGCAACATCCGTTAGTGTCATCACGTGGCTCGGAGGTTTATTGGATCATAGGGGCAGAAAACACAGCAGACAAAAACCGAGCAAGATTTTCTCTCTTCGCCTTCCGCTCATGAGCAGGAATCCAAGCCAGCCAGGCTCAAAAGCACGAGACAATCCCAAAAACATCTGCTGGCTTTATCTGTTTCTGGGATTTTTTTTTCTCTCACTTCTCAAATACAAACTTCACAGACTGTAGTCTCTCGGTATGTTATCCTCTGCACGTGGGTTTGGAAACAGATTGCTGGAGTTTTTTTTACCCCCCTCAGTTTTTTTTTTTTTTCTTCTCCCCTTTTTGGTCTTCTGTTTTTTTCAACCCGCTCCACACTGGCTCTAACTATTCATTATAGGCTTCACAGACGAGCTCTCTGGCTCTGAGAGTGCACTCAGTGACATCTTCGCTGAAGTGAATCTGTCCTAAAACGGCCCTTCTCGACCCATAAGTGGCCCGGGCACAAATCCAGATCATATGGACGCTTCATCCTTGATGTTATTAGATTTTTTTTTTTTTTTTTTATAGGTGCTGCCACTTAAGTTATTTGACTGCTTCCACCCAGCTGCTGTCAGCGCAGGTTTGCAGAGTCACAGGCAATGTCAGCTAGTCGCTTGTAATCTGGTTTTATGCAGGGCAACAATGCTGAGTCTTTATGGTGAAAAAAAAAAAAAAATGCTCTGGCCTTGCAGATTAAACACACTTGATTTTTCACTGAGTGCCTGTCAGAATCCTTACAGCAATTACGGGCTCATGCATGAAAGAATGTGCATGGCCTTGTTCACATGACTGTCACACACTAAAAAAAATGGGGGTATGAAGGGGAAGGGGGGGATTGCATGGTGGGCTCAAGAGCTCACCAGCCCCATAGGCTTCTTACTCTTTGTTTTTTTTCCCAGGCTGTCCACACAGTACGAAAGAAAGCGGTCACCAGGGATTTCCAGAGAGAGTAGACGAGGCAGAGAGGAGGGTGAGCTTTAGCTAGTTTGTCTTCCGAAGGCTGGGGCTGCCAAGTGGGCTATTGGACACGAACGCTGTGTGTCTGAAGGGCAAGTGACTGGCAGCTTAATCTGACTCATGTGGTATTTAAGTGCGGAAGTCCTTTTGCCTAGCAGGAGACGAGGTCCAAGAAAAAACAGATGGTATTTTATTGTTTTTCGGTGCAACAGACTGTAAGAACAGGAGCAATTTTGGGCAGTGATGAAGGGGGAGGTTAGTTGGAGTGGATTTCTTTTTTTTTTGTTTGAAGAGAAGAAAGCAAGAAGCCCATGTGGTTTCATGTTTGGCTTTCTGAGAGGCTGCGGCATCAGACGACGCAGCGAGAGCGTCCTTAATTTTTTCTTGTGCACTGTCAGACAGCAACATGGAAAACTGTGGGTAATGTGTTTGGACTCCATGCTGGCCAGCAGATTGGGGCCGGCCTTGCGAAACAACTGCGAATATCACCCCCCCCTCTCCCCCCACCAATCTCCCCTCTTTATTTATATATGCACATTTTATTTGGCAAGTGTATGCAGAGAATTGGGAATAAACATGAACAAAAGAGCATAAACAGAGAGTGGCTCGTCCTGTCCCTAAACAGAATTGGCTGAAGTACTGTCAGATTCTGACATTGAAGGGGGTTTGCTGTCGTAAACAGCTGGAGAAAGAGGTCATCTATAATTGCAGAACATAAAGTACCAAATTTATTTTCTTGATCAATCCACTCAGGGTTTCTTGGCAAAGCTGCTTACAACCTTTAGTAAAATTATAGCTTGTGTATTTGTTTACATAAAGCAATAATGCAAATCCCAGACGTTAATATTCCTGAACTGTAGTGTTTGACCTTTATGTCAGTGCCAAGTCCCTGAGCCTTATGATATTTTCTGCATGCTCTTTTATGTCCACACACATGGACAGACTGATGAGAGAATGGGTCTGTCCTCCCGGGGCTTTGATGATCCTGACAATGATGGAACTGGCAGGATGGATGGACAGCGTTGAGACAAGGTCCCCTGTTCTTCCCGGAAAAGGGGAGCGTCAAGCAGGCCCCATATTGCGCCACTTCTGCCTAACCCCCTTCAGCCAATGGCGACAGTGATTTAGTAGCCTGAACGTCACAGAGTGAGAGAGTGTGTGTGTGCGTGTGTTTGTGTGTGAGAGAGCGAGATCAGTATGTCCACAGAAACACGCCGCTTTCACCTTCAGGTGAACATCAATAACACATTTTGTCATCAAGGTATGTTTGTAATGGCAAAGGGGTGAAAGGAGTTCAACACCGTTGCCGCCGCTCTCCTGGGAAAGGCCGTAGGGCAGCATTTCACAACCTGCCATCACTCGCTCTCAAAACGGCACCTTGCCACCAACCTTTAAAGCTGTTGCTGCCCTTTTTATAGAGATGCCCTCTGAATGGGATGTCCACCACTGCAAGGTTACCAGGAGCAACAGGGACACATGTTTTTGTTTGTTTGTTTGGTTCTTGACAATACCTGTAGTTTCTGTCATTTGTTTCTGTCATTTTAAAGGTGTAGCGGGTGGGTGTGGCCCGTCACCTTCAACACTGGCAGAGCAACTGACATTTGGTCACACGCAAACAATGTTACAGCTGACTGGTAGCTTTTGGGTTTTTTTCCTGGCAGTGGCACATTGAAGTGTCATTCCATATTGAGTATGTCAGAAATTCAGCATATTTTGTGCAGGCATTGTGTGTGTGTGTGTGTGTGTGTGTGTGTGTGTGCTCAGACCCACCGATGGGCCTTAGCTTGTTTGTAGAGAGAATTAGCCGGAGGCATCAGTCAGAGAGTACTGTACACCAGTTTGGTTTGACGCTAAATCCCCAAACAAGGGTCGGTGTACACTGCAAAGCCCACTTTGATGAACAAAGCAGAGCAGACAGAAAAGATCCAGGCAGTGTCATTGATTCATCAGGGCTTAAAGAAGGCAGCTGATTACAGACATTGTGACAATAGGACCGTAATCTCACTATCAATAATTACATTCTCCCCTGTGTCTGTCCTGTTACACACACACACACACACACACACACACACACACACACACACACACACACACACACACACACACACACACACACACACACACAGGGGTGAGAGGGAGATCGAAACAGTTCAGGTTAAAGGGGGTTTCTACCCTCTAAAATATTCATAGCTTCTTCATTTAAATCAATTCGGCTCTACGGGTGCAGTCAAGCGTCAACTGTCAGAAATTGAGCTGGGCCTGTTGTAATCACTTCTTTACTTATCTCTACAGATGGCTTGTTCGCAATGGGCTCTGCATGGCTAGCTCACCAGCACACTGAAAGAGGTCTCTCTCTCTCCTTCCCATCTCACTGCCCTATCTCCATGTTTCATCCCCACCCTCTCATAATGGAACACACATAAATTCATCTGGGTATTGAACCAGGGACATTCATCACCCCAGAATTCATCTGCGAGGCATTTTCATTCCCAAAGTGTCTCCTTTTTCTCCCCCACTTTATCTCGCTCTCCCTCTCTGTTTCCCATCTCCATGGTGGCATTCTCCGCATGGCAAGCCTGAGCCGGGCAGTCAGTGTCACGATTAATCTTTAATGCTCGCCTGCCCTAATTTTTCCTCATATTTTACAAGATTTCCTGCCCTCCAACCCCCCTTTCGCCAGCAACCGCTATATATAGAGTGATTACATGGAATGTTGCCTTGTTTCATCAGTTGCGGAGGGCCACTGCCTGCCTCAGCCTCTCCTGTGCAGTCAGCCACGCTGCCTCTCAGGCCACTAGCTCTGGGCCACAGCATAGGGCTGCTGCTTCCACCAACACACTCATCGTCAGTCTTTCCTCGGGGGATATGTGTTAACATCACATGGATGACAACAGTGCGCACCTCAAGTAGTTCACACACATACATACACTACAATGGAATGCCCTTCTATTTAGAGAGTGGGGCAGTCTAGAAAATAGGATAGAGGTTACTGTGCTAAAAATACAAGAGCCTGGCAGTTCTCCTGCCATCTGGGCAAAAATAAATAAAAAAAGTACCATGTTGCTGCTGTGTCAGTCAGCGTTGTTAACCAAGGAGCAAGAGAGAATGCTCAGCTCCAGCTCATGTTTGTTTGTGTTTTATGCAAGAAAGAAGAGGGAGCGCTGAATCACTCAAAAGTTATCCTTATTTATCTGCGCGCACAAAAACAAAGTCCCCTCGGCTACAGCTGTGCTTTTAATAAGCTAGCAGCCCCGCGCCTAAGATAGAAGAGATGCCTCAGTGTTTCAGATGATCTCATTGCGGTAAATAACTGGAGTCCTTATTTGCCTTGCTTTGTTTGCCGGTGTTGGTGTCTTTCACAGGCCCGCAGGACTCGTACAGGACGACTTGGGAGGAAGACGAACCCTTTCCGTACGTCCTGATTTATGGAGGCTTCTTTCTTAAGTAACTTTAGATATCCATATTGTGTATCTTCTCTTCGCTCCCACTCTCATGTCATCCCCCAGCCCAGCCCGGCTCAGCCTGGCTCCATTTGGTGACAGAGGAGCTCGGTCTGTCTGGACGCCACTCTCCTCCCTTTCCCACAGCCCCTCTCTGAATCATTTCATATTCATTACGTGTCTGGTTGGAGCCCGGCCTCTGACATTTGACTCTTAAAGGCCCACCTGGGACCGGGATGAAATAGACTGCCAACAGTGCGGCGGAGGTGGGAAGGAAGAGTGTAGTGTTGGATGGTGATGGATAGGACAGCATGTACAACCGAAGGAGGCAGGCACGCTCAGGTTACAGGCCGCTTGTTCTCGGTAACCCTGTTTGTGATATTAGCGTTGTGCGAGCTGAGAGATGCCCTGTAGCTGAGCAGCTCTGAACACGTGTAGGTTAAGAGAGGTGAAAGAGAAACAACTGGATCATCTTTATGAATAGAGCCACTGTGTGTTAAGAGGGAGGTATTCGGATATCAAACAGGCCCTTCATTTCATAGAGACGTATTGTTTAACCTTCGGGGGCGACCTGTAGTGTCTTATCTGGGCCATTGTTAGTGAAGTACCTCAGTGGAGAGAGCCAGATAGTTGCTTAGCAGATATCACAATAATTAAGTGGTCTTGTCAGATGCCGAGGAGCAATCATTGTTCTGTGAGAAATAAATATGTCACGACTCTCTTTGTTGCCAGTTCATTTGCCAAGAGAGCTGGTAGGGTTAAGTCGAAGGCCCGCTGGTGTTCTTTTCTGAACATTTCATACCCAGAGAGACAATGCAGCGAGGGGGGGTGGGGGTGAGAAGAAGCCCTCAGGATGACATGAGCCCTCCATTCTGGATGAAACTAGACACATAAATGTCTTTGTCTATTGCTCATTCCTTGTCTCTTTTCTTTTCAGCTGCATTTGTCGGCCCGGATGTTCCTGCAGATTGGGGGGAAAATGGGTGGGCTGATGGGGAAATATGCAGCAATGCGGCACTTAGAACGGAGAGGGTACATTCTGTTATTCCACGGGATTTTTAACAGTAACCTGAGGAAAGCTTTTTATAGTCGCTTAAAAAAACGAAGTGAGGGTAGGAAAGAGAGGGATGAAGAGGGGCATTTGTTCACAAATTCTGCTCATGGATATGATGCAGGAGTCTAAATTATTTATTTGGTTGTTCTTTCACGGTTGTTCTGTTTTTGCTTTGCCTTTTGCTCACAAATCACAGATCCTCTTTTGGACTGTTCCACTCACGTTTGCGCTCACACACCCACACCTTTTTTTTGTTTTGGGAGCTCTAAATTAGAGGAACGTGATCAACAGAGGAAGCCGCCAGCGCTTTGTGGAAGTGAAATCGGAAAGGAGAGGATCCCTTTTGATAGCCCAGACTTTCACCTCCTCTCCATCTCAGCTCCAGCCAGAGAGCTGACTAATGTAAAAAGGTGACAACAGCTTGAACCAGAGTTGTCAAGCTGCACAGCATGCCCCCAATCCTCCACCATAGTAACTGGTGACCGGCCCCGATGCTTGTGGCCAGTGCCGCTCAGTGCCACAGCCAAGACGTGACATCCTGCTTTGCCCTTACGCCATACGTGGGAAACCTTTTGCACGGCACCGCTGCCACCGTGGCGGTTCCACAATTGAGCTGGATTATTGTGTCTGGGCTGTCAGCACCTCTCGGCTGAAAGAAAACGAGAGGGAGCGAAGGGGAGAGTAGAGAGAGAGAGAGAAAAGAGAGAGAGATCTCAGGCACCAGGAGAGGAAGGGGGGCTCCGGGAGAGCTGGCATTTTCAAACAATAATCTCTGTGGAGCCTTTCAGGGGGTTTAATGTCATTTTTGGCCTCTGGATTTTTGCCCTTTTCTCCTCTGAACAAAAAGGAAGAGAACAAGGAAATAAGTGAAGGGAGACAACAGACAGACAGAAAGAGAGAGAGAGAGATACTTGGCTGGGTGATTTGATATTATTAGTTTTCTAGTGCGACTGATGGAGACTTGGCCTGCATCCAGTGGCTGCCAACAGGCCAGTGTTTGCAAATTAAGTCTGGTACAGAATGACCTATATCTCTGTCCTATTTAGCACATTACAGCATTTGTCTTTATCTTGTCCATCTCTTTATTCATTTGTATCGGGCATCATAATGAGACAAAAGCTTCATATATGCTCTCAGTTTATTCAGCATTTGGTTTTTGTTCTTTTTTTATTTTAAAGTGTGTGTGGTCCGGCTGTCTTGGAAAAACCCATTTCTACTGTCCAGCCTCATTGCATTTGCAGCTTCCTGGAAGTGAACCCATTTGGGGTTGCAGGGCAGGGCAGATGGATGGGCAGCTAACATGATGAAGCCCACCAGTGCTTTTTGTTTTTTTTTTTAAACCCAAGTACCTCGCGTGCAATCTGCATGGCTGCCCAAATTTGCTCCTTCTGGCTACCTGCAAGAATGGCAACCCTAATCTTCCCTCCCAGGTATGAATTATGGATCGGATGTAATGCAGCGATTAGACACACGCACCTACACACATGTCCCTCTGCCGCAGTGACCAACCATGTTCCTGAGAGAGGGACTTCCCTCGGCGCACATGAAAGTTCGCTAACCCAGCCACCCAGCTCCATCTTCCCCACACTTCTCACCTCTAATCAACCCCCATAGCTACATGCGTCTTCAACCTAGGAGGAAAAGAAATCCGCTCTTGCACATATGCTAAAGCCTCTCATTGTTGTAATCCCCAACACCAGGAAGAGATGCATGGGAATCTTGGTCAGCTGACTTTAAAAGGAGGAGGAAGGTGGAAGGAAGAGCAACTGCAAGGTTGAAGCGTATCCCCCCCTCCCCTCCTCCTCTAAAGCCTGCTGGGATGCTCCTTGGGCTTGACATACCCAACCCCACCTGCCCTGACTGCTCAGCGGGTAGCTCCATCACCGGCTCCCCCTGAGCTGGCCTACTTGGGACTGTTTGATCTCATTGTGGAAGCAAGCGAGCTTGCCCGCTGCCTGGCAGGCAGAGAGCTCCTTGATGCTGAGGGTTGAGGAGGTGGAGCAGGCTTCAGTGGAGAGGCTTAATAACTGTATTAACATCGGTGGCTCCCCCAGGACCCACGCCTACACAGTGGGGAGAGGGGTGGTGGTGGTGGGGAAAGCACTGTAAAGCTGTCTTCTCTCACCTAATTTTCCTCTCTTCCTCTCGCCACAGTTTTTTTCAATTCGGTGCGATTTATGAATCAAAATATATTGGAGCAGACAAAATAAATGCAATATCCTTTTCTGTTCCCCTTTCACACATCTCATTTTCTCACTATGCTACTGCCATTTGCACTCTTAACACTTCTTTCACACACAGACACAGCTTTCTTGACATGTCTTATGTGACAGACTCTTACTGCATATCACCTCGTTTTTCTCACCATTTCTGTGGCAGCCCACTTCCTGTAGCTCCGTCTTCTCATTCTCTTGGTCATCTAATCAGATATTGTTGTTCCACTTGTATCCACTTTCTTACACCCTGCCATCTATATATTCATACCATATTGATGTTAACATTGTTGCACCATCACAACTTCCCTATCATAGCACTAAACAAGTAGGCTTACAGATATGTAATAAGACTATGGAGAATTGAAAGCACCGTGCTATGTCCTCACCTGTGTGTGTCGCTATTCATGACAGTCCCCACCGTATCCTTTGAATTATACATCGGAATCTGTTGAATAATTGATGGGCCCCACTTAGCTTAATGGACGGAGTTAACTGGAAGAGGTGTGCATTCCTACTTGTAGTGGAACTGGGTCACAATAAACGGCACGCAGTCACCCCCAGGGTCATAATGAGGCCCGGGTCACAAGGCCGAGAGACGGAGCAGTCGACAGAGGCCAGCCGAGGTTAACTGGACCCCAGAGGGAAAGAGGACAGGAGGGGAGAAGTGGAAGCATTAACACCAGGCTCACCTGAGGGCTCGGGCTCAGGTTACCTCCACTCATTGTTTTTGGCAGGCGGGCTTTTGAGCGCATGCACAGGCTGCACACTGTAGCCCTGAATATGTGTGCAAACATACATATGCTTTATTTTTACCAGGATTTGTGACACATTTGTGGAGACTCGTGCAAGTAAAGACATTCTTATGCGTATAATGATTATCATCTGTGGCAGCTGTAGAGTTGTTGACGTTCACATCTGCTAACCTTTACATGAAGGGCATATCTGAAGTGATATGTTGCTCTTTTACACATAAGAAAATGCAGAAAATATAATGTAAATCTTGACTTCACATCAATTGAAAAAAAGACAGAATTGGCAAAGTAATATATATGTTGTGATAAATGGCAACCATGATATGAAAAAATGTATTTGTGCTATATTCTGTGTTAAAAACCTCCTCTCATGAAGACTGACCACAGAGAGAGATCAAAGTTGCCTCACTAAAACCAGTCCACTGACTGATGGCCAGCCATATCACAGGAAATGGTGTGTGTTTGTGTGCGTGTGTGTGTGTGTGTGTGTGTGTGTGTGTGTGTGTGTGTCATGATCAAATGGCTCCCTCCAGGCTACATTGAAAGGTCAGGGATCCATGCAGGAAATTAGTGTCTGCAGAGGCACAGACAACACACACACACACACACACACACACATAGACAGACACAGAGAGAGAGATAGAAGGGAGAAGCACACAACCCATACCCGAGGAAGCTAAACATGTCCTTCATTAAATTCTAGTAACATCCCACTGCGCTCCCTTGATGACTCTGCCCGCTCTCATCAGAATTTTTTTTCCTGAGCACAGAGCTAACCGAACCTCCCAGTGCTATCGACAAGCACTTTTTATTTTTTATTTTTTTCTGCATTAGCGCAGACACTAAAGACAAATGAGTCTGCCTCTCACCCGCCCACCCGTTCTCCCCTCGCTCTGCCCAAATCTTCCACTAAGGAGCCCCCTGACACTACACGTCAGACAGCTGAATCAAATGTGTGTCATCATCAGTCATCATTAGGAGGGGGGGACATGAGCAGGAGAGCAGTGGCTGAGCCGGTGCACTGTAGAGGCTCAAAGAACTGTTTTAATAACCGGTTTACTTCTGGTCTTTGGTCAGGTGTTGGCGAGCGGGTGGGGTGGGAGGGGCCGCAATTTCAAATCCGTAGAATACGATCTGCATGTGTGTCAAGCGGTGGCCTACAAATAGTCTGAGCGTTTGTGTTGTTTGTTTCTTGGTTACCAGCTAGCTTGTTTTCCCTCTGCGTCCGACTGCTCTAAACATGTCAGCTGTCTCCTTGGGGTCTTTAGGTCATTTTAACCTCACTGCTGACCTAGTAACCCCGCCAGATTCCTGGATCATTGAGCTCTTTAACAGACCGGTGACAGGATAATGGTAAGCTCGCTGTGTCTTCTCATCCCCACACCCTTGCAAATACCTCCATTTACATGCACAATAATATGCTTTCAACTCGAAACCTCTGACATTTGTACTTTGAGCTAATTTATGAAGGGTACTGTTGTCAGCGAGGGTTTCATGTACAGTAGAGGAATGCACGATAGCCTGCTGGGGCTTGAAGGCGGAGGTAAATTACAAGTGAGTTTAACTATTAGCTCTAACTCATGTTGACGAGTACGCGAAGTGACAAACCTAAATGGGGGTTTTTTCGGGATTTTTTAAGAGGAAAAAGGGCCCGGTGAGAAGGCACATTATTTAGCATCGGTGAACACACGCTCTCGCCCCAAACCGAGTCACGCACACACGCTGCACTCGCGACCTCTCCCCCACTTCCACTGTCATGCTCCCGCTCTGAAGTCGAGAAGATCAAACCCTCGTAATCTATTCCCCTGTGATTGACTATTGTGTTATCCACAGAGCGAGGGAGAGGCAGAGAGGAGGGGAAAGGGAGAACATGGGTCGGGAGAGGCAGTTTAACATGACAAAGCCTGTCCCTGGTGATCCTCTTCTTCTCCTCCCCAGATCCTCATGAGCCTCTTCTCTTTCTCCCCTCATTCTCTCTTGATCCCTTGTTTCCCAACCCCCCCCCCCCCACTCCCCCTCCCCATTTTCTCTCCATCCCCTCCCGGCCTCTCCAAGTCCACTTCAGCCCTCTAATGCAAATAGCCCTTTGCTCTCTCCATATTTATGACCCGCTTCCTCCTCTGAATATGCGCTTAAGAACGGAGGGCCTTGAATGCTGCCAGTCACATTGGATTAGCGAGTATCAATAGGCAGATAACCTCTCTGTTAGAGTGAGTGAAGAGCAAACACTCGAGCATAAGCATTCATGAAGGTCCTTTGGCCTTCAAACACAGAGAGGCACTGTGTGTGACATTCTGCTCAATAAAGATGAATAGGGCCTGGTTAATGTATAAGGATGTCATTTCAGCGCTGGTGGACAGAATAATTGTGTATAAAATGCATTTTCCAGTGTTTCTTTACCTGTGATTGGTTTTTTTTAAATGCTAAAAAATTCTCAAAAATCTCATTATTTAAAATCACATGTCCCAGATTGTTCAGCTATGCTTCATTATTGTTCTTAAAAGACAGACTTTGTGCTCACAACTGCTCTCCTTAAACCATTTTATGTCTTTCCCAGCTCTTCTCTTCTCTTTCTTGGTTACCTTAAGGTCCCAGGACCCTTTGCACTCCTTATTACTGGTTGCTTGTAATGTCGGTGACCTTGGATTTTTACAGGAATAGAGGGAATAGAAGCTCGCTTGGCCGCTGCACTTCTTCTAATTGGTTCTGGAAAAGAGCATCGGCCCAGATGACTAATATGTTAACCTTAAAGCCACGTAATCCATACTTTGTGTTTGTCAGACCACACAGCGAGTGTTGCCGATTGGGTAGGCCCGTCTCTTGTTTTGGCACCCTCCTGGCTCCTAGCATGCATGAGTGCAGTTTGTTATCGCAGGAGGGGTGGGGGGGGGGGGGGCACACACACACACACACACACACACACACACACACACACACACACACACACACACACACACACACACACACACACACACACACACACACACACACACTGGCATCCTCTCATGCACAATTCTATAATTAACCAGCGCAGGCACTCTGTAAAAGAGAGGCTTAATGTTTCATGAAGCCATTCTCACAGTCAGAGCGGTAACATTAAAGACCGGTTTGTAAAAAGACTGCGGTCGCACCCGTGTGTGTGTGTGTGTGTGTCTGTGTGTGTGTTCGCGTTATGATTCAATGATGACCTTGAGTTTAAATTATGTGTCACAAGGTATGGCAGCTGTAAGTCACACCGGGAGGGCGTGTTAATTCACTTTCTCAGGAGTTGACAAAGAGAGGTTACACTGACGACGGTTACACCTTCTCTCCCGTTGTCACACTCAACGCTGCGCCTCCGAGCAAACACGCCGGCACGCAGCTTTATTTAGGGCCTGCGTATGAAATGTTTGCTCCCGTTTCTCCTCAGATGCTCTCTCCTCCCCCGTCTATCTTTATCAACCTCTGTTTCTCATGAAGCCCGGCTCTTCCTGCTCCCAGCCCTCCCTTCGTACTCTCAATGTGGGTCAGCCGCGTAGCTCAGCTGATAGTATACAGCTGCTACATGCGTGTGATCGGCTCGCAAACATAGATTCAATGTTCAATCGCAGAGCCAATGTGGGCAAACACTGCCCGTATTCATCATGTTGGATTAGCCACGGGAAAAGGCTCGCTAATCACAGGCCTGCTTTTCCCATTGAGTTAAACTTACTATCTTAAGCTGTTTGCTGCCATGAAGCTTTGAGGCTGTCCGTGATTTTAAACATGCAGGGGAAAAACACATAGGGTGTCAAACAATCCTAATAGAGCAGCCATGTTGCAACTGTTGTCGCAGCTATGTTCAGAATGCACACACACACACACACACACACACACACACACACACACACACACACTCTTACATTGGATATGATGATCTGGGGTGTTTAAGTCCACACCCTAGCGTGACATGTGTTGCAGGCGGCTGAAACACACTGATGGGCCTGTCCGTATCCTGGCATCCACTGGCCGACACAGGGCTGCCTTTTGCCCCCTTGTGCCCACCACCATGTCCCACACCATCAGCTCATGCCAAATATCTCCAGTCACCCCGGGGCAAGTGCCAACTCACATAGTCCCACTGTCAGTCAGCAGGGCAGGACAGCTGCTGGGTAGAGTTACACCGTGTTACTCGGGGTTGCAGGAGAGCGTTGTTGCCAGGGAACTTGTGGTCACACTCCTGCAAAATGGTTGTCTTTGCATGCTTTTTTTCTTTTTACACAGGAGGATCCACAAACATCTCTGTGATTATATGATTTATGAATTGTATTTATGGTGTAGATGTTAGGCGGGTTCTGTTCTATAATATGTAACTGAGTCAAAAGCCAGCATGTGGCAGCAGCAGCAGCAGCAGCAGCAGCTCAGCAGCAGCAGCACAGAAGAGCTACTATGGTTAACATGAAGTCGCTGCTCTAAGTCTGGCCCCCATAGACCTCACCTTTGCCATCTGCTCCATCTCTTGCCGCCCCTCCCCCGCGCACACTAGTTTGTCCACACATGTTCTCAGTTCCGTCTCCATTTGCCGCAGCAGCAGTGATAGGAAAACCTGGTGTGTTGTTATTTCAGAGGCCTGGCAGCGTGGAGAGGGAAGTTATCTTGGGGCCCTGGAGGAGGGCTTTGGAAAATGGTGGGGGCTGGTGGGCTGATAAAAACCAGGCCTGTCCTAAAGAAGAACATGCTAATGTTCACACACACAAGCTTTCGTGCACACACATACAACACATACATGACGTGCATAGAAAAATGCAAACGGGCAGATGCACATATTTGCATTTGTGCGTTTTGTGTTGGTTGTCTTCCTTCCTCCTTATCAAACAGAAAGAATGCGTCACATATTCACACACCACCACATCCCATCTCACCCAGATGTAAAGATGCCATAAATTAACCCCTGCTAAACACAGCCCGGTGTTTTCCTCACCCTTGGCGCAAGACAAACACCACCATTTCCTGGTGTTGAGGTGAGATCGTCATAACAGGCCAGAAAGACTCCTTACTCTGCACCACCTTGCCCTTCGGCCTCTGCTCGGACCCTCATCTATCACTCATGTATGTGTGTGTTTTTCTTGCTGTAACACTCTAGATGGAGGGAGTTATTTGGTGGGCTATCCATCAAAATTTGGTCTCGGAGCCAGTCTAGCCTTTAAACCTTTAAGAACCCAAGCTGTCACATCAATTTCTGCCCTCTCCGCAAAATTTGAATATCTGCAATGGTTGCAAAACAGCCGACTGTCATTTCTCTGAAATGCAGACCACAACGTACTCCCTTAAGTGGAAGTGATGTGTCATACCCTGCAGAAAATGATATTAGAATCAGATTAAGCTCTCAGCTTGATCCATACCCCAAACTAGAACCACCCCAGTGTCAGTTGTATGAATTAAAAATATATGATGACTCTGTTGGAAACGTTATCAGGCAAGAGCTCATTTTTTCCTAGAATGGTGCTGTTGTGCAACATGCAAACGTACGTATGTTTGCATTATTGGAAAGCTTTAGGACTAGGTGACAGCACAGTCTCTATGCAGTCTCTCTCTCTCTCTCTCACTCCCTCTCCTTCTCTCTCTCTCTCTCTCTCTCTCTCTCTTGCTCCCTCTCCCTCTCTCATCCTACACTGAGAAGGTAGACTGCAAGATAAACATGCAGCAGCTTAGGAGCACAACCAAGCAAGGAGATCTTCAGTAATCCTCCTTACTCGCCCTCACTTTAACCACACACACACACACACACACACACACACACACTTGTACGCTACGCTTGGGCGGTATCTTATTTTTTCATACCTTCCTGACATTTCACAATACCATCATAACATGCATGATATAAGAGCAATAACAAATGGCCAGCCTCAAACAGTTTAGGTATAATTTAAGTGTATAATTTAGTGGCCGTTTTTCCTTGCTGAGGCTCATATAATAAAAAAAAATATATTCGATGATTTTACATACAACCCATATAAGCAATGTGTTTGTAGGTATAATCGATTAATCTTACTGACCTTCCACCAAGAAAATAGTTGATCTGAGCTTGTTGATGACTCACCAAGAGCTTTACACTGTTAACACTTTGCATGAGACGTATGTGGGAGTCTGAATTGTTTAGTTGAGGTGTGTAGACATGATGCAGTTGGCAGTAATCAGCAGTCAGTCGTGTGCTTAGTCTAAAATCCACAGCCACTTAAAATGATAAGAATCATCTTATGCAAGGATGGACTGAAGGAGTCATGAAGTGAAAGCGGACTTCCTGTTACTTCCTGCCTGACACAGCACAAGTTGTAGAGAGCAGCAGCAGGAGTGGAATGTCAAATTCAGTGATGGGTGGGACAGGTATAGGAATTAAGAGAAAGATGAAGGTGAAAGTGGCGGGAGGTGTAGAGGCTGGATTTAGTTACAGTGAATGTGGTAGGCGGGAGGCTCGGTGTCTGCTCTCTTGCCCCATGTTAACCTCCACTAGATCTCCTTCCCCTCCATGTGTGTGTGTGTTTTCACTTATGCCTGTCTGCGCTGCCGCCAGATTCCTCCCCCTCTCCCGTCCAATAACTGTTCACACTCTGTGTTTGAACACAAACACCACCCCACTGTCACTCTCCTCACAGCTGTCAGTCTGTGCGCCCCCCCCCCCCCCCCCCCCCCCCCCCGTCTCATATTCAGATGGCGTTCATGGCTTTTCTGTCGGTAATCAGTGCGAAGGCAGCGAACGGAGAACCCATTCATTTTCAGCGGAGAGCTGTTATGACGCTTTGAGAGAGAATGGCAGGATTTCCCTGTAAGCAAGGAAATAGTCCCATTTCCCCTTTCAGTAATTGAAGAGTGCTGACAAAGCATTCCCGTGTGTGTGTGTATCGTTTTCCCTGCTGCTTCCCCACATTCCTGACATGGACACCAGAATTAAAGTCTGAACATTTATTTTTTTAAAGCCCAGCACTGTGCATGACTAATACCCTTCTCTGCTCACTTGTTGGTCTGTTTCACTGCACATAAAAGCTCTTAAGTTGCTGCCAGTCATTTTTATGGACTACCAAGATACATCGGCCTACAACTTCCAGGGTTTTGCAAGATGGTCTCCATCCCCGAGGCTGTTCTATTGGCCATCCCACTTCATTATTTTAAGCGGACTTCAAAGCGAGCCTTAATTTAGCAGCCTGTGGCCCGGTGGTCTGTCTGCATCTCTTCTCATGCACACTCGCTGCATTGAAAGACAAATGGATCTCTATATGTTCTACCATGTATCTCACACATGGCGAGCAGTCGTGTGTGTGTGTGCGTGTGTGTGTGCGTGCATGTGTGTGTCCAAATAACCTAATAGAAACACAATGGTCCGTGATTGAGTAGGAGTCGACAAAGTGGAAGACCCTGTCAAAGTCCTCTCTCTCCTCCTCCTCCTCCATCCCCTCTGCCTTCATTTTCTACAATTCTCTTCACCACAGTCCAGCCAGCCAGCCAACCAGCCAGCCTGCTAATGTAGTTAGCTCCCCCCTAATGATGGTGAAATCTCATTAATATGCTTCACAGCTGGGCCCAGTAACCAGTGGGGATGAAGGTAATCAAATCTCGGAGGACTAACCTAGAACTGAACCTCAGGAACTGCTCAGCAGCACTGGGCCGAGACAGCCCAAAGTCTGGAGGCTTGATAATAGCCGGTGGGCTTGTGTGTGTTTGTGTGTGTGTGTGTGTGTGTGTGTGTGTGTGTTAGTCTGTGGTCTTTTGGTCTCCATGCCTTTGAAGTGCTGATGTTAGCCAGGCTGTCTAATGTCAGTGTTACAGCTCCAACTAGTTCATCATCAGAATGGGTTTCATTTGTGTCTCGTGCATATTTGTCCATTTATGTCTAGTCATGCGGTAATTGCCTATGGAGAATGTGGCTGCGCGGGGAGCGGCTTCTCTCTCTAAGTGCACTTGTGGCTCATGATGTATGCAAAGTGAATCTGAAGAACGGCATTACAAACCACTCACACTTGAACTTAATTAAATCACCGGTGCTTTGGCTCAGAGTTTGAGAACAGCACGCTACATTAAGCTATTAAGATATCTGAGGCGGTGTTTTATAATACTTGTCTGTGAATGTGAATATCAAAGTAGAGATCTAACCCAATGAAATCGAGGGGCTTTGACATATTTAGAACTGGTCTTATGAGATGAGTATTTTAAAATAAACGGCCAATGCGCATATTGTAACAACAAAATATGAACAAGTTGAGTTTTTTTTAATGACATTCAGTTTATTTTAGTATTAACTAACTTAAAGGCTAGTTTTCAGCTGTAGTCAGTGGTTTGATGTTACACTCACACACACATATACACACATACAAACACACAATGGCCTTTTAAAAGACTTCTGCTGTGTCAGGGTAGCGCAGCATCTGGTTTTGTTTTCGTTGGTTACACCTGACGGGACTGTGTTGTTTATTCCTACTTCTGGGACTGGTCTGACAACATGCCGGGCTGCAGACTTGAATCCAGCCTTGTTTCTGTTTAACAACATTTGCGGCTGCCATACTGTTTGCGTGGTGTGTGTTTCACCCTCTCACCGAAGCACAATAGATTCCTTATCAGTGAGTCCTTTTCTGTTTTTCATTAAAAACCCGAGTTTCACGGTTGTGCCTGCATCATCCAAGCAAAGCGGGGTATTAATGTCTATTTGTGCCTGGCCTCTCTTTGGCTAAAGAAATGATATTGTAAGCTGTAGCTCATGTATTAGTAGCTGTGGTGACTTTGCAGGCTCTGGATGGGGAAACCTCGCCAAACGCACAAATTCCCAGTGTTAACATGTTGCAAGGAATACCGAGGGAAGCTCTCCAGGCTAGTGTGAGTCAGTTCTTCCAGTGTTTGTGCGTATGATTTCTGCAAATCACACAATAGGCAGGCTTGTGCGATGGCTGGTGTTCATCAGAGCTTGGATGCAGACTGGTGTTGAATAATGCCCCGGCGAGGACTGCTGAAGGGCTAAGTAGCTCCGTCCTCTCTGCTGAGCCTCGCTGCCTCTCCGTCCACAGGCCCGCCATTGTTTTGCTCCATGCCTCAGCTTGACAAGGCTCCAGAAGCCAGCCATTGTATTTAATTACAGTCGCCAGCCCCCTCACAGACTCTTGTCCTTGTGTCCCAGATTTCCATGGGTGCTCTCATTAAGACTGTACATTCTGTGTGCGTGTGTGTATGTGTGCGTGTATCCGCTTTTTAAATTTTTTTAATGGCTTTAGGAAAAGCCCCTGCATACATGTAGACATGGATGCACTTTGCATGTGGGTGGCACATGTGTTTATCTATGCGTTTCTAACGAAGGCGGCTTTAACGTGGATGAATGGCTTCGTGGTCGCACTAATAATGCGTGGCCGTAATCAGTCCACATCAAGAGAGGCAGAGGAGCGCTGAAAACTGTGAATGGATTTTTGCTAATGAGAAAATATGCCATGTTATGTAAGGGTTGCTCTATTTAAGTTTAATTTGTCTGACATGTGCGCGGTGACTGTGTGACCCAGTGGCATGAGCAGCGATTGGCCTTTAATAACACCAATAAAACGGCAATAAGGGGCAAAGGACAGACTCTCTCTCTCCCCTGCTTCTCACCCTCCCAGCTCAGTGACTGTTGTGACTGAATCTCTCACTTCCATTGCACAAAATCACCTCCCTCCTCCTTATTTCATCCCCCCTCCACCACAACAGTTACACTAAAGTGTGCCTCCTTACTGCATTGTATAACTCTTCTTGATGGGAAACGGTATAATTCTTGTTTATGAGCATATGCTGTCCACTCATCCGCTCAGCTTTTATCCCTCCCCCCTGTCATGTCCTCTGAAATTAATAGCTTTACCGATTTCACACTATTATGCGCCTCTGTCCTCGTAGTTTATTGTAGAAGTAAGTTATGCATTCCTCTAAATACTCCCATTTGTGCTCTTTTGAGGGTTTAAATAAAATCCTGACAGGTGTGAAAGAAACACGCGCAAAGTAAAGTAACCTCCCTTTCACTCCCCGTGCGTGTGCCGTTTTTATTACTTCATCTGTTTTGTGTTTTTGACTTTGTTTATTGCTGTTTATTGCGTCATAGCCTTGTTTTTTTCTTTTGCCTCCCTGTTTTCTTCCCTTCATCTCCACCCCTGAAGAGCCTCTTTCTACTTATTCCTATGTTGTCCCCTGCAAATACATCTCTATGTCTTACCAACATTTTTTTTTTTTTTTTACCAAAGAAATCAATCAAGAAAGCTTTCTGAAGTAAATGACAAGAGCGTATTTACTCCTGGCAGGTATGCATATTGTCAGAAGTTGCCTGTCACTTTTTCATGCCTCCCTTCAAAACATTTCAAACCAATCCTGCTCCCTTTAACCCATACTGACACATTTACACCGAGAGCTCAAGATGTTGTTGCTGGTGTGAAAGTGGCATACGATATCTCAGGCCTCATAAATGAGATGTCTTAATAACTCCGGCCTGATTGGGTGTCACCGTTGCAATATGATCTTTTAGTGCTGTTTAGCTTAACTGTCCCGTCACCTGAAACCCCGTGCTGGACGTGCTCTATGTTACCCTGTCGGCGGAGATAACTGGCAGGCTTAGGGGAGGCTCGATTTTGGTGTATGGCACTTGTGTCTGTTATGTTTTTTTCCAGGAAGCCTTGAACATATCTGGGCATCAGGTTGGTTTATTTTGGTTGTTCTGAATGTAATCTTTCCCCCTGCACCATCTGCTGTGTATGCATGGAGATTGGCAAGCTGAAACCAGCACACAGACACTATAAAAGGATAGGAAAGTGTGCGTGTATGTGTGTGTGTGTGTGTGTGTGTGTACGTGTGTGTGTAGAAAAAGAGAGCCTGCATCCTTGCTTTTATAGCCCAGTATGCAGCATGATTAGAGTCGCAAGCGTAGTGTCGGTCTGCGGTGCCGTCACGTGGAGCGTGTTCCCAGCTGTACTACAGGCCTGCTGAACCAGCCCACTCTGTTAAATATAAATGGCTTATTTACACACAAGCACCGAGCTGCAGGCAGCTTCTGGGCTGCTTGTCAAACGTCCCAAATCCCCTTCTCTGTTGAGCTGATGATGCTGGGCGGAGCAACAGGTTACAAAGATGCACACAGGCATGTATTATACCTGAATGGATATTGAATATTGAATGAACCGCACGCTGGATCTCAGAAGCAGAAACATGTCCGATGCACCAAGGTATCAAGTCGAGTGCTGGAAGTTAGCACAGTCATTTTTATGTGCTGCAACTAGTCAAAGTTCTTATATGGCTGCTTGTTTAAAGACCACCACCACTGATGCATTTGGAGGCACATTTGCATCTGAACAAAAAATGGCAGCATTTATAAAAAGAGATTATACTGGGGTTATTTAGCCCACAGGGTGCAGGTCTATGTTGTGAATGTGTTTTTATATTTGATTAAATTACCATCTTTTTGTGTGCAAAAGACAGGATATTAAGGTCAAAGTTCAACACATAATACATGAATGCAACAGCAGGTTACTTCCCCCACAGTCCCGGGACACTTTATTTACCACGTGCAAGCTCACAAAATCTGCTCATGTGTTGTTTGGCTTGTCTAAATTTAGCCTCTTTCTATTTGCTGGTCCTAATATTGTACATGAGGGAGGGAGGTAAGTGTGTGTGGGTGTATGTGTGTGTGTGTGTGTGTGTTTGGTAGGCGGGGGGGTAATTATGGGGCCTAGATGAGACTGGGTGAAATCCGGGACAAGAGAATGGGGGTGGGGTTTGGAAAATAAGTACACTATACTTTTTTTTAAAGCAGCAATAGATTTAATGTTTGCCTCAGGAAGTCTGTATAGGAGCTGGGTAATACCTCAATGGAAACAAATCTAGTATTCCTGACTTCAGCAGACTCACAGTGTTTATATGGAGCTCAGTTCAATTTCATGTCAGCTCATATTTTCATGTTGTAACTAATGAAACAATGACTAAATGGGTGGCCTCATTTTAAATGTCAGAATTAAGATGTATAGAATCATTTAGAGTAACATCAGACCTTAACACTGATCATTTGCTACTAATATTATGAAGATGATGAGAGAGATTGACTATGAGGATGAGATGAAGCTCAGTGCCCTGGCTGTGTTTTACATCACACATGAACCTTTTAGCACAAATGACAGTTAAGTTAGACATGGACAGGATATTTCTTAATAACTAAAAGCAGTTATTAGCCTATATGAGTGATTTGATCAGAATATTTTCATGGATTCAGAGAGTGAAAAAAATGTGGAGCTGCTAATTCATGTAGACTGCTAATTTACTGAGCTCTCCTTTTTTAGCTTGTTCATATAATCTATTACTATTATCTTAATAGGACAAGCAGGACAGGTTCTGGGTCTGGTCACTCTAGAGGTAAACGAGTTGGAATGATCTGTCTTGCCCGGTCAAGTGTCTGCAGGTTGTGTTGCTTTCAATCTACACAGTGTTTTCTTTATTCGTCTATTTTTTTTCAAACCTTCACACTTAAAAAGCCTCCATCATTTAAAAATGCATAAAGCACAACTTGTGGCCATGTATCAGAGGAGAGAACTGTCTTTGAACCCTGCTAACAATGCACCACCTTGCTGTAACACACACACACACACACACACACACATACACACAAGCCATAATCTCTGCTGTAAATAGGAATACTCTGCAGACGCTGGTGCCTTGATGATCTGTGTATGTGTGTGTATGCACGTGTGTTAGAGAGTGTTTGTTCTTTGAATTTGAGTCTTTCCTGTGGCGGATCTGAAAATGCCTGATCGAGAAGTTGTCCTTTTTTATGTTCCTCAAACACATTGTTAGAAAGTGAACAAGTTCCCCTTCTGGTGATTTGTATTGGATGTTGTCAGCAGTACATCAGTCTGGACTAGTTTGTTTACTGTGTGTGTGTGTGTGTGTGTGTGTGTGTGTGTGTGTGTGTGTGTGTGTGTGTGTGTGTGTGTGTTTGTGTTTGTGCGTACATGAGATTGTGTGTTTATCCCGCTGATATTGATTAACCTCGCATGTCTGACGGTGCTCTATCTGATAGTGTTCACTAACCCCTCTTATTGCTGTTTTCCTCTCCGCAGCGATAGAGACCCAGAGTACCAGCTCAGAGGAGATAGTGCCAAGCCCGCCCTCACCTCCCCCGCCGCCCCGCGTCTACAAGCCCTGCTTTGTGTGCCAGGACAAGTCCTCAGGGTACCACTATGGTGTCAGCGCCTGTGAAGGCTGCAAGGTGAGACTCCCGGCCTTCCTCTTAATCTGCCGAGCAAGCAAGATGTTCAGCAATCTTGTAACCTTCATGTGATTTGCACTAGGAAGAAAAAATACACACAGGTCTTCACAGCTTGTGCTCAGATGATGAAAATGATAAGGCATGTCATTTTGAGTATTTTGCATCCCGGTGCGGTTTTTAGTGTTTAATGCAGGAATTTAATGTTGGAACTGAGTCAAAAATTGACTATTTTCTCACAGGGAATCATTCACAGAGTTTATCGGCTGCTTTATTGAGCTGCGTAATCTTCAATATGACCTGCTCTTGTAAAGCACTGGGATAACGGCCTCTGTAATCACTTCAAACCTGCAACCTATACCTGTAGACATTGCAAAATTAGATAACGTGTATGACAGGCTTATCATGTACAATATGTGTGAAACTCTGTCATCCATGCAGTGTTGCTGCTGCTCATATCAGCTTTGCTGACGTGTCCACATCTGCCGTCTGTTATCAATACAGCCCTGTTATGCAGGTGCTGAAGAGGCCGCATAACGCCCATCTGCTCTGTTATCAGTTCATAGTTGCCATGTGCGTGCATACATGTTGCTGTGTTAGTGTGAGCACACAGACCTCTTTATCTCACTTCTCCCGAGGCACGGAGCCAGAGTTGTATAAGCTCAGGAACAGATAGAAAAGAGGAGGAGGGATCTGTGGAATCTAATGTTACTGCCAGGTGCAGTAATGTCAACATTTTGGAAAGCTCCTGGTTTTTTCTCTTGCAGATAATGCATTTTTGAATTTATTAAATAGGATTTCCAGAATAGTTGAATCTCAACTAAATCAGAAGTACGCAAATGTGTTTGTGATGTTTTAAAGGTTTTCTCATGACAACAACTCTGTGTACAGTGACAGAAGGTAGGAAGCAGTTGGATTAAGATGGGCAGGAGCTTGGTGACAGTGACAGGTTCCTGTTATACCCTCTGACCTAATGACTGTGCAGCTAATACCTGTGTGTGTGTGTGTGTGTGTGTGTGTGTGTGTGTGATTGCGCGTGTGTGCGTATGTGTGTGTGTGTTGCCATATGTGCAGGGAGAGGAGCAGAGAGAAAAAAAGATGAAATGAAACTGTAAAGAAGGGCAAGAACCCAGGGGGAGAGTAGAAATGTAGACAAAATTATACAAAGATAAGAGAGACTGCAGGGAGTGAGAGAGGAGAGTGTGCTCTGGGAGGCATGAACAGCCAGAGAGAGAGAGAGGTAGGGATGGTTGGAGAGGCAGCGTATTAGGTGGACGGGGTACAGGGGCCACAGCTGAACTCATTGACACCAAAAAAAAAAAAAGACGGTCAGTGCACAAGATTACAAAAGGGGGAAGGGGAAAAATGAGTAAAGAATGCACAAAGGGAGGAGAGCACCGGGAAGCAAGGATTCTGGCACAAACACACTTCAGTGCAAATGTACTAACCCTCGAACACAAACCATCTTCACCTGATCCCCAAATGGATACATAAATAAAAGCTGACCCCTGAGCTGTTTCATAGGGGCGACCAAACAGCTGATAGAACTTCATACACATACAAAAACCTGACGCTTGCTAACGGTAGCCGAAAAGCCTGTAACAGTGTGATAAACATAGGAGTGCAGACAATAGACGAGCTGTAAACTTCAGTAATTAGTTGTTTCTCCTTAGTGATCACAGCTTTCTCTCTGACAGCACAGGAATAGCATCAGAACTGACACCGTAATTAGCTTTTTGAGGCTTTCGCACACTGGGGATGTAGCTGATGTTTTAATTTATCTGCCAACAGACATTGTCGAATCGTTTAGCACAACTTATTTTGACTTAATGACAAACAGTTTCTTAATATATTTCACCATCAGCTGTTGACACTCTCTGCCCCCTTCAACTGAAATATGACAGAATTAAGTTCCAATGTTTCTTCATAAAACCATCAACCACTTTCTTGGCTGAACATGATTATTCTCTCTGGTAGTAAAAAGCTTTCAATTGAATAAGAGGCAGAAAAAAAAAATTTTTAGCAGCTCCATTTTTAACAAAACCTACAATACATATGATATTTGTGCTAGAATCAAACAATCGAGGACACAAATATGAGCGGTGATATGATTTAAACTAACCCCGAAGTATCTAAACCAAACTACTTGGGTGTTAAAACAAAGAATACACTTGAATCATTGATTAGATTTGTTCTATACACTGACACAACGGTAAATGTATCATTAGATGTGTCGTTAGATGATTGCCTGATCACATCTAGTGATGCCGCAGTGTTCCCAGATCACAGCGATCCCGCTAGTTTGGAAAAGTAATATCACAATCATTAGGAGCATTGGTTAAAACTACAAAAATATCCCTAGCTTAACTGCCGCTAGTCGCCCGTCCACGAGCCGACTGCCTGCCCACTCAACAGCCGCAGTGCTAATTTGAAAAATTCAGGATGCCTTCTCCGTATCTCTGACTTCAGAAGAGATGACTTGGCAAAGCATACTCAATAATTCAACACTACAGGCATGTGAATGTATATGGTTGTCTCATCTGAGACTGGGGTAAGCTGGGGGTTAGCAGCGTTGGCTTTGCTGCAGCACGCCAAACTACAAAGGCGTTTCCTGGGGGCTGCAGCGAACAGAGGAAACAGGAGGGGGATGTTGAGCTCTGTTACTTGGAGACAGCTCATTCGTTTGTTGTTTAAGTTCTACCGCCTGAGCATACTCACCGGCATTGCACTTCTTTTCCCCTCCAGATATTAACACTTAAGCATTAAATATGCATGCCCGCCCCCTCATATTTATGTTTTTGTCTTGAAGGCATGGCAGCGAGCAGCAGGCGATCTCTGTTCCTGGTATCCACTGCATTAGAAGAGAAGATACCATATTTCCAAAAATCCCCAACCGGCACTTCTTGCATGAATGTCACCTATTTGAAGTGTTTTGTTTTGTCTCCAGATGACACTCTTACCAAGCATCCATCTTTACTAATGTGCAGGCTATACCAATAGCTGCTAAGTAATAGAGGCGAGGGCACAGTCAAACACACACACAGACACACACGCACACGCTGGGGCACAGTAGGTGGCTGGGAACGCACTCTTAATTTGGGCACAGTGTGAAAGTCACGTAAGAGAGGATTCCTTTGCTTCCCTGTGAACTCGCCAACCCCAGACCCTCCCCCTACTTGCTTCTCTCTTAATAAAGCATTTCCTCACACACATGCAAAGTAGGACGCACTCACACACTCATAAACGCATGAGACTTATAACACGCACCAGGTAGAGAGTCGTGAATTGAGGAGCACATGACACATGCAATCACGTATGAGCTGTTACTGTTCATTCCTCTTTTCACATCCCTCCCTCCCTCTCCCCTCTTCTCGCGGCTCTCATCTCCTCTGAACGCTGCAGGGTGGCTGACAGGCCTGCTGAGGGCTCTTGTCGCCGGGTGGATTAAGCAGTGATACAAAAAGAGGCTTAAGGGCCGTAGGAAGCAATGACTCTTAAAAGAAGGAAAGAGGTGGGGGGGTGGGGCAGGAACAATCGACTGGCCCACGAGCCGGCAGCAACAACCAATCAGGAGGTGCTGTGAGGGGGCACCTGAGCCTCATGGTGTCAGGAGGGACAGAGCTTGATGCTTACTTTTTTACCCAAGGAGCACATGTACTCCTAAGCTGAACATTTTAAGAACCTTAGAAACGCAATGAACATTTATCAAAAAATTAGTTTTTCCATAATAAAGAGATACAAGGTGACATTTACAAGCAAAATGATTTAATTTTTTTGAATACAAAAAAGCACATTAGGTTTTTAATGAGTTCTTCTTCAATCTCTAATAATTATGTAATTATACTTTAAACTGTATGAACGATATGAGTATGTTTATAATAAAGTAATTCTTCTTCATTCTAAATGCCAAAAAGGCCTGCTCAGTCCATTTAGACACAAAGGATGTCATTGGTCCAGCAGCATTTGTACACAGGTGTAATGGCCTGCTTTAAGCTCTGCCAGCGGCCCGCAGCAGGACTGGGATCAGCTTGCTCTACTGAAGGCCCCTCCAAGCTGATCCGCATGAAGTCTTCAGTTATGGACACTCTAAGGCAGCTCCTTGTTGAATTCTTGATGTGGTTTTGGACAGAAAAGCCTCTTTCACACTAGTGCTGTCAATCTTCCTCTATGATCCAATTCAACTTTCATTCATTATTTTGAATAGCTGAATAACATTACATTTTTTTAAGTCCCTAATTTAGTCTATTATTATTAATATTAACTATGTACCTATACACTGTATACACAAGCTTATACATTGCCAATGTCACTATCAGCATTTGGTAGTTATATATTATGTCCACTAGAGGGCTTTCCAACATTACCGGGAAAGAAAGAAATGCCATGTATAAAGTGCTCCACTGTAAATATTTGAATTGCCAAGTACTTTGTGACACATAAATAACTGAATGAATGAATTACATTGTCATTTTATGTAAAGCACATTGTGTACTTTGACGTGAACAAAACGTTATTGATTTACAGCCTAACAATTACATATTTCCTCACCTACTGACTGGACGTAATGTTGGCTACCAGATTAGCTCGCTTGTAAGCTGTGCCACAGTTAACCAGTTAAGTCTTCATCCTTGGTTGATGGCTTTGCACGTGTTGAGCTGCTGCACAAAGGCAATTTAACAGGCTCAGAAAGCTGTAGTTGGACTTGTTGGGGTTTTGCACACTTTGTTGTTTTTGGGGTTTTTTTTTGCACTACTGCAGTATTATAACATGCTTCCACCTACTGTATCGGAGTCTAGGTTGTTTCCCTGAACTTCTGGCTTACCAGAACTCTGAAACAATCCAGTGTTGTCTGGATGCCCTTGTCCTTCACCTAATCACCAAGCTTCACTTTGATAGCATCCACACTGGATGCTGATGGCAGCTTTCACGTGCCGCTTCAGCTGTGAATATGTGAGGCCCGTGACATTCCCCTTCAGTGTCATTCACCTTCAAAAGACAGACATACATGTGCACACTTAAATTATGGCTGTGACCTCAGCTCATACCTCTCAAATCCATCTGCGCTGATTCTGGGGGAGCCTGTCCTAATACTTAAGATAATCAATTTATTATATATATTTCTACACACTGACTTATCCTCAACACACCTGGAATCTCATCTCATCAACCAGCTGCTGAGCAAATGATGTCTGGATCTTCTCAAGCAAGCTGTCTGGTTTTAACATTACCTTGAGCGCCTCCAGTCTGGTTACTGTTTTTTCCAACTGTGAGCTGGACTTTGTGTGTGGAAAAAGTGTCTACAGGACATTTGTTGACGCTAATGAATGGATCATGTGACAACAGACATTGGCATAGTGACAGCTATTACTGTTATTGTTGTGTTATCAACCTTTTTGTTGAGAAAAAACAGAGACTGCTTTGCTTGAATTTTGTGGCACGTTTTATTTGCATGTGCTCTTAAATACATTTTACAGTTGGCACACATCTAGTTTTAGTAGCAAATGCGAATGAAACGCTTGCACTGTTGAGACCTGAGAGAGCGAGTCAATCCCCTGGTGACACTTGGGGTCATGGTCAGGCCACCATCGGATCAAAAAGGACATGATATGCTCACACAAAGACCACAGACTTAACCCTCGGTATCAGCTGCTCAAAATAACAGCAACCTGCAAGCCTTGTTCTCTCCACCCTGTTGTTTGTTCATGGCTGTGCTGATCTGTTAGAAGATAGCTGATCTTCTCTAGGAGTTTGTATGGATCGGTTAGAAATACCAAGTGATTTATTTTTAGGCATGAAATTGTGCACGTTTGATTGCAGCGGGTGGAATTGTTCACCTTTTTCTAATTTTAAAAATGTATTTTATGTGACAGGTTGCAAAGCAGATGTGAGTCATCAATAAAATCAGGAAAAGGTTAGATGAGGTGACCCTCCCCCCTGCCACCCAGATGCAAAGTCATGCTTAAAAAGCCTTATCACCAAACACATACATAACCAAGTGTACATACTTCCTCTTTGTAGTTGATAAAAAGCCTGAATAAGTTCATCTCTGTGATGGCGGGCGAGAGATGTGAGAAGAGGCTGGTGATCCGGGAAGGACAAATTGTGGGCTTAGGTCCACCGGCCATCTGTCGGCTAGCAAAGCTAATCCCTCGGCATGGGAGGGGGCTCCCTGGCAGCTACCCCACCTCCCTCGCTCTCTTCCTAGCTGGCCCCACCCACTCATCCACTCTCCAAAACATAACCCTTGTCCCACTGTGTCACATTAATACTGACATTGACCTGTATTATATTTGTCTTGAGCCATTCTTGCTGGGTACTGAACACTTACTCAGTTGTGGCTGAGTTGCATTAACCTATTTTTTTAATCTTTTTGACACACAAGGGATGTTTAAACAATAATACCACAGAGGTTAACGTAGATATTACTGAGGTTTGGTTTTAAGGAGAATGTAAATTCTAATGCATGGCTTTTCCACTGGTTTGTCATTGTTGGCAGCACATCGGCATTTAAAAGCCTCCTTGGTTCCAAAACAGTATTTTTACATCGATATTACTTGAAATAAGAAAATCCCAAAATATAGATCATTTCTGTCTTTAATATCAGAGATGTTCTCTAACTGGCTTACAGTTTTATTACATGGTCAGTTTTTCTTTTGATATCATAAATCCTGGGTGTATTTTTTTATTTAAAACATGCTGTCTTGTTTTAGACCTTTACCCCTTCAGTTAGTTTATGACCCAATATTCTGAGAGCTTATTTTTGGCAGTCAGAGCTAGTCTTTAGGATCATAGGGGGAACGTCTAAATTATTACCATGCTAGTGCTTGAGATGTGTGTTGCATCTATCCGGGAAAGATATTATTCTGTGTTTCTATGTCTTGTTTTTGTGCAATCAAAAGATCTCCAATTTAATCTCATTGACCAAAGATGATCTCATTATGATTTCTCCTCTGCCTCATATGCATGGACTACATTTTAAAATGTATCCTCTCATTTTCTTTGATCCAGTTAGACTGAAAAAAA
The DNA here is from genome assembly GCF_027409825.1 of Scomber japonicus. Classification (NCBI taxonomy): domain Eukaryota; kingdom Metazoa; phylum Chordata; class Actinopteri; order Scombriformes; family Scombridae; genus Scomber; species Scomber japonicus. The sequence goes on from NC_070597.1 coordinate 17,985,046, forward strand.
AGAGGAATTCCTCTTTTGTTCTTATACTTGCAGCGTATGGTCTCTCTCTCTGTCTCTCTCTCTCTCTAATAATATGTGCTTGGCCTCGATCTAGAATTGCTTATTTCTGGCTTTGTAAATTAGGCCACGTTTATGTGACACTCAGTAACCCTTTGGCCTAAAAGCCTTTTTAGCTTGAACCATCTCCAGAATCATTATTGTGTGGTGTCTGGAGTGACCCTCACCAATTAGGTGGCCAACCTCATGAGATGGTGTTGATTCACTGACTATTTGTCTCCGTCCAGATTATGTCACGAGTTAAGCCCCTTAAGGACTTAACTGTTTGGTAATTGTTTACCTTTTAATTGCAGCTATATAGTTTTTCTATGTGGCATCTTTTTAATTTTTTAAACCTTGTAAGTCATTTTGGGAGTGGTTATTTGGAACTTGATGAAAAGAGACACTGTAAACATTGGCAAGACTTGAGGACAGAGCACATAATAAAAGCAGTAATGTTAATAGATAACCACGTTTGGCAGACACACAAAGGCAAACAGCAGCACAACTATGTTTGCTTTGTACTATTCAGTGCACTATTTGCCAGACAGACTAATTTCCCCGATAATCCTTAAGCCACCACATCCTTCCACCCACACTGGTGTTCACTTTTCCTCTCCATCTTTCTCTCACACAGGGCTTCTTTCGGAGAAGCATCCAGAAAAACATGGTGTACACTTGTCACCGGGAGAAGAACTGCATCATCAACAAAGTCACCCGAAACCGCTGCCAGTACTGTCGGCTGCAGAAGTGCCTGGAAGTCGGGATGTCCAAGGAGTGTGAGTATAAAAACCAATGTTACCCAGAAAGCCCTGCTCCCACAGCTTGCTGCGGAGGAGGCTCTTAGGGCCGAGCACAGATTTCATCATGGAGGTTTAATCCCAGATGGGTTTGAATGATTGTTACCACTGCAGGAAGTCTTAAGCTGCAGCATTTGTTGACATTTTGTTCCACTGCCAACATTGCATAAGTGTTCACTGTTGATGCACACATACATCTGCTTTACTAGTGACTCATACTTAGAGTGAATGCTTGGGCGTAATTTGTTATTAATTATGAATGTAGCTCGTATCAGATCCAATCAGATAACGTACAACATGTTGTTTGATAGATCACATCAGTTTCTTTGAAATCTACTCATGCCTGATGTTTTTGAAAAGCAAAGTCATAGCGAAATCCAAGCTGTAACTGTTTTTTGCTCATATGTTATTACTTTTTAGTGATTTTTACTTTTTCAATGAAATGAATAACCACTGTAAATGTGAGACAAAGGGCAGCCGTGATGCAGACTGGCAGTAACAGTCAGGGTGTCGCCAGGCTTGGCAGGCCTCTGTGATGAATATGTTCTCACCTGCCGAGAGTGAAAGAGCAGGCGTCTGCTCCCATCATTGCACCCCGGGGGCTGTGTGAACATAGACACTCACACACACACACACACATAGGCACAAGGCAGTCAGACTTGATAAAGTAATTGGTAGAGGTGTGACCGCAGAGAACTCAAAAGGCCAGCAGGGTTTTTTACCTCAGCGTGATCACATGACACCCTGTTATACACATTATACACACTCACTATCATTTTACACATTGCCAGAGTGAGCGTATGGGACACATTTATACTCATAAATATACTTAAATAATTATTATTTAAGTGTACTAGGACATACATTAATAATATAGCATGTATGTGGACAGATAGTGTGGCACCTTCCTTCCTCCTCTAACAGACACACACACCTGTTTAAACACACATGCTTACAGTCTCCATTGCTTTATCCCTCTCTGCCTCCTGTCTTCTCAGCGCTATTTACCTCATCTTTCTGCTACAGCGAGTGCAGGGAGCGCTCCCCATGCCACAGCACTGTGGCTTACAGTAAAAGAAGTTATCCTCTAAGCTCCTTACCTTTGAATGGGGCCATTAATCATGGTTAGAGGGATCACAGCAGCCAGCTCTTTTACACACACAGAGAGGCACACAGCACACAACACGGGCGATAGACTGGAGTTGGAGAGCCATCTAGTGGTGAAGACCTGGCACTGCACAAGAGGGAAAATAATGTTTTTCTGAATGGAATGAAGGCTGGAAATTTTATTAACGGGTAGATTTTGACCTAGCGTTGCTCATTTGGTTTGGTTTTAGAAAGAAGATACTGTTTGTGGTCATTTGTGCAGTGTGCAGATTGCGTAGCTTGTGTCCTCAGCAGTGACTTTGGCTGGTAAAAGTGGTCTGGGCTAGTGAGGAAGGAGAATCTGGCCATCTGGGGACAGCAGGGAGTCTCTTTCTCTTTGCCTCTCACACACAGAGACACAGGAACACTTGCACATAAAAACGCATGCCCGTGCATAATTCCATGCGCACACACCTAAATTATGCACACGCAAGGTGACAAACACAAACCGGTATGAATAAAAACGCTTTAACAGAAACGCACTCGGACAGCTCCACTTAAACACCATGAACTCGCTGTCACACACACACAGAAGGTGTACCCCCTGCTTGCGCTGGGGGACGTCTGGGTGACCTTGTGTCTGTCGGCAGACAGCTCCAGACGACAGTGCCAGGCCTGCTGCCAGGTGGCAATGCCAAGCAAGACGGAGTCAGAAGTGGGGAGGGGAGAGGAAGTGGAGGGTTACAAGGGAAACGCCTGTAAACCGGCCAGATAACTATCAACCTGACAGTGTGGTTAGAGAAGACTCCATGTGAAGGACAACATATTAGCATTTATTGCTCATTTCAGCTCAAGTTACAGTATTCCCATTGCCATCCCTTCCCCATCCCGTCTTCTATTTTCTGTTTGTGCTGGTGAGTTTAGACCAGCTTCTATTCCTCAGTACCTACCTCCCTTTATCACCCCCACCCCCCCTCTTTTTTTTTTGTGTGGCTCACAAACCTATCGCCCACATGTTCCTTTGGGGAAGGTGTTATTCAGCGATAGAAAAAGTAATAAAACTAAAATAAGAAGAAGATGAAGCAAAGAATGATGGAGAACGGCATAAGGGGAGGATAACATCAGCCAGAAAGGGGGGATAGTAGAGAAAGATGAAGGCTGCGCGAGGAAAGAGTATTGAACCCAGTGTGAGTGAGAATGAGAATTTTGAGTGGAGAGAGCGAAGGGAGGGGTGGGGGGTCGGCGGTACGAGGGAGGCTGGAGGACAGAGAGAGGGAGAAAGTTTCATCACTGTCGACGGTGGCTCTGCACTGCGAGCAGCAGGAGCAGGGGGAACATTGACATTTTTATCTTTCCATTGAATTTAATCTGTGTGATGGACGAGCTGCCAGCGCTTTAATTTTCCTCACACGAATTATCCCTGTCTGCCCACCTCTCTCTGTCTTGTACACACACAAACACACACACACACATACATACACACCCAGGCACTAACAGAAATTGTCTATTAACTGCACGCTGCAGCTGAAATCCACTATGAGAACAAATGATTGAGTGATGGCTCTGTGTGTGTGTGTGTGTGTGTGTGTGTGTGCGTGCTGTCACAGTATTCTCCACACACCTGCTCTTGTAAATCATTTTTATGCAATGAACGCATAACCGCAAACAATCCAGGATGCAAGTTCTCCCATTAGCATTCATATTCTCATAATATAATTTGAGAGATACATTGCTTGAAGTTAACACGCATGCAAACAACAACAAATGCACGTTCGTACACACACACACACACACACACACACACACACACACACACAATAAAAACAGCAAGGCAGTATTTCTTTCATTTGCGCTTCCCCCGCTACAGTTCACCCCCCCCCCCCCCCCCCCCCCATACCCCCACCCCCCAAGTTATTGCATGTGGCAATTCGCCATGACAGATCGCCAGTCGTGCCTAATAGTTCTTTAATGACTTCATTAAATTGTGTTGTGCGGCTTATGATTGTGCTGCCAATTTGTCAGCGCGGGTAATGTCTGGGCGCTAGGGATGCCCCACTTTTATTTGTGAATTAATTGGACATCGACTGTGTTGCGGCCCTCCACCCCTCCCCTCATAGCAGACAGAACACAGATTCCCAATCAATACCACAAGCAGAGCCTGGCCCAAATATGTTCAATAGCTTACTATAGTTTTATGCAACCGGCCTTTAAAGCTGAGGGTTGCTGCAGAAGGCTTTCCTAAAAAAATTTTAAAAAATAAAAAGTCATAATTGGCTCATCAAGGTAAAAATGGAGGCAGACGAAGCACCTGATTTAATAATAAAACCGTATCATCATAACATACTGTATAATATGAGTATAAAACGTCATAAGTTACGTTTAGGGTTACTATGGCCTACCATATGGTTATGGTTACTCCAGCTTAGCATATGAGCACCAATAAAACAAATAATGCAAACCATGCTCTTTTTTTTTTGCTCGGCAGGGTCTTCTTCTCTTGTCGTGGTGAGCAGTGTTTAGTAATAACATAGTGCAGCATCAGACTTCTAGCCCCCTCCTTCCTCCTTCCCTTCATGTTCTCCCAGACAGGGAGGCCTGTCTGCGAGCTGATGAATGAGCAGCAGCACCGAGTAGTGCATCCCTCCGTGGCCCCGGGCCAGGCACCCTCTGTCACAGACACCGATCTCCCATCAGCCTGAGTGTTCTCAGCCTTAATGGTCAAGGTTAGCATTAAGACAAGGAAAATCTGATCTTAGGTCAGTGGCGAGGGGAAATTCAGGTACCTGGAGGGAGGCTGGAGATGGGAGAGCTGATAGAGATGAGTTAAGGTAAAGGGGAGGGGATGATTTAAAGCACAAGGAATACAGTTTTAGAGAGATAGCGTGCATCGGTGAGAATGAAACAAACTCAGAGGGCGACAAGGAAATTGAGAATGTTTTGTATAACCAAGAGAGAGAGAGAAATGTGTGAGTGGGAGAGAGAAAAGCTGGAAGGTTTTTTCCGGTATGGGCTCAGCAGCAGAGCTCTTTTAAAACCATTAGAGGCAGGATATTTGTCATATTATGTTATTAGATTAGCCGGGACCCCTAATGAAAGCTGTGGCAATTTGTCAGCCTTATGGATAGCTCCATCCCCCACCACTATTTATCAACTAGCACCCCATCTCACCCAACCCACCCCCCACCCTCAACATATACACATACACATACACAACCCAGTCATAGCTAAACTGCACCCCAGTGTGGATGGGCTGGGAGAAATGGATAGAGCCTGTAATGGGATTCCAATGCTAAACACCCCTGCCTGGTGTTTTTTGTCATTTGGGGTGAGCACGCTATTCTCAGCTGGATCGCCCAGAGGGAAATGACATTGGATTATTTCAAGGGTTTTTTTTTTTTTCCTTTCTTTTTCCTTCCTCTCTCCATTACCATAGCCCCTCTTCCATGGAGCCGTCTCACAACATTTATCTTATAATATCGGATAAGAGAAGTGATGCTGTGGTTGCTGCTGCTGTTGGCTGCAGGCAGAGCATCCTTCCCCTGCTGATGACTTTGATCTTGGCCGTAGTTTACCCTGAGGGTGGTGTCAGGTGTTGCTCATAAGGGATATATAGTATCCAGGTTGTGTATATGTTACAGTAGATTTGCAAGTACAGATTTAAATGACAGATGAAGGCAGCAGATTCATAAAAACATGCACTGTGTGATGTATTTATATTAAAACCTTTTTTACATATCACATATAATCATGTGAGTAACACTTTATGGACCCATTCAGGAACAGTTTCAGTTTTCTAGCAAGCACCAGCAGATCTGCTCTCTCTATTCAAAATTAAATGAGAGCAGTATGTTAAGTTTGTCACTGCAATAAATGTCTGTTGCACAAACTAATCCTCTCTGTCTTTCTCCTTTGCTCCCTGTAGCGGTGAGGAATGACCGGAACAAGAAGAAGAAGGAAGAGAAGAAGCAGGAGTGCACAGAGAGCTACGTGCTGAGTCCTGACACAGAGCAGATGATCGACAGGGTTCGCAAGGCACATCAGGAGACTTTCCCCTCTCTCTGCCAGCTGGGCAAATACACTACGGTCAGTAGCATGACACTGACAGTCTGTGTGGCCCTATATTTATTCATCTTTTGATAGCTGTAGATTAGTATTGTCACCTGCACTTGTATTAAATGTAACTGACTTTTTTAACAGACTAACAGCTCAGAACGACGTGTATCCCTGGACGTAGACCTGTGGGACAAGTTCAGTGAACTCTCCACCAAGTGCATCATAAAGACGGTGGAGTTTGCTAAGCAGCTGCCCGGCTTCACAACGCTCACCATCGCTGACCAGATCACCCTGCTCAAAGCCGCCTGTCTGGACATTCTGGTAAGAACAATGGCCCAGCCTTTACTTACTTTGAAACTAAAGTTATTCTTGAAATTAAAAGCAACATTTTGTTTCACGTGCAAAGCTCACAATTTCAGCCTCACACCAAACATTATCCATATTTATTTCTAAATACACTGATTTAGAAATTTCAAACCAGTTGCCCTGTTAAACTCTTAATATCCCCCTCTGTCTCTGCTGTCCTCAGATACTGCGGATCTGTACACGCTACACACCAGAGCAGGACACCATGACTTTCTCAGATGGACTCACGCTAAACCGAACCCAGATGCACAACGCCGGCTTTGGTCCCCTTACCGACCTGGTGTTTGCCTTCGCCAACCAGCTCCTCCCCCTGGAGATGGACGATGCAGAGACAGGGTTGCTCAGCGCCATCTGTTTGTTGTGTGGAGGTATGATGACTCCCCTAAAACCATATTTAACATTCTCTTTGCTAATAGATGACCTTTTACTCTTTTCTGACCCTGTCACCCTGTCTAGCAGGGAAGCAGCACTGCTGTACTCCTTTCACTGAGCACCACCTACTGGCTAACTGTGAGAATTGACCAATTTGCTCTGTACTTTGTGTGTTTGTCCAACAGACCGTCAAGACTTAGAAGAGGCAGATAAGGTGGATGTCCTGCAAGAGCCCCTTCTGGAGGCGCTGAAGATTTATGTGAGGAAGAGGAGGCCCCACAAACCACACATGTTCCCCAAGATGCTGATGAAGATCACTGATCTGAGAAGCATCAGTGCTAAAGGTCTGAAGCCCACATTAGTATTAATACTAATGTCTGCTAAATATTGATTGAATAATTGTTCAGTTTAACCAAACTCTATGTGTACAGTTTATTTGCTTGAAATGCTTTTATTTATTTTCTATCATATAAAAATGGAGCAGAAAAGAAAAGATTAATGAATAATATGAATTCAGTCTTTGGTAGCTTACATTTTCCTGCCTCCACCCTACAGGAGCTGAGCGAGTCATCACCCTGAAGATGGAAATCCCTGGCTCCATGCCTCCTCTCATCCAGGAGATGCTGGAGAACTCAGAAGGTCTGGAAAGCGGGGCCGCAGGAGGCCGGACCAGTGGTGCACCCCCAGGCAGTTGCAGCCCCAGTTTGTCCCCCAGCTCTGCCCAAAGCAGTCCAGCCACACAATCGCCGTAGTAACGGCCCACCTTTTTATTTTTCCTCACGTTGCGCTCTGTCTCCTCCCTCAACGTTCTAAAAAGGAGGGTTGAAGGAGGGGGACCTTGACTCTGACTGAGCCAGCCTCCTCCTCTACTATGACACAAATCCCCATCTTGTGATCTGCTTTCCCTCACTCTGGAACACTGTCCTGATGTGAGGGGAGGTAAGGCCGGGGCAGGCCGGAGCAACAGGATGCCTCTGAGAGACCACACCGTTAACACTGCTGATGACTCCTCCTCCTTCTCCCTCCACTCTTCTCCCCTCTCCACCTTTCTCCAAAAGACTGATGGAAAGAAATGCGAATGCAACTCAGCGGCGGAGACCAGTTTTGACTGGAAGTGAAAGTAGGTGGGGCAGCGTGGGACAAATATGGACAAGGACAATGCATAGAATGACTTGACAAACACCAGACACTTTTTTTGTTGTACTCTGAGGCAGACTGCAAGCTTGGGACTTGTCAGAAGACCCCCCCTCCTCAAAGACTCTGGGTCTTTTCTCTTTTTCCAGCTTCAAAAAACAGATTTCGTACAAAAAGATATATAAATATATATAGAAAAGTTAAGGAACTATTGTGATTGACATGTCCAAATAAGAATGGCGAGTTGAAACAAGGACATGTTTTCTGAGATTAGAAATTGTTGTACTCCTTCACTGTTCGAATCTTTTCATACCCATCAAGAGTATTGAGAGAGACGTTTCAGTTTTATCACATTTGTACATTATTCTAATTAACAAAAAGCAAAAGATGTTGAAATTTCTCTCTAGTCCACACATGCATACACACACATACACACACACACAGAAATGTGCACAGAAAACAAGTCGCAATGAATATCACCTACTATTCCAGGTTGGATTTGTTTTCCTTTTTTTCTTTTTTTTTTCTTTTTTTTTTGCTTCCAAGAGAATGGGAAAAAAATGATTGTATGAACATGGTTGTATGATATGGTCACAGGTCCTTTCAAGAAATCAAATTAATGAAGATTCAATATTAAGGTGTATTTTAAGTAGCCTTTGAGTTTGTGTATATAAGCTGTATTCATTTCTTTAAAACTATGAAGAGTTTTAGGCTTCACCTGATTTTTTTAAGAATACCTTTTATGTGTTTTGTTCATAGGTTTGTGATTCAAGAAAAGACATTTTGAGCACATTTTACTGAAGGAAGTTCATGTTTCGTGTCCTACTAAATACTGGACAGACCCCTTAACCAATCACTGGCTGTTCAGAATGTGGCTTTCACAATTTCAACCTATCCCCACTTCACTTTTTAAAACATATTTTTTACATACCCAAGATAACAAAGTAGCACTCCAGTCGGGGCATAGCTTTTTTTGGCCATGTAGCAGCAAGAGATGGTGTTTCGGTAAATGGCGAGCTACAGCAGCTCAGCTTTAAAGAGAGTTAAAATGTGAAGATTGGTGTACATACACACTGTATTAAACACAAGCGATTCTCAGCTGTCTCTGAATGGATCAGTAATGTTTAATGGATGGGAAAAGACTAGATTGTAGTGATCCTTCTTCTGTCAGTGGTCAGGCAAGTGAAGGTCCCAAATGTGATATTTGTCAAACCCTCACAAATCTCCCCCTGGCAACCTGTGGTAGAAATAAATCTGTGACTTTTTTACCGGATACAGAGCAACCTTGCACCCTGTGACTCACTTTACGCCAAAACGCCTTCACAGACACACATACACACATACACACATACACACATCTCATCTAGACCATCATTACTGTACACACGCCAATGTCTCAGGAAGGAATCATTTTGTGTGCTTGGCCTGTTCTTTGTATATGTTCTGTGCTGCACTCCCCAACCCTCCTATCACAGATGCACACATACACACACCTCTGCTACTGAGCCCCTGAGTTTTTCTTCAATCACTCACTTTCGTTAGGCCTGGCAGACCAGGACCTGTGCAGAGAGACCCTGACCCTGCAACGTTACGACATAGGATGCCAGTGTGGAGTCTCTCTTGAGTCGTTCATGTGTTCTTTTTATTTGTACGGTCAAAGCTGCTTTCATCATTTAGGACTTAACCTGTCCGGAACAGCGCACAACTTTTCCCTCCACAGCTAATCTGGAATAGCAACAGACACACCGTCAGTTTGAGAAGTATGGAATATGTTGCAATTTTGTCAAGATTATCAAGCGACTTTGAAAAAAAGAAAAAACAACAAAAAAAGATAAAAATAAAACCAACATTTAATAATTATGAAATGTGTTTGTTTTGTTCACTTGTGTCATTCTTTCATTTTCCACTACAGGGAAATGCTCAGTTTTCATGCATCATATCCATGAAAAGCAGAATTTGGGGGAAACCCAAAAGCAAACCTCATACTTTATGAAAACCTTGGAGGTCTGTTTTCTTGCATGTAGGAATGCACAGTTCACAGCTCACTTTACACAATGCAGACACCAACTTGATAAATACCAGACCAAGAATCTTCATGATTGTTAAGTTGAAATCATTAATCCTGCAGGTGTTCACACAGATGTTCTGAGCACATCCTCTAAAAATGATGGCGCTACGGGACAATTCACTTGTATCACAATAACTGAGCTTTGCAAGACTATCCCTGAATGTGACTATTCAACCTCATGTATTGACTGTGTACCTACAGAATTTTTGTTGACAGTGTAACTGTTTCAAGTCATGTCCTGAAGATTACAAATATATATTTTCATACAGACATCTTTCCAAATGCCTTTAAAAGAAATGTTGTCAAACTTTCATTTATGAAACTCAACCTAGATGGTATGCACTGACCAGCTGTAGGCCAATATCAAGCCTTTCCTTCATTGGTAAGATACTTAAGATAGTTTCAGTGCAAAAACAAATAAACCTGCAGGAGTTTCAGTCAGGCTCTTACTAAATCAGAGGCCAAAATGTATGTTTCCATAGTAATGCAGATGACTCACAACTTTGCATATTCGTTGAATCAAATGATGCTGCAGCTAAATTCCATTACTATCTGTCTTCTGGCAATAAATGAAGGGATGAGGAATATTTTTTTGAAGTTAAATGAGGATAAAATGGGACACTTTCATTTCGTATGTATCTCTAAAACAGATACATTTTGTTTAATAATTTGGGGAAATTAAATCCTTGGATTAAATCTGAGTTTCAGCTGTAAACTTCAGGTCCCACATTAACAAAGTAATGAAAAAAATTCACCTTAGAAATATATAAATCAAGTGAAAAATATGTTGAAAAACAAATTGATGCCTTCATTTTGAGCCAACTTGATTACTGTAATGCACTTTTTACTGGCCTCTTTAAAAAAAACCTGAGAGACTTCAGTTTATTTAAAACGCTGCAGCTAGGATATTAACCAAAACCAAGAGGAGAGAGTACATCAGTTCAGTTGCTCCTCACTGGCTTCCTGTAACATTTAGAATGTATTTTATAGTCCTCCTCCATATATGCAAAGCCCTTAATGGGCTAGGACCAAGCTATATTGCTATATTGCCCTTGTTAAGTATTTGCCTTCGAGAACACTGATGCCATCTGCTGCTGAAAGAAAATTGGGGATGCAGCCTTTGTCAATTATACCCCAAAACTATGGAACACACTAGCAATAGATTATTAAAGGCCAGTTCACTAAAAACTTAAAAAGAAAGCTAAAAATGTATCTCTTCACTTTAGCCTTTAACCAGCTATGACTGTCCTGGTGTAGGTCTGAAACTTTGAGCTGCATGTCCCATATAAAAGGTGCTATACAAATAGTTTATTATTGTTATTATTAAAGTGAAACTGTGGACATTTTAAAAGAAGAAAGAACACATTGAAAACTTGAATACATAAAAAAAGATCAGTACTCAGATCAGTATTGGTAGGGTTACAGACTTATTTGGTCTGGTTTGACTGTAGTATTTTGGTTTATAATATTACAGGACTGCAACATGTTGTGCAACTGACATTACTGAGTGAGTTTGCTGTATTAAATTCCTTTGTTTCTCATCAATCTACACACAATAGCCCATAATGACAAAGCCAGGTTATTTAGAATTTTTTGCAAATGTATTAAAAATACAAATCTGAAATACTGCATGTACTTAACTATTCACACCCTTTTGATACTCAAAATTGAGCTCAGGTGCATCCTGTTTCCACTGATCATCCTTGAGATGTTTCTACAATTTATTGGAGTCAACCTGTAGTAAATTTAATTGATTGGACATGATTTGGAAAGGCACACACCTGGTTATATATAAGGTCCCGCTGTTGACAGTGCATGTCAGAGCAGAAACCAAGCCATGAAGTCAAAGGAATTGTCTGTAGACCTCAAGACAGGATTGTATTGCTAATTGCATTAGGCTCAAAAAGACAAAGTTTGACCTTTTTAGAATGAATGAATCACTTCTAAACTAACCAGTTGACACACCTAATCTGACAACCACTGTCTACTCTTTTTCCCTAGTCGTGCTGGAACTGTGTAGTGGAAAAGCGCCAATAGTGAAGTAACATCAGAACAATTACATATTGGCACTGAAACAAGTATGTATTCCCCAAGAATTATTAGAATTTAATATTTCATTTCCCCATGAGCCATCCATCAACAGATTTACCTGTGATCAGTATGGGACTATAAACCTTTTTCCAGGAGGCATTTTGACATGTTGTAACAGGACAAAACACAGCCATGACCAGTAACAGTAATGACAGGCTCTGTGACATTTAGTTGTCTCAGTAAACCAAGTTAATAAGTCATCCATCAGCTGTGATAGATAGATAGATAGATAGATAGATAGATAGATAGATAGATAGATGGATAGATGGATAGATGGATAGATGGATAGATGGATAGATAGATAGATAGATAATGTTCTAAAGTCTAAATTATATACAATAGCTAAATAGACTAATTCAAATAGAATAGAAAGAATTGCTACAGTAGTAAGTTGCATGATTGTAGATGGATGTTATTGAGTGTACTAAATATTGATATTGAATAATTTACAGCGTATGTATGTACATATAACAATATATACTGAGTACTTTTAAGGTTATCATAATATCATATGATTGATGATATAAACATATTATACTGATCGTTTTTAGAGTTAGATAGCTTAAAGATAAACAAAATTTCACTACACATCATGTCACATCACCTTCTGGCTCTGGAAAAGCGCTGTAGTACTATGCCCCGCCCCCTTACTGAGCAAGTGACGTTTCAACCAATCATATTCCTTCGCGCGGAATTTCAAACATTTTCAAATCACAGTCCTGTTACAGACGTGAGATTGTTGCGCCAAATTCGTAAACAAAATAGTCCCCTTTATGAAAGTAAGTAAATTTAATTTAATTCAGGCAACCAAACGCAGCTTTTAAAATTTAATAATAGAACGGTCTAAATATATCGTGCTACCAAAACATGAGTGATTATTAAATAAATAGTTTGCGATTACAGTATGATTCCGCGGAGTGATATTTACAACCTCACTCTTGAAGAAAAGAGACGGTAAAGGAAGTCTGCTCTATAAGGTAGCTTAACGTTATGGTAGCCGCTGGTCGTTGAACTTAGTTCCTCGGCATTAGGTATAGTATGGTAGGATATTGATGTTTTAGTAAAAAAAAAAAAAAAACATCTTTGCTACACTTCGGTTGAAGTATATGGATTGCCAGACGTCGATGTGTCTTTGAACGGAGCTCCAGGTAACGCTTACAATTTATGTTTTAGCTTATCATGCAATCTTAGTGACACTAATTTTACATGTTTTGTTGTATGTTGTTTTGAGGAGTAAATAGTCACTAATGTTATTTCATGTGCACCGTGAAATACCTTTGACAAGATAAACGTTAACTATCGAAGCAATATTGCACGTGGGATGACGCACAATTGTCAGCGTTTAAACTGGCGACACCAAAACGGCTGGACGGTGTTCATAGCAACCAAAGTAGACTTCAGTTAACTCTACTAAAGTTGAAACGTACTACTTTCATATCACTGGTAACCGATGAAGTACAATCAAGACAAATATTTATATTTTGTCGCATGTATTTGTCCGTCGAGTGTTTAATGTTTTTTGGGAGGATTCTTTTAACGTTAGTGTAAAAAATCACGTCCACTTGTTAAGCGAAGTGCAGTTTAAGACTTTTTGTTTGCTAATGTTCCAGGTAAAGTTACGAGAATGCCACTACATGGAAAGATAGTCGTGGTTAAGAGGAGTGGAGTGGATGGGACTGAATTCCCACTTACTGCATCATGCTTATTTGGAAGGTGAGATCAATTAAAGAAAACTTTGCTATGCCATGTCATATTTTCAGAAGAAATCCCTTGTTCTCTTGAAATGCAATGTTACAGTAACGCAAACAATGTCACGTTAACCCATACGCATCTTGTACTAATGTGTGGCCTCATGTTGGGGTTGACAGGCTTTGGTTTGAAGGCGGGACATGTGCTGCTGACGTCAAAAAATTTAAACGCATGTCTGCAGCTGTTCTTGCATTAAGTCCAACTGACTCCATATTGTATATCAAACCTCCAGTTTACAAGTTCTCAGTACTTTTGGACACTGAAACACTGTATCAACTAATCATAAACAAACAGCATTTACACTAACATGTCGTTAAATTGCTACATTGTTAACAGTTGTGATTCTTCATGATGTTACAGGAAGCCTACCTGCGATATTCGTATCCAGCTTCCTCAAGTCTCCAAGGAGCATTGCAGAATTGATTTCAATGAAAATAAAGAGGTAAAACAACGCATACTGCACATGCACATATTGATTTGTCTGTGTTTCATACTTACAGGATAGCTAGGATAATCAGGAACTGCCCTTGAATAATCACATTAATTTCTTTTTATTTTGATCATTACCATGTCAATTTTGTAGCTATTTAAAAATCGCACTTCTCTTATCACTTAAAATTGACAGTGAAATCCTGCCCTGGATGGAAATAGAAGCCTAGGTTACAATAGCATTCTGCTCTAATCTTATTTGAGGGACTGTTTAAGATTATTTTTGTTTTGTGTCTCCTAGGTTGTATTGACAAATCTGAGCTCAGTGAATCCAACCCGTGTCAATGGAGAGGCTTTGCAGCAGGCTGAGCGTTTGAAGCATGGAGATGTGATAACCATTATTGACCGTTCTTTCAGGTGCGTCTTGCAAATATTTTGGACTGGGTGTTCTCTGGTAATAAAGGGATTGTTAACCTTGCTGATTACTATTGATTAACTTTTGTCTTTTCCCAAAAAAAGTAGTACATATTTGCCTATATGACCCTGAAGTGCCTGGATTTTGGACCTTTTTTATTAGTGATGTTAAAATCTAATTTATATCTGGATAACTTCTGTGGTAAAGTTAAAACTTTGCTACTGTGACTTGGTTATTGGTGTAGGTTGTCAGTGTTTGCACTTGCTAGAACGGACAGCCTATAGAACCGAAATTACTTCCTCTTAATTTCATCATTCATTCATGTCAAGCAAGACTACAGCAATTTGCTATCACCTGACCTCACATCATTTCCATATCTGTAAGCAGTGTCACTGAAATATGATGTATAACTATTGAAAATGTTTGTTTTCAACCTTAATGTGAAGAAAAAAATACATGTTAGTTATTTCTAATGGCTTCGTGTGCCATGTTTTGCCATGTTGGTTTAACCTCTCCACATACACGCCTATGCTGCTGTGTGCTTTTGAGAGGGGACATTTGATTTAAGTACTAACAATGTGTTAGTGGTACTGTGTTTAGGATTCAGTGCCATCTAGTGGTTAGGTTGCAGATTGCAGCAAATGCATCATCCCAGAAGTAAATGGGATCTTTTTGTTATTTCAGGTTCGAGTATCCTCCAGCACCCACACCAAAGAAGAGGTCTTCCGTTGGAGGCAAAAGTGAAACCCTCAAAGTAATTTACTTATTAATCTTTGATCACTGCAGCATAGCAGTCAATTCAGCGTCCTGGATTTGGCTACACTCCTAATAAATCGTATTGTTATGTTAATCAAAGTGTCTTATGTCTAGGTCCTGCAAGATCAGCATGTAGGAGACACAGTTGCTGTTGGAACTGTAGAAAAGAGGATCTCTGAAGTGTCCACAGGTGAGATTGTATGATTGAGTTTTTTCTGAAATTGCAGCTTAAGTGCTTCTTATTTGAACATGACGGCTGCTGATTGGTTGAATCACTCAGAAACATTGAAAATACACACAGGGGATCCAGATCAGTAAAACTGAAGGTAGTGCTGCACAAATAACATAGTTAATAGCATTAAGTATGGTACTTCAGTGCAACGCCCATTTAATGAAATGTATTTAAAAATGTAGACGGAAATCATTGCTTTAACTTTTAGAGGATAAAACAAAAACATGGATGAGAGGAACCATTTCAATAAAGCATAGTATCAAACAGACCTTTACTACATACATACATACATTCGTATTTAGCTTGGTCTGTAAAGCAACTGACAAGTAAAACAATGTTCGCTGCAGGTCCATTAACCACTTAACATACGCTTTTCCGTCTACGGGACGGTACGGATGTTAGGAGGTAGCCACAAGTTCTTCTGAATGTTTTAAACACCAACCCTTAAACATATATATTCATGCCGTACATCGTTGGAAAGCTTAGATTGCGCTGATTCATTCAAGACCACTCACGACTTATATGGTTGCTCACAGCCGTAATAGTATTAGCGATTAGCTCAGCTAGCCCCTGAGCTAAGTAAGAAAAGCTATAATGCCTACATACCTTCAAAGTCTTCCCTTTATCCACAACGATCATCTTATGACTCAGCACTTTCTGTACAGCTCGCCAAGTATCCATTCCATTCTTATGAAATCCGTTTCCATAAAACCGGAATACTTTTCTCAATATGTCCATGAATTTAGTCCAACACGTAACGTAATAACACAAATAACAAACCATATACGGTCCGTTTACGTCATTTCCTGACCTGCACGTCCATCTCAGAGTACACGTGACTAGATGTTTACGACCGTGAGCCTCTCCTGCTTCTGACGACACCACACACAAGCCAATCGGTGTTTAGGATTAGGTAGTACATGTCTCCAAAGCCAATGAGGACATGTGACCGACAACAATGACGACATGGCTTTGATTGACTGCTGTTCTAGCCTATGGAAATATTCGGTGAAATGAAGTTAATAACCTCTTAGCCAATGGTCTGAGGTTTCCAACAGTGTATGACACTAAGCTATTAAGTTTAGCTGTCCATAAACAAACTCCAAGCGTAACCGGCGTGCGCCCTGTGCGTAAAAGAGTTGAACCATATATCATTACGCACTCGGCATTTTGGTACACGGTTGGTTCTTCTTCGACTTGACATATGACTTATAGCAAAATAGATAGATAGATAGATAGATATGGCCAAACAAAAAATATGGTTATATGTAATAATAATAATAATAATAATAATAATAATAATAATAATAATAATATGGTGTCAGCTTTCATTAGAGACCAAGATTTTGATTGTAGGCAAAGGGGTTGTGAAGTTATAGGTGTTTGATTGTGGTTATACAGCTTTGGTAACCATGGTAACCAAGTGTCCATTTGGAGTCTCCAAAAAGGACCTAAGGAAAACGCATGGACATACCTGTTGAAAAATAATTCAGAAAAATTAATCTTTTGGTCTTTTGACTCCAAATTTGGACTGCATGAAGCCAAGACCTGTGGCTGTGGCCTCATTGTGTCTATATCCTGCTGAGAGGTCCCTGAATGTCTGTACACATGTCATTGTAAAGGCAAACCTATGGGCGAGTAAACAACCCCATCATTGTAACCTCTGCCACTCTTTGTCAGTAAGTCACAGAATCACACAGACACTTTTACAAGAATCCTGAGAGTGTTTCCTTTCCAATGATACCAGACACATCTGAGTCTCAAACTATGTGGGATCTGTGCTGCTCACAACTTGGGCATGTCATTTAGGCTAACAGCATAAAAAACAGGGGTGTATGTTAAGTGGTTAATACTCTCCAACCAAATGGGATTGTGGGCCAGTATTTCTGTTTTTTACAACACTTGTTTTGTGTTTTGTTACATTGTGGTATATTAAAGTGATGGATGGTAGTGCTTGTCCTTTTATCTAAATTTCTTTTTGCATACACTTTTAGACCCTCATCTGAAAGATGGAACCAACCATGACAACATACAGCGAGCCTTGGAGAAAACTATGGAGGTGGAGTCCAAGGAAGATGATAGCCTGCTACAAAGCCAGACCAATTCCCCCTTCAATGATCTGTATCAAATGATCAAAAAATCTCTGGATGTCAAGACTCCTCGGAAATCCTCCAGCAGCAAGTTTCAGACACCGTCATCGAAGTTTTGCACTCCAAAACATGGGACAGTTGGAGAAATCAATGAAACACCCGCCATTTCCACAGAAGACACTCCCAAGAAGGATGAAGCTAGTGTCTCTCTTGAAGCTGGAGAAAATAATGGGGAGGCTCAAAGTATAAGCAATGGGACCCCAAAGTCTGTTAAGAAGCAAAGGAGATCCTCTCAGGTTCCTGCCACTGAGATGGTGAGATCTGTTGTTGAAGAAGCAGAAAATTCCAAGTTGGAGGCAACAACTCCCCAGAAGTTTACTGTCAGCGAGGTTATTGAGCAAATTTCTGCTGAAACACCCAAGTCACCTATGAGAAGAAGGAGCAAGGAGGCCACACCAGCTAAGGAACAAGAGCAAGCAATGCCTGCTCAAAAAACAGAGCATCTTAGAAGAACGTCACCAAGGAACTCTGGGAAAGTTGAAAAAGGTAATTAATATTGTACAATACCATTATTTTTTATTTAAGTGTTGCCTGGTTTACAGTAATTCAGACCTGATAGCGCTCTGGCGCACCAACGTATTTGGGGGAAAAAAAAAATATTTAAAATAAATTGTGCATGTTTCAGAAAAAATGACTGTCTGGTTGTTCATGCCCTGTTTAGTCAATGGTTAGGCTACAAATCAATTCCTAGTTACTTTTGAGTATTATAATTGTTATGAATTCTTCAAATCAAAGGACATTTATGTATGCATGCTTTTATTTTGAAGTAGGTGGTTTTATTATGAAGGCAGTTATGCAGTTCCTCTTCTTTTCCTCACGTTCTCCACTGGAAATGTTTACAGGTGCAGCAGTCACTGACGATTTAAATTATGTTCATAGGGAAGTAAAATGAGAGTGTACATGTTACTTTCCTCTTTTGATTGTGTTGTTAGCTGCTGGTGTATATTTACACTCTTTGAAAGTCCGTTTTTACTTGTTAGCATGATCGCGATTTAGCATCACCGTTTTTACTTGTTAGCATGATCGCGATTTAGCATCACTTAAGCTAACCCGGGTCATATATTCCCCGATCGCGGCTAACTCGGCGGCTAACTCAGCTAACTGGCTAACTGTAGACCGGATCCCCTCAGTTGTGTATATGCAGGGTGGCCGCGGGTCCTTAAAAAGTCTTAAAAAGTCGTAAATCAATTTTCATGAAAATAAGGCCTTAAAAAGTATTAAATTGTCTTAAATTCAGATTGCTTGGGTCTTAAATAATTGAGTCTCGTCGCCGTGAAAATGCGGGCAATCTGTTTTGTTAGGTTGAATATTTTTTCTCCGGTGCTGCGTTGTGCTGCGTTGTCTATGGTTAGGTCAGAGCGTAGTCTACTGCGCAGCTCGTATTGCGCAGCTCTTGATGGCGGAGGGTAAAGCATCTACAGATGGGCCTAATTCAGCACTGGTAGCCACTCGACTTAAACATGGGGAAATGCAAGTTCAATCACAAATGGCTAGACAGGAATGAATACTCTTGGTTACGATCGGTGGCTGGCAGTGTGTATGAATCAGGGCCTGAATTTCAGCGCGGGATTGCGGATATTGCGCACAATTTAATTGATTCCCGCAAATCCAACACTTATAATGCGGGAAATTCCCGCACACATTTACAGCGATGTATTAATGTTCAACCAACGTCTACAGCGGGCCGGAACCGCTGTGTCCGACTGTCTGACTTCGACCCTGAACACACCTGTAGCTCTCTGTACCTCCCGCTAGCATAACACAGACAAGCTAACAGTGATATTAAGTTTAAGGCGCAAACACAGACCGCTGGTTAAAACATAAATCTACATCATCTGAGGAAGAACCTGCTCAGAAAAAACAGCGGAGCCCGCAAAACTACCATGTGATGTCACCATTAACAACGTTAATCCTCAGACAGGTAACTGTGACGTTACTATACACTATGCTGTGGTGCTGCGCGTTTTATCAGCTGATGTTACACAACATCAATTTTAAGTCACTCAGAGGTTTCTCATTCAACAGACCTTAAGAGAGAGAGTGAGGCATTCAACAAAAAACATGACGCTACTGATGCTGAATATAACTACTTAACTGTATAATACTAGATAACTTGTAATATAGTTCAGAGAATAAGTTAACTACATAAAATAGACTCACTGGCTTCCAATCTAATTTAATCCAATACAGCAGCTCTGCTATAAATTCTACATTTATGAAGTTTATACATTTTTTGACAAGAAGGTGAAAATTCAGCTTTATGTTCATTATTGAGAGATTAGGGTGCATTATATTGAAAGGTGTTCCTAATATTTTGTCCACTCCATTAACATACATGAGGAGTCACACCACCACCACTTAGTACAGCCGCAGTAATTTAATTTAGGACAGTGATGACATTTTTGTGATCTTTTTGCATGACACACATTTAGCCGATGTTCTTAAACTCAACCGTCATTTGTCATTTTACCATACTGTCAGTGTGTTTACTTGGAAATATTACTGTATTTCCATCGTACGTTTGGTCTTAAATTTCATTTAGAAGTGGTATTAAAAGGTCTTAAAAAGTCTTAAATTTAACTTGTTTATACCTGTATACACCCTGATATGGCTGCTAACTTTCATATTACACCAGTTTGCATGTATATGCTGCATGATTCAGGGTTAAAGCAGCACTTATGAATATTAGATGATTGATACTGATATAAATGTATTTTTATTTACTGTGAAGTGTTATTCACTGTATTTAATTTACAGCAATATACAATGATAAATCAGTCCTTTTATTTCTTGTTATAATTTCAGAAACTGCTCTGTACCCAGAATACATTGTTGTACCCGTACAGTTCTACAGTAAACAATATAAGGGCAAATTCTACTGATGTCAGTGCAGTGGTCAATTAGACAAACATCAGCATCAGAGGTCGCATTCCTCAACAATAATGACTGACCTTTTGCTGGTATGGCTGTAGTATCCTTAGTCTCAGTATGCTATACAAGCAATACGGATCCCGCTTGACAATTACGCTAATCAGGGCATATACCATAGTTTAGGCTCCTCCCAGGGAAAAAAGTTCAGGCTCAGGATTTTTTTTTACTATCATCTCTGGTAATTGTTCAAGATATGTTTCATAGATTGTTACTTATGTACAATTATGTTTTTTGATTCACTTCATAGTGGAAGAGCTGTCCAAAAAACGCAAAAGTGGAGAACTTGCAGCTGACTTGCCCCAGCAAAAAATGAAGAAGAAGCGCGTTTCCTTTGGCGGTTACCTGAGTCCCGAGTTATTTGACAAAAAACTACCTCCTGACTCTCCACTACGGAAGGGGGCTGCTCCACGGAGAAGCTTGTGTCTCATCAAACCCAAACTATCACTCCTCAGACGAGCATCAGTTATTGGCTTGGTAAGATCAAATGATGATGACTACTTTGATCCAACATTTTAATTGTGATTCACCATATAATATTATTTTAAATGGATCTTGTTTTTCATAGGAGTTTGAAGAGCACCCAGATAGTCCTGCAAACATGACTCCACCTAAGAAGAAATCTTCAAGTGTCAAGAATGCTTCTCCTAAGACTCCAACACCTGGAAAGAAATCACCAAAATCAAATGCATCCTCTCCCAAGGCTCAGTCACCTGGAAAGAAATCACCAAAACCCAAGACCCCTTCTCCTAAGGCTCAAACACCAGGAAAGAATTCCCCAAAATCAAAGGCCTCCTCTCCCAAGGCTCAGTCACCTGGAAAGAAATCACCAAAACCCAAGACCCCTTCTCCTAAGGCTCCAACACCAGGAAAGAATTCCCCAAAATCAAAGGCCTCCTCTCCCAAGGCTCAGTCACCTGGAAAGAAATCACCAAATTCCAAGAGTTCATCTCCTGCTACGGGAAAATCTCCCTCCAAAAACAAATTGGAGACCCCCACGGCAAAGAGAAGGTCAAGCCTTACCCCGAAGGAAAATGCCACTGTTGCAACACCAACAAAAACCCCTTTGAGTTCACAAGTCAACACCCCCACTATGCAAGGGCGATTCTCTGTATCACGCATCAACACCCCATCACCAGTTGTGGAAGATGCTGGTATGGACCCAATGTCTACAGTCACTGTAACCCCTAAAATACCCCTGAGGAGGAAGAGCATGAAGAGCACCTCACGCAAGACTCCAAGTCTGGCAAAGAGCGCTGTAAAAGTAATGCACAGAAGAAGTGGCATTTCACGAGCATCTATGAAAGGTATGTTGCACCCAGAAATGTATCTCTTGTACAGGCAGGCAAAGAAGCTTAAATCAATCTAAGTTTTATTCCTAACCCTGTTACTAATGGTATTCTTGGTTCATTTCAATGCAGGCCAGTATGAAGTAGGATTAGACTTGAGTGTTATAGGTGACAAAAGCCATTTGATAATATTTAGCATTCAGTTTAGTAAACTTTGTGTTTTGTTTTTCTCCTTCAAGCCATAAACTCCTGGGCAGACATTGTCAAGTTTGGGCAAACCAAGGTGCAAGTGGCCGCTCCAGCTAAAAAAACAGTCAACAAAAAGCCTGTGAAGAAGACTGTACCCAAACCACAGGTATAGTAAGATACTCTAACAACTACTGGGTACACAGCCTTTACTCTTACAGCAAGTCTACTAACTATTAAACTAGTACTTGTATATCTTGTTGTAATGCAAATATTAATGTTTTTTCTCAATCTGTCAGACCCCTGCAAGAAAACTGATCAGCCATGCCAGCACTGGACATGCAAATTCACCTGTTACCATCGTGGTGGGCAGAGCTCACAAACTAAAGGTTGTACATCCAACTGGAAATGCACCAAGAGTGGTCACCAATACTGCACTCTTTAAAAAGAACATGAAAATGGACGAGGACTTGACGGGTAAATATTCCCCCCCCCCCCATTCCAACAAATTAAAATTCTTTCTGGTGTTGCATCTTGGACTTTGCTCAGTATTGTATCTAATTATAGTGTGTGTGTGTGTTGTGGTTTCAGGAGTTTCTGAAATGTTTAAAACACCTGCAAAGGAAAGGAAGAGAAGATCTGAAATCAATGAGAACAATGCCCCCAAAACACCAGTGGAAAATCTTTCTACATCTGTAGTAGAGCCATCAGTGTTGAACACACCAGAGGAGATAGGTAAAGTGTGTGTGTGTGTGCAACATTTGTAGTCAACATGAGGACTAATATAAACGGGATTGTTAAATTTAAGTCTGGTCATCAAATTGGCATAAATTAATGAAAGGTGACATTTTTACAGGTGAAATGATAGTGTCTCCGCTGAGTGTTGGATCTACAGTGAAAGAAAGAAGATACAACAGTGAGGCTGTCCAGCGCCTCCTTAATGGAGATGAAGAATCCAGTTTTGTTAGTGACACCCCTACATTGGAGATTCACACTGATGATTCAGGTGAACAGCAGTGCACGGATTTGAAGACGACCTCTGTAACAACTCCCAAACAAAAGCCAGAACTACCAGAGTCACTCACTGGAGTGAAGAGGATCATGAAGACCCCAAGACAGAAGTCTGAACCCCTAGAAGACATCAGAGGGAAACTTCTTAAGACACCTAAGCAAAAGCCTGAACAACAGGAGTGTCTCACTGGAGTGAAGAGGATCATGAAGACCCCAAGACAGAAGTCTGAACCTCTAGAAGACATCAGAGGGAAACTTCTTAAGACACCTAAGCAAAAGCCTGAACAACAGCCTGAACAACAGGAGTGTCTCACTGGAGTGAAGAGGATCATGAAGACCCCAAGACAGAAGTCTGAACCTATAGAAGATATCAGAGGGAATCTTCTGAAAACTCCCAAACAGAAACCTGAGCAACAGGAGTGTCTCTCTGGAGTGAAGAGGATCATGAAGACCCCAGAACAGGAGGCTGAACCTCTTGAACATGTACATGGAGAGCTTCTGAAAACTGCACAAGTTGCTGATGTGACTTGTGATGTTGTTAAGGAAATGAAGACCCCAGCACATGTGGAAGAATCAGAAAACCTAGCCGAAAAGACCGACATGAAAACTCCAAACCTTAAGAGCTCCCCAGTGGTTTGCCTCTCTGGTATCAAGAGGATGATGAAAACACCGAGGGAGAAATGTGCACCTGTGGAAGACTTTGAAGGACTTCAAGAGCTCATGGAGGAGCCACTGACTAATCTCGCAGAACCAGTGGAAACAACTGAGGTAATCAAGAAGCATCAACCTTTTCATTGTTTTATTGTAACAATGTAATAGTTGTAATCATGCTGTTGATGATTGCAATGTGGGTTTGTTTGTTTGAATTAATTGCCCACTTCAGAAAAAGAGAAGCTCACAATTGTTAGTGTGATATGCTTGAGAGAAATAAAAACTGAGATTCAGCTATATGAGATGGCAAACCAAACAATGAACTAAAAGACTGGAAAACTGTTGTGATTGTAAGTATTAGCAACATTGCTTAATAGTTTAAATATGCGTGTTGGGCACTTGCACTCTAAAGCAAGCTGTATTTTCTCAACTTTTATCATTTCATTCACACAACACATTTAAACTTACTGTGAAAATATTTATAGCAGACCAAAAACAAAATAATTCTTACAATTGCCCCTGTATTTCCTATGTACACTTAGACTGACTATATAAATAACAAACCATGACCATTTAAAGACTCATCACTACTAATTATGTGTCAGCATGGGTTTCTTGTTTTGTATCAGTTAGTGTTCATTCTCATTGATTTGTTGTTGTTCTTTAACAGGTTGAAGACCAAACTCGTTCGGATTGTGAGTCAGACGTTGCAAAAGGTTAGTTGGGTTACATGACATTACTTTGAGTGTATTTCTAAGCTATATTAGAATATTAAACTATTTTTGTTGTCTTCTCACTTTCTTACATAGAACTAGATTTTGCCCATGAAGAGCAACAAGACGTTGTACCTTGTGCTCAGAGTGAAGATGGACCATCAGATGTGATCCAAGATGTTCCCCAAGTTGACATGGCAAACGGTAAGTTGTTTTTACTTTTTTACCTTTTTTGTATTAATTTATTTAAAATGAGAATATGCCATATATAAAAATACAGAATTTAAGATATTTGTTTCCAAAACTAAGATTTTGATATTGATTTATCAGTCTGACAGATCTACAGTACATAATGCCTAAATTCAAAAACGCATACTGACTCCATAGTTTAATAATAGTTTGAAGTGGCTTCAGTCCATATTTATATGGTCTTTGTCTGTGGAATTGACAATGACCAATCTTGCAGAAATATATTTGCAAATGTATCTGAAACTTGATAATGCAAGTATTTTCAACAGCCAAAAAAGAAAGGGAAGCTGACTTGTTTTCTTTGTTTTCCATCTTATTTAAGGTCATGCAAATGAAGTTGCCTGTGCCCAGCTTGAGGTGCCCAGTGCACTTGATGCAAATGAACCATCAGATGCCATGGAAACTATCTCACAGGCAGCTGTAGACGAAACTCTGCCAGAAGAACAACTTCAGGCTGAGACGGCTCCTTCCGAAGTTACCGAAATGCCCGCAACTGCCACTGATGAACAGAAGAAACCTGTGGAACCGAAAGCAGCTGAGGATGAACAGGAGGTCACAGAAAATTCTGAAGATCCTATTGTCCCTGCTCCAGCCAGAGGAAGAAGAGGGAAGAAAACTGAAGCAACTGCACCATCGGCAGTTAGACAAACTGCAAGAAACAGAAATGCAAAGTCCATTGAAAGCAAGGATGCTGAGCTCACTCAGGAGGAAAGTGCCCCTCTGCCCTCCAAAGTCGCTACTAAGCCTAAAAGAGGAAGAAATGCCAAAAAGGCTTCTGATGATCAAGCTGAAACAGTGCAAGAGATTGCCACTGAAATGGTGCCAGAGCCTGAGAGTGAACAGATTCCCCCCATGGAGCACGCTGCAGATGACAGTGAAGCACCACTGGAAAAACCTGTGGTGAAGCCCAAGAGAGGAAGAAAAACTAATAAAGAATCTGAACAATCTCAATCAGTGCCTGAGAAGCAAGATGTGCCCTCTACTGAGAGCGAAGATCTTCTCCAAGCTGACAAAGCAAAAGGTATGTCATCTTTCATATTTGTGTTACTGTGGGTGCTTGGCCTCTTTTATAAAAGTGAGGGAATATGTGTGTTTCCTGGTTAATTAAAGCATACCATAACTAACTAAATCAGATCAATTGAAGGCTGAGCCACTGTAAATGTAAAAATAACGTTTCTCATTTGTTTTCTCCCATTTACAGAAGCGGATATAAAGGAAGTCAGTAGTGAGCAGTTGCCCGTTGAAGGTGATGAAAGTAAATCATCAGATGCTGTGGAAATTGTCCAGAAGAAACCTGTTCGAGGCAGAAGGGCAAAATTGGTGGAACCAAAAGCAGCTGAAGATAACCAGGAAGCAGCAGAACCTTGTGAGGATCTTGTTGACCCTGTTCCAGTCAGAGGAGGAAGAAGAGGGAAGAGAACTGCAGCTACTGCCCCACCTGCTGTTAGAAAAACTACACGGGGCAGAAATGCCAGGTCTCAAGAAGACACTTCTGATGACCAACCTGAAATAGTGCCAGAGAAAGCTGTGGAAACAAATCCATTGACTGAGATTTCACCTGAAGAAATTCCAATAAATACCAGTCAAGAAGAAATCGAGTCTGCAGCCCCTGAAAAGGAAGTTGTGTCGAAGCCGAGCAGGGGGAGAAAAGCTAAACCCACACCTGTTGAACCACCTCAATCCGAGCCTGAAAAGAGTGAAATTGTGAGTGACCAGCATCTTCTGGCAGCTGATGAGCCTCAACAGTCCGCTCCCACACAAAGAAGAGGGAGAAAGAGGAACCCTGATACCGTTGACCAAAACGAGGTGACCGAAGACACAGTTGTCGCTGTGGAGACCAAGAAGCCGTCCAAGCCTCCAGTCAGGGCTAAGAGAGGAAAAAACGCCAAAAAGGAAGAAGAAACGGTAGAGAATGATAGCAAGACTACCTCAGTAGAGACTACTAAATCCCAGGAGCCAGTTAAAAAGTCAAGGAGAACCAGAAAGACTGAGCAAGACCATGTAGAACCAGAAGAAGAGGTCCAAATAGTTGAAACTCTTGTCCCAGAGGAGGCTGAAGCGCCAATGAATGAACAAGCCACTGTGCCTGCAAAGCCCGGGCGAGGGGGGCGAAGAGCAAAAAAAGACACTGAGAGTGTAACCCCAGTCGAATCCACTGAGACCCAAGAGGTACTTGTTGTCAGCACCACAGAAAAACCCAAACGGGGCAGGAGAGGAAAACAAGTTGCTGAAGAGGTTAATATCACCGCGGAAGTACCAGAGGAAAAACCTGACCATGAGCCGGAGACCGAGGAGAATCAGGAAAACGTTGCCACTGTTAAAACCAGTAGAGCAAGGGGGGCCAAAACTGCAAAGAGTGAGATTTCACTAGCCGTTCCAGCCAAGCGAGCACGCCGAGGTGCAGCCCCTTCTCATGAGGAGACCAGTACAGAAGCCTCAGCTCCAGAGTCTGCTCCGATTTCAGTAGAACCGGCCAAAAGGGGAAGACGGGCAGCAGCCAAACCCACTGAAGATTTAAGCAGTGCTGCTGTGGAAGACACAAAAACGTCCAAAAAATCTGTCAAGTGGACAGGAGATTTGAAAGTCTACGAGATAACTCCTTTGAAGACGGTTCGCGGCAGGAAGTCAAAACTTGGTGGCCAAGATGACGTTGAGAGCAACAATGCAGTGCAGAGTGCCAACGAAACTGAAGAGCAGGATCTCTCAGATAAAGTTGTTGAATCTCAGCCTGCCAAGAGAGCCAGGCGAGGGGCAAAGGTCGCAGATGTAACCACTGAGTCCACCAGCAAGGTCAATCCTAAGAAAGGTGACATCAAACAGGCTGATGAAGCTGAGACACAGCCGAAAACCAGAAGAGGAAGATCAGCAAAGAAATGAGAGCTTTTGTGTATATGTTAACTATAATGACTTTCCTTTTTTTTTTAAATTAAAAAAAAAAAACTTTTTGTATTTGTTGATTTTAGACTGTAATCCATTTTAGCAAGTAGTTTTATAGACTGAAAATTAAGCACTGCTTTTTCTTTTTTCTTTTCCTTTTCAACACAGCAGGGAATCTTGTTTTAACCATTTATATTTTTTTTGAAAAGTTGTAAGTTTTTCATTACAGGTTTTGCTGATATTTTATGTTGGAAAAAAATAGTTATTAAAATCTTTTGTATAATGGAAAAATGTGTCATTTTTTGAGTGTGTGTCCATGTGTGGCTAAAATGCCTGGGATGATAATTAGCCACATGACTTGAAAGATGAAAATGCCAACATTATTTAGTCTGTACAGTTTTTTGTGATTCATTTTCATGTTCTTGTCAGTTACAGGAAGTGCTGAGATTAGATAATCAGAGGTGGAGGGTAATAAAACTTCATTTTTAACATAAAATGAATCATATTTCTAGGTGTGGTCAGTAAAATTTATTGAGGTAAAAGGAGAAACTTGACTTTAATTTGAACAAACTAACAGGAAGTAATACTGCTGCCAATTAAACTTTATTAGAGATAGGCATACATTATTAAAATAGTGTCAAAGTTGATTTATTATCAATCATCAGGTGTTGCAAGTTATTGTTTGCTGAAGGACAGATCTCACTGCTTAGAAATGACAAAACATTTTTGGGTCTTTGGACCAACAGAACCCAGAAGTATGAAACCCTAATAGTGGCAAATTAAACAATAAAAGTTGGTCTACGTAATCAAAGAAAAGGGTCGGGTGAACAGTTACCAATATAGACAGGTTAAATTCGGTCATGCGGCAGAGACATGATGAATGTCTGAGTCATGTCACTGGTTATTGAACAATTTACAGTAAAGTAATCAAAATTAGATTAACCGGAACTTAGAGATATAACAAGGGAACAACCCGGACAGATTTTCTAGGCGGACTGGAAACACGCAGAACGGGCGCTGGAGGGAGATTTGAGCAACGCACAGGAGGACAGTCGGTATTAAACTTGGCCGACGACTTCACTAGTTGACTTATTTCTTCCTTTATCCTTAGAATTGAGGGGTTTTTTTTGCTGTCATGGAGTCAGAAAGCGACATAAAAACGACGCCGAAAGGTTTTCACTGCTGTCTGTGTAACGTCAACTTACCAAACCGTGAGTAACATTAGCTAACTCCACCACATGCAGTCAAACTTCCCGTTGATTTCCAGCCCCTCCACTTTTTTCTTATCACCTAGTAACTGCATTTAAGCAAGTATATGGCACAAAAGTCCAACTAACTTTAAATGATGTTAAACTAGGTGCTACGTGTCTTGTAAAATTGACACGACTTTGATGCTGTGGCTACTATGTTTATACTATAAGTCTGCAACATAACGTCAGTGTCAAGCGTGGTTAATGCAGTTTGTTAATTCATTAAGCTGTACCAGCCAAACCTTTTAAATCTATAGGATAAATGCATACAAATGTTGTATTATTGACAATTCACTATTATATTTATATTTATATTATTTTTTATACTGTGGGGCTTGCTGGAAAACAATTTACCAACTGAGTCAGACCCATAGCTGATAATGTATTATATTGCTCTGCTGCCACCCCCCCCAAGACAATAAAATGACAATTATATAAACTGATGGAAGCAAGTGTTCAATTCTCATTTATTTTTCCCTGATGTTTTTCAAAGTCAGTATTTCTTATATTTAAATCTCCTTTAGAGCCAAGCTTGGATCAGCATGTGAAAGGGAAGAAACACCAGACGTTGTCCACTGTGAGAGCCACGAGGAAGACCCAGGAGGAGCACAGTGTGTTTGTCAGCGGCATCAAACCTGAAATCTCTAAGAATGACCTAGCAGAGTACTTCCAGAGGTTTGGGCCAGTCTCAGATGTTATCATGGATAAAGACAAGGTCAGGTAGCTGTTTGACTGTCAGTGCTCTTGGTATAGTGACACATTTTAAAGACAGTTTATTCTCTGCTTAATTGGAGTGTGTCCCCTGACTGTGACATGTCACTCTGCACCCACAGGGGGTGTATGCCATCGTGCAGTTCAGTGATACTGACAGCATACAGAAAACGTTGTCCTGTATTCAGCATCAGATGAAAGGCCTGCAACTGCGTGTCAAACCCAGAGAGAAGAAGGAGTTCAAGTTGATTCCCAAGAAGAAGAACGACTCACAGAACCTCCAACAAGTTCTCGACCGTCTCAAACCTGGGCTGTGTCAGCTGTCGTGTGTAAGCATAGTGTTATCAGATTCATGGCAAAGCCCTGCAAGTGAAGGTTTGGGTTTACAGGATAAAGATGGAAAATTCATTTGGATGTAGGGAGCTTCGCAACCTCTAGGAGCTGCTAGTGAAGCCTTTTTAGATTCTTAAATGTTAATTAAATCTACTACAGTTTATCTTAAAATATACTTTCTATAAAGTGGTACAATTAAGTGTAAAATAACATTGCATCATTCTAAAGTGTACACTCTGACCACATTAAAACACAGTTGGTCCTCTGTTGTCCTCCAGGTGAACGAGCAGATGCAGTACGTTGTGGAGCGATGCGAGCTTGGAGAAAATGAAAAGAAGGCTCGAGGCTTGCTGGTTCAGCTTCTGCAAGAGGTGTTCATTGAGTTTTTTCCAGGTGAGCACTGTAGACACACAATTTCTGAAATCCATAATGATAATTGTATAAAACGTTATCATAGATCGGCTCTCCCACTGTTGGTTGCAGACAGCCAGATCCTTCCATTTGGTTCATCTGTCAACACCTTTGGCATCCACTCCTGTGACTTAGACCTGTTTCTGGACTTGGAAAACACCAAGGTCTTCCAGGCCCATGCCAAGTCCTCCACAGAACAGGTTTGACATATAGCACTTACTGTATATATACAGCCCAGTTTTCACCTCACATTTGTTGCTTAAAATCAGGTTTTTAATCCACAAAATTCAGAGCTAAAATATTAAATGTACATTTGTAGGGAGCTTGCTGTGTATCGATTTTGTTTTGGGGTTTTTTCAGGCAGGGGAGGGCATGTCAGACGATGGCCGCTCTGAGGACTCCATCCTGTCTGATATTGACCTGTCCTCGGCCTCTCCAGCTGAAGTTCTGGAGCTCGTGGCAGCTATCCTGCGGCGCTGCGTTCCCAGCGTACACAAAGTCAACGTGGTCAGCACAGCTCGTTTGCCTGTAGTCAAGTTTCATCACCGTGAGCTCAACCTGCAGGGGGACATCACCATTAACAACAGGTCAGCGGTTGTTGTATAATATACTGTGTAGCATTGAAAGACTGTCTTGAGATGTGATGAGAAATGGGGAATTACTACCTGGTTTCTGTCTGTGTCCGTCACTAGGCTTGCAGTAAGGAACACCCGCTTCTTGCAGCTGTGTTCGGGGATGGAGGACAGACTGAGGCCTCTGGTGTACACGCTGCGCTACTGGGCCAAACAGAAACAGCTGGCTGGTAAAATAAATGTTTTGCACCTATAGACTATAGAATCAATTCACTGCTGGTAATTTTTTTTTTTTTTTTTTTTTTTGAAAGGGTAAAATTTGTGTGTTTCTGGGTTACCTGTGCATTTAGTTCATTTCCTTTTTTGGTCAATAGATGTCAGTAGAACTTTACTTGTCTCTATGATCATTTTGGGGTCTGCGTAGACAGAATGATTGGCAATGCTTGTAGTGCCTTGTAATGGAAGTTCAAAAAACAAATCAAAACAGCACAAGTAGAGTCCTTATGGGTTGTAATAGTGCAGGCAATGTCTCATAATATAGAATTAAGTCTAAATAAGAGTGTTCTTCACTGAAGAGCAAATTAATTACCCTCACTCCTGGGCCACAGTTCCTTTTATTCCCTTTCATGAGGAGTAGCCTCTGCTGCCAGTGCAGCTCTTAAAAAGCAATTATGCAGCGTGATTAGTAGAGAATGATAGGATCAGTGACATTTAAGGGTGTTGTTGTGATCCAGACTTAAGAGATTGAAGTGACACCATAGGTCAGTGTTTCCGGCTGCCAAAAACCAAGAATCATACAAAGACTGTTAAATTCAAATCCAGAGTGTGCACCTACAGCTGAGCTTGTAACTGTGAATCTGTGTTGCAGTTAATTAACTGCTTCATAAATGCCTTTATCTGTTGCCATGTTCTGTATACAAACCTGCATGGCATTGCAGCAATTATGGTTTCACGCTGTCAAACACATGATCTCATTATTTTTGTTGTAATGTTTAGGTAATCCCAGTGGTGCCGGTCCCCTGCTCAACAACTACGCTCTGTCACTGCTCATCATCTTCTACCTGCAGAAGTGTGAGCCTCCTGTCCTCCCCACAGTGGACCAGCTTAAAATCATGGCCTGTAATTATCACATTGCTCTTACATCTAACATGTCCTGCACCATGTCGCTCCACATCACTGTCCAATGTAGCCATCCTAGCTTTCAGAGCACTTGTATATTATTTATATTTATTTATTTATGGGGACATTTGAAACAGTCTTTTATACAAGTGTGTTTCTGGATATGTTGAAATAACTTTGGTAATATTGATCATTTGCTTGCTCCCATACAAATAAAAAAGCGTTAGCAATTCCTCTCTTGCTGTTATTTCAATCAAACAAACTAAAAGTTGACCTCTGTTTTATTTAATCCCCTTGAAGGCGAGGAGGAAGAGTGTGTGATTGAGGGCTGGAACTGCACTTTCCCCAGTCAGCCTATTGCTGTGCCCCCCAGTAAAAATACCCAGGACCTCTGTAAGTACACTAATTATATTGGGAGGGAAAAAAATAATTCAGTGATATGTGTTTATGTAACCTAGCCTCTTCATGAAATCAAACTGATGTTTCAAATGTGAGGCCAACATCACCACCACAAACCCTAAACATCTCTTTCACTGTACGTCTGTTGTGTCTATCTAGGCACCCTGCTCGCTGGCTTCTTCTCCTTTTATGCAAAGTTTGATTTTGCAAGTAGTGTCATATCTCTCAGGGAGGGGCGTGCACTCCCAATCACAGACTTCCTATGTCAGAATAAAGGGGAGGAGGCCATGGAAGAGGAGCAACCCAGCAAGCCTCATCAAACTGGTCCCAGACTGGGCCCCCTAAATCTCTTGGACCCCTTTGAGCTTTCCCACAACGTAGCTGGAAACCTGAATGAACGCTCTCAGCGCAGCTTCCAGAAGGAGTGCGTAGAAGCCGAGAAGTATTGCCGCAGCCTCCAGTACCAGCGCAAATCCACAAAAGGGAAGTCATGGGGCTTGGTGCGTTTATTCACGCCCCATGGGCAGGTCCCAAGTACCAAAACAGAGCAGTTGACCATCAGCATTCCCTTCAAATCAGCTTTGCTCCCACAAGTGTTGCGTAACCAGCTGCACATGGCGGGAGATGGTTTCCGGCTGCTGTGGTTTCAGAAGGTTTGCTCTGCGGTGGAAGGAGTATTCCAAAGTGTACTCAAATGTCACCTTGATCCCTCTACAGATGCCATCTTTGGCGAGCATTCAGCTGTCGATGCAACCGAGGAAATGGAAAGTACCTCAGCCTCCCTCAACGCATCAATAAATGACAGTTATGACAGTGTTGAATACCCCGATGAGACCAGCCCTCTGGGTACAGCTGTGGTTGGTGCCAAGAGGCCACTGTCTTCTGGCAGTGATGCCTCTGTGTCGCCTCATGGAAAAAAGCCAAGACTTGCAAAAAGGGGCAAGCCTGACTTCCCTCCCTGGGTCTGGGAGCAAAATCATGTAGTGTGGGCTGGCAGGAGGAAAGTGAGAAGGGAGCTGATCAAAGATGGTGACGCAAGGCCAGAGGGCAGTTGTATGGAGCTGGAGTCACAGGTCACAGCTCATATCATTGAAAAAGAACCGCCACTTAAAGACCCATTGAAGTTCAAGGTTCAGCCCCAGATTGTGGGTGGGACAGAAAGCACAAAGGCAGTGCTCAAGTTGGTGCCCTCCGCTGACAAGTCAGGAGTTTTTCAGGACTTCTTTCACTTCCTTGAAGCTTTCTTACCCAAGATGGTAGAGACATTACTAGAGAGAGAAGTGGGTAGCACTTAAAAAGGGACATATTTTATATATGTCTCCATTAAATTTAAGAGATTTGTTTTTGTTTGTTTGTTTTGAATCAGAGATGTAATGACTGCAACTTGAGTGAACCCTTGAGAGTAGGTCATAAAAGAGCATCATGCTTTATATTGACCAGCCATCCATTATAATTATATATTGGCAATGGGCTTTTTCAGAATGTCGAGTTTGTAATTGTTTTCATACATACTGTATATTTGTACTTCAGTGTTCTGTTTCAGTATGACGTTTCCTGATTAAGTCTTGTTTTATGTTTTGAGAGGTGGCTTGGTTTTAGTAATTTGTTTAAAATAATGCTCTTAAATGATGAAGCTCTGAAGGGAAACTTCGGTGGCTGACATTTGGTGTTCAAAACATCTGTTGCTGTTTTCAAAAGAATAAAAAATCTTTGTAGAGACACTGCTTCACATCCAGTACTATATCTGCATTTACTTTGCCCTCTAGCATCATATTATCAAATAACCCTATCATAAAGAATCATAGTTTACATAGTTGCAGCAATGGTGGGGTCGGGGGACGTTCAACTTTGTTTCAACCTGTATTGTGGTCCGCCAGAAAGGGGCAGCCCACGACCCAACCAGGTCTTCACTCAAACGACTAAGACAGATGAGAGTAATTACTCAGGCAGGCAGACTGCTTTATTACAGCAGGTCAAGCTGGAGCTGAGGGATGCACAGGGCTCCCATGCACTGATTAACATCATTCATCTCACTATTGAAGAGAAATACAGATGGCCAGCAGGTGAGATAGGACTATGGAGGATCGAGAAGGCTTTGATGATGAAGGGGTTGGAGACAGCTTACTACATGTTCATCTGTTGCTGGTTCACATTAATGATTTAAAAAATACAGATGAAACTTACATGGTCCAAATACTCAAGAAATGTGTGTTTCAGGGGAGATGACGATGTTTTCTTTCAAATCAGATGAGCAACTGTTCAACTTTTAAAGTGAATTTTATCAGAATATTTTTGTCCATCAGAAAAGCAGTTATGACTCCATTTGAACCAATCAAATGAAAGTTTAGGACATATCACTTGAACACCAAAACATTTCCTTCACCTCCCTGAACTAACACTCGAGGCTCCTCCGATATCATCGTCCCTTGACCTGTTGTTTTATGACTGCTCACACATCTGTAAGGCAGACAATCAGAGTGATTTATATCAAAATCAAGTGGTGTGTTTGCTGTTGGCCAAAATCAAGAAAACAAAGAGTCACCAACAATTCTGATAAGAATCGTACAAGCTGTTTTCCTCAGGTTTCCCCTCATCAAGATGGATGGTATCTAATCAGTCCTGGAAAAGAGATCATTTCATTGGTTATTGATGACCAACCAGTTCAGTAACATGTATCTCATTTGCTGTAATTACTTTAAGAATTGATTCTGGTGGGCATTGGTATGTGCACTGTGTATCAGACCATGTAAATATTCTTCATTTAGAGTTCCCCTGAAATTAGAGAGAGAAAAAAAGCCTGTTTTGTATAATTGGTGTCCATTGGGAAGAGATCCGAAGATAACACTCCATCTCCCCCTCTCCCTTGGGACCTGAAATCTCCTGCAACATCAGCTTTTTGTGATGCATGAGTCATGTATTTCATGACATCATCTTCCCAGTCTTGTTTTGTGACTGTGATGCTGCAAGTTTAGTCATCAACCTCTGTGCAATCTGATGCCCAAAATATGGAAGGCGACTGAGTAACATTCGGACTTCATGCTGCCATTACAGAGTCTACGGTGATCATATTGATTCATAAAAAGCAAGCTGACTCCCCTAATTTGTTGTGAATTTGAGAACATGCCCCGAATCAAATCATCCATCTTTCCCGAGCCCGCTTACACCTGTCTTGCCATCCATCAGGGTTACCTGAAGCCGCCGTTACAGGCTCACTCATAAACACATCAGTTGGTGGGATATTGCTGTAATTGGTTAGCTCTGCTTTCCAGAAAAGACAAATGGCCTAAGTGATGCTGCTGTTGGCGGAGTGGCGTCACTCCTCTGGGGGTACGAGAATCACATGAGGCATTGCTGTTTTGGAAAGCAAATGAGAAGCCCTGGCTGGTGCATCCATTGTTTAGGACATGACTCTGCAGTTAGAAATAAGTTGACTGTTCGTAGGGTTTGGGACAGGAAGTGTTGTGCCCCTATAGTCCCTCTCATAGAGGTTCAAATATGTCACTGTTTGCCCACTACTCATTCCACAGTTCACTTAATGGTCCCTTTTAGAGCCATTTATATGGTCATGAATTATCATACGGTGGTAGTGGACTGCCATCAATCCCCCCCTTTTGTGTCTGAGCTGTGCAAACAGACCTGGTTAGCTGAAAAGCACTCTGTTCATATTAGTGGCTCCCCCACTCTAGAGATAAGACTAAATAAAATTGCGTAATCATTTCCCCCTTTCTGTCTGTGATGGCAGGAAGGAGTCAGATTTTCTCCTGGGAGATTGCTCTTACACTAGAATGGTCTTTTGTGTGCGCATGTGTGTGTAATCTTTTCCTATTTGGACTAGGCAACATGTGTCATGCAAATGTAAATGGAAGCTGTTTTACTATCTAAAGTGAAGACAGAGATTCAGGGGAAAAGCTTTTAGAGCTACGTTGAAGGAATACAGTTGCAGAAGTCTACTACAGTAAGTAGATTTCCCAACACCATGATTTGTTTGAGAATATGTTATGTAAGGCGTGCATTTCTTGCCTAACATGGTCACAGACATCATTAGCACCAATGGCAAAAGTTAGTATAACTGAAAAAGATGATAGAGAAAAAGTTTTGAAAATTTAGCAGCTTCCTACTGGGTCCATTATCTTGGCCTTGATGGCAACTCAAACACTTCTCCCCTTTTGTAGGAGCCCAAACTGCTCTCCAGGAGTGCATTAGATGGAGTTTATTGGACTGTGAAAACTTTAACGGTCTGCCCTTTCCCTTATCTGAGGCTGTTACTTTCTCAGTGTTTACCTGCAAACACAGGAGCGAGCTAATGAGTTTGTCTTGTACATATTGTTGTTTTTTGCCATCGACTTTTATGGCCTGTAGAGTGAACGCGGAAATGTTGATTACTGGAGTAGAATTAACAAAATGTTCAGGAGAGCCACCATTAGCTGTGGGAAATGGGTGATTATAGCGGTGAGGACCCATATTATTTCCCTTGAATGGGAGAGGATTTATCCATTATTTCAACATTATTCCCTATTTTTAATGCATCAAATTGTTAATATTTTTTCCAGTTTAGGTTCCGTTTTGCATGAATTGGGATGTAAGCCGGTGTTTAAAAACTGCATCACACTAATTGTCCCTTAGTATCAATTTGAATTATGGTACAATAATTGCTCAGAAACAGCCAATGCAATCAATGTGTAATACCACAATCCACTTACAGCCTTTATGGCATGGTCATATACACTTTAAGTGCTGCTTTATTGTCAGCAACAACAGCAGGTCCCTGGAGGCTGCCAGTGAGGATTTATGCCCAAATCAACTTGTGTTTTTGACAAGGGCTTAGGGACAGACAAACGAAAAACCGTTGTTTTTTTTACGACTCTATAAACAGCACACAAGAAGAGTTGTCATGACTTCCCTAGAGAACCCAGTGGGACATGCTCCATGCTGTTATGTTTTATGGCATCATGACAGTTTCTTTGATTTATGTATGATCTGATACTAATCTTATACAGTAGGGCTGTAAAGTATTATGATGAAGGTGTCCTTTTTGCTGTGTAAAACACTCTAGCTACGTTTGTACAACATGTTGCTTATAGAATGTATCTTATAGAAAGCATCTTGTATAAGCCTCTAATAAGCATGTAGGCTGATGGTGAACATGCATACCCTGTAATTGTAGCATCCTCTCTTGGATTTTGACAAAGGACCTTTGTCACATGTCTCTGTCATGTCCCTACGCATGTTTGCTGCTCTCTATAACAGCTAAAATACCCCCTGAAAAAAATGAAAAGAAAGCTATTGCCTGAATAAATAGCAGAGAACTAATTACACTTTTTAAGATGGGTTAGCGTTTAGAAAGGAAAAAATATTAAACCATCTGCACAGCACAACTTTGCTTTATAGA
The DNA here is from genome assembly GCF_027409825.1 of Scomber japonicus. Lineage (NCBI taxonomy): Eukaryota > Metazoa > Chordata > Actinopteri > Scombriformes > Scombridae > Scomber > Scomber japonicus. Next base: position 18,022,871 of record NC_070597.1, read on the forward strand.
TGAATACAGCATTTCAGTCAGATGTAATGCGAGTATTCACGTTTTGATGCGTATATAGCTTTTAATAATGACATAGTTTATTTTGATCCAAAGCACCCAATAATCAGTCATTTTCCCACAAGCAAGGCAATGGTTCCCTCCCAAAAATTCAAGGTAGGCTGCTTCTTTTAAGTGAAAGTGTAAAATCCATTATTTTTCATCAGGTTTTCTCATGTTCAGACATTCAAACACACTGGCAAGTGAATACTATAGGCACTCATCACATTTTTAATCCCCAAATGTACAGTACTGTACATATATGTGTATATATATATGTATATATATATATATATATATATATATTACTACCATCTATGATACTATATATATATATATATATGTATAGTATCATAGATGGTAGTAACAGTATAAAAATATATATGAATTTACTTGAAACAGTGCATAACCAATACAAAACATAAATCCCAACCAATTAAGGGGAAAAGAGCAGCATGCTCTAATTGCAGTACATTGTTTATATTTTGCACCAAATGTTTTTTGTTAACTTTTAATATTGTTATGTTTGTTATAATATGATTAGTTTACTAAATTGCAATTATCCCCAATGATCCTAGACAGGGTAGATTTTGATGCAGAATTTGATGCACATCCATTTTCTGTCTTTTATATCCTTTGTGCAAACATATAGGCAGAAAGCCCTCAACATGCACACACACACTAAAACGTTCAGTGCACCTGCATTGTAGAATAAGGGACAACTTTAGGCGTCATGAACTGAACAGCAGACCGTGAAGATCCAAGATAAACAGGAGCCGCTGCAATGGTCATAAAACTGACCGATTACATTAGACTCACTCTCAGCACTTGAGACCTGAAAGGTATTTGTTTACACAATGTCTTCATGCAAGTGTATGCTCATGTCACATTAGCGTCATCAGCCACACTCACCGTCAGAGTCTTTGTGGCGTTATGAATTTGGAGAGGCAACATGTATGGGTTAATTAAACTGATATTTGAACACCAATCATCAGAGAATTACTGCACTTTAAATGACTTTTCCCTAAAGCACACTGTGGCTATTTTCATATCAGTATGCGAAACACAATAGCATTATTGATCTGTGGACAGTGTAGCCTATGACCTCCAGACCATATTAAGGGCTTTATCGCCATCTGAATAATGCATGCAGGAGTGATGAGTGAATAGAAGGCCAAAGGTGTTATAACTAATGACTAGATAAGTTAGGTTACATCATTCCTGGAGAAGATGTGTCATAATAATGAATTAACACATGAATGTTCATCATCTAAATCTGTGTCTGTTCATTCTTTAGGGCAAATAATTGCTAAGAATTTAAATGTCCATATTTTGGAAATAGTTTGTGTATTCATAAACAGGCAACTTCCATCACTTATACTCTGTATCTATTTTAAGGTGAATGGGCTTGTTCATTAATTACCCATGCACAGAATTGATTGAAGTCAATAAAACAATTGGATTACCCTGATTACACCAGTCTCTGTGCACTGCACAAAATTCACCTTAATTAATATAAACATTTAATTCATTTGCCTTATTAGAATGTGGGCCTAACAGTCATGTGAATATACCATATAGCACTGTGTATAAAGTGCACTCCGCATTTTAATTTTTGTTATTAAGGTTCACTAACAAAATGTCTTACCAAAACCCTGACTCAGTATCATGTATTTATACCTGAATATCTGACACAGTAATATTACACAGAAATTCTTTCTACCCTTAATGAGAGTACATGCATGTAAGATCTACTGAAAATGACGTCATGTAAAGATATCCTTGACAAAATGCAGCAATAATAAAAAAAATTCTGTCAACAGAGAAAGTGATCCTTGGATAGAGACTTCAGACTGTAATAGCTAGTAAAATGTGTTCCCTCAACTGTTGTGTTGCAGACATAGTGGAGCCAATCATCCCATCTCTCTCTGACTGTGGTTTGTGAAGTGCTGTGTGTTCCATTATTTGAAGTATGAAGGGCCAGTTGTACTTTTTCTCTGATTGCTGGTGTTTCGTGGTTACTGAACTCCAGGTTGAGCTATTTTGAGATGGAGGGGTGATCGGTATACGCCTGATGAGGGAGAGGCATTGTAAATTTAATGTAGGTGAGATGAATGCCCATCAGCCACAAGTTCCTTTTAGATCCAAGACGAGCTTATTATTAATATTACAAAATGCTATACAAAGACAAAAATGGAAAACAAACACCCACATGCAGACAAATGTACACATCCTGGATAAGGGAATTAGGTTAAAAAAAACATTTTGAAGATATGAATGAGCAAGTAAACTTTAGGATTTGATTTTTGATTTACACTGCTGTACACTGCCTTCAACCTATCTGACACATGATTTGAGCTCATAAATCATAGCAGGGATTACTGTACTGTATGACAACACAGTAGGACTCTTGGCGCTGTCCGTGGTGCTGGAAGCTCATTAACACAAGCCTGAGAGAAATGTGCTTTTTTCACGATTACAAAGAAATAAACCTCAGCAGTCATCTTTAATAACACACTCACAGCAAAAAATAGTGAAGTTCAGCTGTGAGTGCGTCCACCAGCCTGTGAACATGTGTGACCCCTCACATGCTGCTGCTGGATGAAAAAACTAGGGGTGTGGTTAAGTGTTACTCAGTGCGCATCAGGTATCCATCCCGCACTATATAATCCTGTGAACCGAGAGGAGAGGAGCAAGACAGGGCACCAACCAAGTGACTGCATCAAGAGACAACTGATAAAAAAAGTAAGTCATCTTACTTTGATATTTCTTTGCTGCATTTTAGTTAGATTTTTGTGCGTAATTTATGCAGACATGCATGCTAATTAATGTATTTATATCATTTTGTGCATGCACTAAGACACTTTATAACCTTTAAATATTTATCTGAAAAGAAATTAACTTTGAAATAGAGTAAAAGAAGGCAAAATAAAAGTTAATTCAAGAGTCCTGATTCATGCAGAACATTTCAGAGATATTCTTCTTTTTCTCAGATGGCCAACATGCTGAGATCGTGGATGATGCTGGCAGCGCTCGTCGTTTGCCTGCTGGTGTGTTTGAGCAGCTTTGCGGACGCCTACCCTCCCAAACCGGAGAGCCCGGGGGGCAACGCCTCGCCGGAGGATTGGGCCAAATACCACGCAGCTGTCAGGCATTATGTCAACCTCATCACCAGACAGAGGTGAGTTTACCTATCTCAAGACAGACAACGTAGGAATTTCCTCTGTGTTGTAAAACAGTCGCTTGTCTGCACAGAAGCCCCAGAGCCATATCAGATAGACTATAATAGCAGGCAAATAACTCTTCAATCAACACATATCGCATGCATACATCTATTATTCCAATAGCTAGAGGAGCAGATTAACAGTGGAATACTTATTTTCTAGATATAGTCAAAATCAGCAGCTTTTAAGATTCCACATTTATATAGTTCATTTAAATGATCTGTTAATCCTCTGCTTGGGTCTGCCAGGTGATCTACATCTCTTGATGTGAGGGATTACATTTTTGCCTCAAGGACAAGTTAGCAAGGATGGCTGCCTGGGGGGCACTGACTCCTCAGGTAGTGCCATGACCTCACTCATCATGAGACCTGTCTGCCACCCTTGCTCTTGTTTGACAAGCCAAGGAGCACTCGGGTCATTAAGTTATCGCTGTGATTGTTAAGAGAAATAATGAGGCAGAGGTGGACAGGAGCCTGGTTTTCCTCAGGCAGGTATTTAAAGTTCAGACTAGATAGGGGCCAGTAATGACTCTGTTGTGACCCCATATCTTGTAACACTAATTGAGACACACCAGAGCAACAGACATCCCAAGAATTTCCTTTTGTTTCTTAGTAGGTTAAAATCAAGGCTTGGTAATCACAGAATATTTAATACTTGGATTGTAGTACATTTTATACACCTTTAGGTTTTTAAAATGTAGCACCGAGGACAGTTTGTGTTGCAAACCTGTAATTCAATTGTATGTATAATTACAGTTTTGAAGAAGTCAATAGAGGAAGTAAATAATGTTGGTCCAGTTGGGTGAAACTGGTGAGTGTACGGCTTCCCTTAGATAGAAGCTGAGTGTCATCTCACCGTTCACCCTCCTGGTCTGTAATTAAAGAGGCTGGATCTGTTATTGCCCTCACAGGAGTGTGTGTCACACAGTGCAGCCCCTCACACCTCAAACAAAGGCAGGTTTACTCTTCAGTGGCCAAGCATTGATTTTAGTGAGGGGACTTCAAAAGGCAGAGTAAGAGGAGCTTGTTGTGTTTGCTCTTGGCTCTCACTCTGAGTAGTGAACTTGAAAAATTCTCGTTTTCTCTCAGATAATTGCTCTGCTGATTTGACATTGGGCTGTGGAGAGTGAGCAGAGATGCAGTATAGATAAAATCTGACTTTATTCACAGTCCGATGAGTTTTTGAAAAAGATGTCCCATAGCTGAAATTCATAACAGGGCTGGTGCCACAACTTGATTGCAGAAATGCTGACATAGTGACAGCTGGTAGAGAGCTGAGAAGCGGTTCACATGAACCGGTTGATCTCCAATTACTATTCAGTTGCAGCTGTTAGATATTGGTGTTTGATTTTCTCCAGGTACGGGAAGAGGTCAACCCCGGAGGACGCAGTGGCATGGCTGCTGTTTGGAGCTGATTCTCGCCAAGACTCTGAACCACGGTGAGAAAAACAGATTAAAACTAAGGTTTTTAATAGAGAAGTTAACAAATGACAGTGTTTTGTGTGCCAAACATTTTAAAGTGGGAGAGGATGCTAAAATTTATACAAAGACTTCAGATAATGAAACTCTTTTAGGTGGATTATCAGCACCCCTATGTTCCATCTCCTCTTCCAATGTTCTTTTAACATATCCATTACCAAAATATTTAACTGAGAAAACTAATACACAAACTTTGTATTAAAAAAAAACAGATATTGATTTACAGACTATTTTTACGTGCCTGTGGTCAGTGATGACCATCATATCTGTGGCTGCATGACTGGTCAATATCCAACATTGAATACAAGACTGATTGGCCACACTCAGTGCTCCACACAGTGATTTAAAATATGATAAGAAACCCGCTTGTTATTATTTATAAAGAAGGAATATGCAGTTTTATGAGGAAGTACCCAAAATTAAGTGAACAATTTGGAACAATGGTTTTTGTCGGTGCATTTGCCGTATGTGTAAGTTTGTACCTCTAGCTGCCCTCTACTTAAAATATTGGAGACACAATCCTGCCAATACTGGTCCAATATACATATTGTCAAATTGCTTTATTGCTGTAATCATTACAGCAGAGGAATTGTGTTGATGTTTATGTTGCTGTTTTTAAGCACCTTGTCCATATTATTTTCCTCTTCCACTTCCGAGTGATGATTGATTAGTATTGTATCTCACTTGGGTTTACACAGCTTATTTGCCATGTCATCACAATGCAATTTGTAAGTATTTCCCCATATCTCTTTACATTACGTACTGTATAGAGATATGGGGAAATTGCATTTTTTTGTTGCAAAAAGAGCTATAAGACTGGTTAACAAGGTGCACTCTCAAAATTTGAAGTTTATGGATTTGATTAACTTTAAAACATTACAACTAATGTATAGAGCACATTGTAAAACACTTCCAGCCTGTATCCAAGGGTTATTCACAAAGAGGACTAGCACTTATCCACTGAGGGGAAATTTCATTTTTGAAAGGAAATGGGCAAGAACTAATATGAAAAGTAGATGTGTGTCAGTGTATGGACTGAAGATATGGAATGATTGTGGCACTGAATTGAAAGAAAGTAAAAATATGGGTTCATTTAAGAAATAATTTAAAACCAAAACATTAGAAAGTTATGTGAGAAGTGAATATGGGGTTTTGTGAATTTTTGAAATCAGCTATCTGGATATTTATGCTTTTATGCGTTTGTTATGAGAACGTATTACGGTAATTTATTTAACTTTTTCATGTTTAAAGTCACTGTTACTGACGTAGGAAGTTTTGTTTGAAGAAATTGAATTTATGTTTTAAAAAAGGGTAGTCAAAATAAGCTTTCAGTCAAGGAAAACAAAAGAGAATAAAAGAGAGATTAAATAATTTGCAAGAGAAACATATAGGGATGAGGATAGAATGATATTAATTGTTTTGTTTATGTATCTTATCTTTTTTTCTCTCATCTTTGTTTTGTATTGTTTGCATGAACACCTGTTCAAGAAATTATTCATGGGAATTATTATTTATTTTGTAAATGATCGGAAAAATAATACTTACCTAACCTAACAATCACATGTTCAAACAGTTGAGTTAATAAGCTGTGTGGAAGCTGCAAATAAAAATTAATTAATTATTCAAACTTTTTTTCTTTTCTTACAGCTTGGACTACAATGATCAGTGGTAAATGACTTCCACGTTAACCATTGTCCCACTTACCTCCGACCCCCATCCTCAAATTAACCTTCAATCAAAAATAAAAATGAGATTCTCAACAGACAACCTGCACTGGACATTGTGACTTTCCATATTCAGTTATTGCAAATATGCATGCCAATCTCTGTCTCTCTCTGTCTGACTCTGACAGTATATGTCTTTGTTCCCTGCCAAAAATGTAAATAATTTGTATCAAAATCAATCACTTTACAATAAAGAAAGAATGAAATTAAAGTATTACATAGACACACATAAGCTTTGGTATTCCTTCATTTATTTATTTATTTTTATATTAGATGAATCCTGTATCTGCTCTTGTAGTACACTCAGAACAAATATATGTATTTAGTATGTATTTGATTCATTTATTATATTACTTTTGTCTTTTTTATTTATTTTTATTTAATGTATTTTGTTTTAATATATTTGTGTGAGTGTACTACACTCTTAGTACCACTAGATGTCACTGTATCTCCATGAAAAGAGCATTTACAAGTTAATTCTCTTATTGGTGGTCTTGTAGGGGCTCATATCGACGGTAGCGGTCAGGTTTCAACTTCTCACCGTTGTACCACACCGAAAGACGCGTTTGTCATCACAAAACCTTCCTGTGTATCCTTAAGGGAAGCCGCATCACTGCATTACAGAGCAGCCAGGTGTCCTTTAATCGATGGAGCTATTTGTCCGAGCGCGGGAGCCGTTATAGATCAGGTTTCGTTAAAGATAGCCTGTGTCTGTGTGGGTTGCTGTTGGCTTCGGTGTTGTGAAAGTGGCTGCATAGGTTTAACAAGAACTGCCAGAGACTGCGAGTTGAGCGGAGGAGACAGGCTGCCTCTAACATCTTGCTCCATCTCACTCTTGAGGACGCATCTGGAGAAAAGGTGACCGGGGCAGGTGAGCTCTTTAACCTTTCGCTTTGTTTTTCACTGAGGAAACGTGGTGTGTAGTTCAGGGTAGAATTAACGCCGTTTTCCATAGACCACCTTGCCTCTCGTCAGGTGGATGTTGATACACGCAGTCATTATTTCACGTTTTCTGTGAAAGTAGGAGCAATAGAATTCCCAATTATTACCAATGACTGTTTAAATCGTCTCATGTCAATCAATGTGTGTGGTTTTCCCTCCGACAACAACGACAACAAGGTAAGGCAGCACGAGAGAAGGCTGGACAGGCGCGTGCACCTTTTTTTTTTTTTTTTTTTTTTGCCTGTATCAGCAGCTACATGCATTTTTCATTGTATTAGCTTCATTGACCTCAGGTTATTTACACCTGTACAGCGCCGACAGGTGAAACACAATTATCTTTGGCACCCCTAACACAGAAATAATCTATGTCTCACCTCAGTATTTGAGATCAATTCAAAGAGTGATGTTAATAACAAGGACTGGATGGACGTCATGCACTTATTAATTGTCACTGCGCATGCCCACACACCGGGACGTGCCCAGATGTTCGAGCGCTTGATGGTAAGCACACCTTTATAAGGGAGGGGATGTTTTCCTTCAAATAAGTGTCTGTTTGGACAACTGGGCAAGTTTTGGCCAGAGATTAAATTTGATAATTTCTTAATGGAATGATCTGAAATTGTCTAGCTATTGTTTCCCCCAATATTCCCCACCACCAAAACAACAAATATAAAAAATAAAAAAGAGCCTATGTTGCACCTCTCTAAAGATATGCAATTAAACATGCGTCACAATAGGAAATTAATCCCAACATCACTGTAATTTCTAGAACTGCAAAAATGAATTGCCAATGATCTTGATAAATGATTAATTGTTTTGAGTCATTTATTTAAAAGAAAAACAAGAATTATCCGGTTCCAAGCTGCTTAAAAGTAAAATGGTGTCTTTTGTGTCCTCTGTGATAGCAAACTGAATATCTTTGGGCATCGAAGGCTTTTGAGGTTGCTCCTTGGGCTTTAGAAAGCAAATATCAACATTTTTCACCTTTTTCTGACATTTTATTGACCAAACAACTAGTTGATTTATATATATATATATATATATATATTTAAAAAAAGAAGATTAATTGATAATGGAAAAATAATGGTAACTTGCAGACCTAGTGGTTTTACAAACTTGCTTGCATCTGAAAGTATATTTTCCAATCTCATACATTCCACTCAGACACTAATGCTAAGTCTATATTACCACTTTAGGATTGACTTAATGGGAGACTTTTCAGATCTAGCCGTTCAACTGTTTATGATGTTCGTCTCGCGTTTTACTGTCATGAAATCTTATCTCTGTAGAGGAAGCATTCAAATGACCTCTGCCAATGAGAAAGATGTTATTGTATTTTCAGTGGTTAAAGAGATGTGCAGTCCATTTGGGACTATTCAAGCAGCAGATAACTACAAAGCACTGTGATGTTGGACAGTTTGTGGCCCTAAAGCATCCCGGAAGGGGAGATCGGAGGGCCATTACAGTAACATATTATCTTAAGTTTACATGCAAATTTATTGAATAACTTTCTCCACTACACCTCATAAACAAGCAAAGTTTGTCTGTGTAATTGCCAGGAAATGTATGCTGTTCGTTAAAAAGAAGTAAAGATTGTTATTGCTAATAGAGCAGCCTCATAAATGAAAGTGTTTGAATTTGTCACTTACATTTTTCTTCATAAAAAATTGATCTAATTCTGCACAGAACAAATCTGCCAGGAAAATGCATGGTGGTGACAAATCTTTTATATGAAGAAGAGAATCATATTGTTATTTTGGAGTCTTTTAAAACTGAAGCACTATCATGAGTAGAGCAGTTTCCTTACATTTCCAGTATTACTAGTGCCATATATAAATACTCAACTGGATTTTCCTATCACACCTCAGACAGATAGGTCTCAAAGAGCTTTTGACTGGGATTAAGAAACTTCAGCCTTCTTATCAGTTTATGTGTTGGAAGTGGGAAGTTGACTGTAAGGAGGTCTAGTTTGCCTCGACAGCACTTCTGTAACTGCTCTAAGTTGGACTCTAAAGAGTTCGAAAATATGTCTGCAGCAGCTTGAATATGCAGCTAACGTGACTGCGGCATGTCTGAGCCTCAGAGTTATGCATGCTTTACATCAATACTAATCTTTTAACATTGGTCACACATTATAACAATTCAAAGAGCTACATGTCACCCATGATCCCCATGCAGATTCTGGTTGTTTGATGTTACATATACACAATGCTCTTTGTAAGAAACCACTAATACCAGACCAGTTCAGTTTTGCTGCTCTAATGCACTGATTCTGAATGATTAATTACTGCATCAAGCAGGAATTCTAATTAACTGTAGCTGTCAGAGAGAAGGCTTCAAAAGTAGGACCCATCCACAGCGAGATTAATCAGCAGCGGATCACAAAGCCTCAGCATCTTTCTCCCCCAATACTGCAATGTCATTCATAAAAATAACCTGCCCATTTACTCTCACACCTGCTACATCAGTAATGATTGCATCGGCCGCTTTTCATTACTGTGTTTATATACATGGATCTTTTAATAAATAAATAGAATATGATATTTTTAGCCATTCTAAAGACATCTTTCAGTCTGTCGGTTGCTCGGTTGGTTGGTAGGTGGGTGGGTGGGTCGGTCCACCTCTTTGGTTCTGACTGAAATATCTCAACAAGCATTGAATGGATTGCAATTATATTTGGTATCGATAAACTTACGTGAAGATGATACTTAACAACTTTGGTGATCCCCTGCCTTTTCATTTAGCGCCATCATCAGGTCAAAATTTGTATTTATGTTTATGACTCCATCAGCATGTCCATCAGCCTCAGTTGTACTTGTGCTGGTAACAGATGTTAGCATGCTAACTAGAAAAACATGATAAAATGACTCCTACTAAACATCAGCATGCTAGCTTGTCACTGCAAGCATGCATGTTGATATTAGCATTTAGCTTGAGCAGCAATGATTAGTCTGTTAATCAATTCGTTGTTTGACAGAAAATTAATCGCCAACTATTTTCACAATTGGTTTGTAATTTTGACTAATTTTGAAAAAAAAGCCAAAAATTTAATTGCAGATTTTTTAATGTCTGTTTTTTTAGTTCATTTTTTAGTTTATGTTTTGGGCTTTTGGAAACTGTGATGGACATTTATCCCCTTTTACTGAAATTACGTCAGTTAATCAACACTCATTAAGTAGAGCCCTATTGTATATTGTGCTGGCATTTTATATCTATACACCAGACCCACCATATTATCCAATATCTAATAAATGCCAGCATTGGCTATAAACACGGACAAGCCAATGTATCAGCCTCGCCCTAAAAGTGGGGATTTACTCTGTAATCTTCAGGCTGTAAGCCATAGAGTCTCTCTCAAGAGAGATTTAGTTGACATTGAAACAATGACATTCATTTTGCTTATTCCGTCATGACTGCTTCTTAAGAAAAAATGACAAAAGGAGCTGGGACCTTTTAATAAAATCCAGGCAGGGTGGTGATTGTAAACGCTCCCCCTGGGTGGCTCTCAGCACTTTGCCTGAGTCCTTTACCCTCTCAGTGGTATGTATGTGACATTTAATTTTAATTACACCAATTACAACCCGTATCAGCTGAGGGAAAAGGAAGACCCACATCATAAAGTTGATCAGGTTATATTAAATGTCTTGCTGTCAAATGATATCTCGTGCTGCTGGTAAATCATGTGTCATAGTGCTGTTTTAAAATATGGATCTGAGGTAATAATGCAGAATACAGAAATGGCTTAGGTAGCTAATGAGTCCTGTAGTTGTTAGCTGATGGTTGATAATTTACATTTAGAATGAAGTATGAATGAAAGATTAAGCTCAGACTGTGCCCAGGAAAAAAAGGACTTAAATGTTATTTTCCATTCTTCTCACTGCAGTGCCAAATAGTAGCACATAGTGTGTGTTTGACACACCTTTTATTTTTGGATTCATTCAACCATGCAGCAAACTGCTTTTGAATTTGTCTCCACCTTCAAAAGACCTCCACACACTGTTTTGATTTGTACGGGCATTTGTAGCCACTTGGGTGTTAATATCAGCCCCAAAAGGCAAGTTTGAATAAATTGCTTTAATTTCATCTTTTTAGTCTGGGATATAACCGAGTTTGACAACAGGAAAGCATAAACACACTGGTGCTTTAGGGCAGATACTCAAAAGAAGCTTTTCTGGTAGTTTTCATGAAGCCTCTGAAGTGCTCTTATCTAGTATTTTAATAAGAGTAGCATAAACTCTTTTCTCTCTGGGTTTCTCTTTCTTATCCTCTGGATGAGTGATTGTTTAAAATTTTGGTGATATACATTTTCCCCCTAAAATAAATGATCCCCAAAAAAGGCTCTTTGAATCAGTACCCTGGTCCTATCTTCAGGTCTGATTACATTTTCAGGATTTCTGGACCTTTAGACACAGTGTAATCAGACACAGCTAGAGGGTTCATTTACATGCTGCACTCAGGCCAAAGAAGCTCAACACAACAGGCCTGATTTTACTGGTGAGCTCTGTCAAGATGGATTTCCTGCCTGTTGTGTAAATGCCAAACTCTTTTTCTTTTCAATTGTGATGCTGATATAAAATCATTTCCTCAGATAGGGAGCAACTCCATATTAAAGTGTTGCTCAAACCTTTTAATAGATCCAATTTTAGCTCCAACTTATTATTATTTTACGCATTTTTCCTTGTTGCCATGGCAAAGCGCAGGGGAAAAAAACGAAGAGCTGCTCATGGTTGTCTTGGATACGACAGTTTTCCCTTGTAAAGTAATGAGAGGAGCTGAACCTGTGGGAGCACAGGGTTATTTTTAGGCCTGACGCCAGCCTGCGTGTGTGGATTAAGACTTGTTTGGTTGCTTGTGTGTGTGTGTGCATGTGTGTGTGTGTGTGAGAGCATGTTACAGGCTTGAATGTAGCTTCACCGTGGGAACAGCTGAAGGCATTTTGCATTTAGTATACAAACACCTGGGCCACCACTTGTGTCATTGCTTTAGGCCAAAATGTGAAATATGAAAATATGTGTGATAATTTACCATAGTTGATGGGTTTCACGTGGAAGAGTGGGCTTAGAGACTGTATTTGAAAAGAAATCCTTCAAGAGCAAAGGTAAGGCAATTTGAAGCAAATAAATCACAATCCTCAATGAATAGTAGATCTTCAACAGATCATTCAGTCTCCTTTTGAAACAAGAATCTTTAAATAATGTCGATCTTATTCCCTTAAACTTCAGGGATATTGCAAGCCAACAAAGCCCTGACCTTTGCACTTATTAATTGTTATGTAAGAAATTCAACTTCTCCCTCTATTATACTGTGCAGGGCCATTTGGTTGGGAGCTTCAAAAGTATCTAAAAATATCAAAATATAGATCTTTGTGCATGCACACAGACAAAGTCACACACCAAATCCAACACTTAGCTGCCCTTTTGTTTCAATAGATTGACTCTGTAGAGATGATAGCAGGTCTGTGAATGTGATGTCATGGCAGCTGTGCCACTGAGCTGCTTTCTCCCTTCAAATACAATGTGGAAGATGGAGTGTGTGTGTGTGTGTGTGTGTGTGTGTGTGTGTGTGTGTGTGTGTGTGTGTGTGTGTGTGTGTGTGTGTGTGTGTGTGTGTGTGTGTGTGTTACTGCATGTATGTGTATGAGCTGATTAATGGAGACAGTGGAAATCATTCAATGTGCAAGGCAGTTTAGATATAACTGTTGATAGATACAGACAGACCCACAAGGTGCACAACTCAGGGTCAGGGTCTTTTCCATCTGCAGCAGAAAGACAATAAGCATGTATTATTAAGATGACCTATTTAATCCTTAACTAAAGAGTTACTGGTTACAACTCTGGTAGACAACCAAGCTTTGCTGCAAGACAATGCCAACCAATTAACCAGAAAATGCCACCACTGGTGATGGCTCCACCATCACTAGATCTTAGTTAATTTGACCCCACTGGTAAAATGAAATAAGAACAAGGGATAATAACGAAGTGAGGGAGCAGAAAAGATCTTGGCTCATTCCCCCAACCCCTCCAGTGTGTCAGCACAGCTCTAACACGGCCAAGCTCTGCTGCAATCAGCTTTGGCTTCTTAGCCGCTGTGTGGTCCCTGCATACTTTTAACAAGCTCTTTCATTTCCCAGCACAAACAGGGGATGCCATGGATAAGCCTGGGGGACTGGTATGCGGTATTAAGGAACTGATCCGCATAGATCGCAGTTTTGAAAAAGGCCTTTAGCATCTAAGAATGTGCTTCAATGTCACACCATTGGCAGCAATTACAGCTGTTAAACAAGTAAACATGTCATCCCCACAGATGACACAGGAGACATTTTTGACTTAATTTGTACCAGTATACATAAGTGACATTAATACACAGTCCCACACCTCCCGAATACAGGAAAAAGCTTACCCTGTACCACCCATGCATACACACCAATTAATACACATAGAAAAAGGCACTTGAAAAATGTGACAGGTTTTCTCTGTGATGAGTCAGTCGAGTCCAGGTGGTACTACAGTATTAGAATTGGACTTGACATGTCCGTGGGTTAGGAGAAATAGATTTATTACATAAGGCAAAGAGATGGAGTTAAATATAGTGGACCAAAAACTATGGGTAGGAAAAAAGCAACCAGGTTATTGTAAGTATATAATAGACTTACAGGAGGATACATCTGATCATGCCTGTCTTTATATCTTGAAATGAATCATAACACAGATGGTGGAGGAATGAATAAAAATCACATATTTACCCCAATTGTCTTCCATAATTTCACTTCTAATACATTCCCAGGCTTTCCTCAGTTTGGTGGATCAATATTTTAGATTATAATATATTTCTCCCCAGTAAGCCCTTTCTCTCAGTGAGTTCGCACTATATTCTTTATGAGATGAACCTTTAGCTGGTGCCAAGGTATGCTTTGATATAATACTTAGACACAAAACCGCAAACTGCAAATTTCAGAAAAAATGAGATTTGGGAATATTTTGAGCACAGCAAAGAGAATAAAATTAGTGAAATGAAATAACATGGAGCTTGAAAGCATCTTTATATTCGTGTTCACTGACAGCTGAGAGGCTAGAGAAGAAATCTGTGAGTGATGAAAGTATCTTTGTAGATGAAAATGAAAAGCCTATTTAGTGTAGTAAAAGAGAAATGCGATTTCATTTGAGGGAGAAAATATATTTATTCAGTTCTTTAAATAAAAAGATTTGGAAGCCACACAGGAAGAATTTGTAATGTAATTGTCTCTATTACTGACAGTGCCCCCATTTGGACTGTTAGCATAAATCCTCAAATACAGGAACACAGTGTGAAAATGCTTAATCGCTCCAAAATTAGTTCAGTTACGATGAGGATGAAACAGGATTTTTAATGTTGACATACACACACACACACACACACACATTTACACACAAGTCACCCTGTGGTGACATTGCTGGGTTTTGGCTACTACAGCACTGGTTCCACCATGGATAGATGTTGTCATGGCGACCAGGAATTAGCATCCTTGGATACTGCAGCCTCTCCTCATCAGCTGCACCCTTTCTTCCTCCCCATTGTTATTGTTTGATCAGGCTCTCTCTTTCTGTCTTGATTTGACCCCCCATCTCATGTTTTCACAAAGCAAGAGCCTTCCTGCCTTACAATTTTCTCCTCAACCCTCTGCTATATTTTTATTCTGTCAGTTTCACCTTCACCTCATGACTATTGATTGCTTTTTCCGTTTATTTTCCTCACAACCCCTCATTAGCTCTTAATTGCCATTCACTGTGTGTATTTCACGAATGCCACATCGCCTGACAAGCCAGTTCTGGATATCTGGATAGTCTTTTTCTTTCTGCCTGATGTTAAATGGATCAATTAGAGTCAAAGGAGATCCTTGCTAAGCTAATGTTAGCTGGCCTGCCCACTCACTCCTCCGCACACTCAATCTTTCCAACTGTTGCTAATAGTATTTCAGACGGACATGACGGCTAAAACTGTTTGGGTGTTGCCAGAGCAACTGGCTTTTCTATTAATAGGTATTAACAAAGTTAGATACCACTTACCGTGTGTGGGAGCTTGTACATTGACTGTGATTATGACAAAAAATGATTTGTTTTCTTTGTCATGGCTAGTATAAGACTGCCTGGACTTCCCTGGGTGCTTAATGTTTAGGGCCGCAACCTAGCAACACAATTTGTCCCACACACACACACAAAAACAACCAAACTCTAAAATGTGCAAATATTTGACCTTCTACTCTTTATATGTACCACACTGATAAAAAAAACTAATCATGCCTAATATTCTTTGTGTGATTAAAAGAAAGTTAATATAATGAACAACAGGAATTAATGAGCCATCCTAATTAATATTTGCTCTATTTTCTCTTTGCACATGCAAGGGTCACCTAGTATATTAGCACCCTGACACCTTGATTCAGCTGTGTCTTGTATTTTTAGACTATTTCATAATACAGTGTACTTTTATTGCCTCCAGACTGGAAGTATTCCCTCTCTGTACTCCTTTTATTTCCTTATAGGCTCCTCCCCTTATTTCAACTTTGATTCTATCTTAGTTTAAAGGATTTGCATTCATATTCTACATCAATACTTCTTTAGTGTTGTAATGCCTCTCCCTTCTCTGTCTTTGTGCTCTCTTTCATTGCAGTTGACCTAACAAGTTTTGTGGAGGATACTGGGAGGAACCAATTTTTAAAATGCCCGTGGCAACATCCAGCTCTGACTCTGGTAAGTGGCTTGGTCTTGCTATGACTAGGGCATCTCACTCTCTCACTCTCTCTCTCTCTCTCTCTGTGTGTGTGTGTGTGTGGATGTATCAGCAAGAAAAAGAGAGATATTGAGAGAGAAGAGAGGGAGGAGATACTGAACGGTTTGTGGTTACTCCAGCACTCTGGACATGTATCTCATCTCCTGAGTTCTAATGTGACTTAATGAGCTGGCTAATGGAGCGCTAAAACTCCAGTCTTAGATCAGTCATGCCTCGAAGGATTTGCTGTTGTACCCTTTACAGCACTCCACTCGTGCACACAGGCATGTCAAATAAGCACTAGTGGTCAGTGGTATAAATGCACATGTGTACATGCTCAGGCTTGCACACACATACACACAATCATTGTCTATTAGAGGCATTAAATTAGTACTTTAATATGGGCTGATGACTAATCAATGGTGAATCGTAAGGTGTGACACCCAGAGGTATTTTAAAGTCACCTTCTGAGTACCTTGCCTGGATTCAATCATTGCAGTGTCAGTCATTCAGGTGGACCACCGCTTTGGTTCAGACTGAAATATTTAAACTGTCAGATGGATTGCCATGAGATTTTATATCCACATTCATGATTTTCAGACTAAAAATTCTACTCACTGTGGTGATCCCCTGACTTTTCTTGTAGTGCCACCAGCAAGTTGATTTTTGGTTTTCAGTGAAATGTCTCCACGGTGTTCAGAGGATGATTCCTAATGACTTCAGTGAATCTTACTTTTTCTCTTGCAGCACCATCTGGTCAAGGTTTTCATTTACTGTGTAAAATATTTCAGCTTCTACTCAGTGGATTGGTATGAAATTTATTACAGATATCCATGGTGCCAAAACAATGAATCCTAATGACTGTGGTGATCCCATAACACCACAAGTGAAATGTCTATTGGATTGATTGACATTTTGTACACATATTCACACCCACCTCAGACTGAATTGTAATAACTTTTGTGATCACCACTATCAGGTTAAAATGTGTCGAGTACTGTTGCTTAATATCTAGTGTCATGACAATCCCATCAGCCTCAGCTGTGTTTTGTGTTAAGTGCTAATTGGCCAACTTTAACATGGTAAACTTGGATGGTAAACCTTATACCTGCTTTTTTTGACTTACAGTCATTTGATTGAGTTGATGTTTAAATGAAAATGGCTACAAGAGTCTGTTTTCTTAAACTGATTAGAACAGCTCAGTACCTCAGTGAGGCTTCTTTTACAGATTAAATCTGAAGTAAAGTAAAATACGTTTTTAGACAGGCAATCAGTCTGGCTCTTGACAACAGGCTGCAGCAAATTCAAAGAACTCTAACTGCTGAAAATATGACAACTGCTCCAAACAGTGCATCCTTTCTTGCACTGGATCCCAGGCCATAAATGGCTCGTCTCTGATCCCAGACTTAAGATTTGTGACAATATTGCGTAAAGTAATGAAAGCTATGTATACTTAATCAGCATATTAAAACCCTTGTGCAAAAGTGTCGGTTGAACTTCTGCTTTTCCAAGTCGATGGTGTCAAAGGTAATTTTCTAATGCATACCTTGGCACTGAAAGCAAAACTGTGATAACTTTGGAATTTTTTTTTTAGTTTGAGCACTAGAAAAGTGCCCTCTTCAATATCTAAATTTTCAGAAACAATTTCCCACTCAATGCAGAGGACACTTGATCCAGAGACAAATGTCTGAAAAATGTAAGGACCAGTGTGTAGGATTTAGTACATCTAGCAGAGAGGTTGCAGATTAAAACTAACTGGATACCTCCCCTTCCAGGTGTGTTGGAGAACCTGGAGTGGCCATGGAAGTCACAACCCCGCCCCTGCAAAAAACAGAACAAAACATGAAAGGCCTTTCTAGAGTCAGTGCTTGCTTTGTCCGTTCTGGCGATGCAACATGGCGGATACCAGTTATTATTCACTGATTAAAACACACTTACAAAAACTATATTCTATTTCTGCTAAATCTGTTTAGCTAGATGCCACTAAATTCTACACACTGCACCTTTAAGACTAAGCTATATTAGTGAACCAGAGCTCGAAGCTTTATAGTATTTGATCATGTTGTAATAAATTGCTGCAGTCAGCTGCTGGATAGAGCGAGAGAAGCAGTTCCACAGAGAGTTAAAATGTGTGTGGAGTTTTTCTTTTTTGTAATGGGCTGTCATTCAGTCTTGATTTGTACACTACTGCCAAGTCTGGATGACTGGCATTTTTAGTAACACACAGTAAATTGTTTCTCCAAACCAATTCATGTCTTTGTTTAATTTAAAAAGCGTTTTCAGCCAGACTACTTGAAAAAGGGTTAGAGAAAGGTCACATCTTAGTTAAAACAATGTGATATCTCTCAACTCCTGTCAGCGAAGAAACAATACATTACGTTTCCTCGATTTATGAGCAGAAAGCACAAATGTAAATTTCCCAGTAAGCACCCTATACTTACTGTGCATCTGCAAGGCTGGCTGTGTTTGTACCTGTGCCTGTGATGTCAGCCAAGGTGGGGTATCGTTCATATTTGAATCTGTTCCCTACATATTGCCTCCTTGACCAATCTCCTTCCCACAAGCCAACCTTCTGCTGCTCCTTCCCCCAGTTATCCACCACAGGGAAGCCCGGAGGAAAATCATCCTGCCTCCCTCTCTTCCTCCTCTTAGAGAAAGCATCGTACTTCCCTCCCTCTTCCCACTCCCCCTCCTTCTCTCATACACACACAACCCTCTCTCGTCTCCATTCATTCATGCGGAGGAGAAGACGTTCAGCCAGGCATAGCTTATACACATTTACGTCAAGAGCAGGTGGAGAGGGAGGAAAGAGCAAGGAGCTGTTTGGCAGAAAGAAGAGAGAATCAGGGACGGATAGGGAGAGAGAGAGAGGAAGATCTCTCTAGTCTGCCTCAGATACAGTATTGGGTGTGTTGCTGTGAGTGTGTGCACTGTGGTGAGGTGTTGTTCACCATGGCTGGCAGTCTGTTTGGAAGGCTCTCCCTGGAGGACGGGGACTCAGCCAACTCCCTGGAGGGCCTGGAAATCAAGCTGGGTGGAGAAGGTAAGAACAGGTCCCTACCTACTGGGTGTGTGAGGGGATGCAGCATAGTTTATAAATCAGATAACAAATCTGCAGGTAAAATGCAACTAAGCACTTGCTTGTTCATGCCTATGTGTACGTTGGCTAGTTGGTGTTTGAGATTCGCATTGCACCTGCTCCTTATGTGCTGGTTTAAACCTCCAGAGTGTGATGAGGATGAGCAGAGACAGATTAGGACCCAGGGCAGCATGTGATGTACAGGAATCCACGGCGGCACACTACAAAGACAGGAAGGGAGACATAAAAAGACAGCAAGGTGCTTCTAGATATTCACTAAAAGACGTCATACTCAGACTGAAAACATGTCATATTTTATTTAATATACAACAAGAAGCCTGATTGTCAAACTGAGAGCAATAGAGTGTGAGAAACAGAGAAATGCACTTTGCCATAACTAAAGAAAGCAAAAAGTTGTTAAGTCATTATAAGAGGGGGAGCTTATGTAAAACCAGGTATGTATTTGTTGTATTGAATGATAATGCACAGATAATGTTTGCTCACACAGCATGAAGCGGGAAGCACCATACATCCTATTCATAATTGATGGAGTTCATTAATAATGCATGATGTTGAATACTACACAGTAATATGTTCTGAGTGTGTGCCTGTATCTATTTATGTACTGTTATTTACTCACATCATTTTTAATTAGTGACCCATGCACGGGCTGCCTGTCCAGTTAAAGGCACATATAAAAATACTTTTGGATGGAAGGTGAGGGGCTAAGAATTAAAGCAACTATTTGATTGATTGTCATGTTAAATCAGTCAAGGTTAGAAGTGTCGTTACATCATTGCCAAGTCTATTGCATGTCACACGTTATACCGTGTTGCAAGATATCCTGTGCTCTGTAACGTAGCTTGACAAGACAGCAGTGACAGCCATAATGAATCACATTTTCTATCAAAGCATTCGCATCCTGTCTATCACTTCAGAGAGAGAGAGAGAGAGAGAGAGAGTGTGTGTGTGTGTGTGTCAGTGTGTTTGTCTGTGAGAGACAGAGAGAGATGCATTGTACATTCATGGTGAGTAAGTAGGGGGTCATTCATATGCAACAGTGTTCTGATCACAGACAGCACGCTTGAAAGTGTCAGACCTGCAACCTTCAAATAACTCTTTGGCTTTCTCATTTCACTCCCCTACTCCACACACTCACAGACAATCATGTTTACATCACTTCAGAGGACTTTACAATGACTTCCATTATTTTCTTGGAGACTTACCATAAACTTAACCCTAAACACTACTTGCTTTACCCTTACCCTAAACTTAAAGGCTCTATATGTAAGGATCAGAAATCCCCTCTCATTGGTGACACCAGTGGGTATTAAGTGAGCTGCAGTCAATATCCTGTAGCTTGCGCTTGCTCACATGCTAGCTCAGCAACAATAGACTATTGCAGATGATATCTTTTTCCTCACGTACACCAATAAAAAAACTTTTTACTAATCACCAGGAGGCTCAGGGAGCTGTCTCCAGGAAGCAACATGCTGTGATTTTGTTGTGTAATGTGTGCTTATTACTAAGGCTGAACGATTTTGAAGAAATATTTATCATTTGCAATATTAGAGGGAATGATCTTTTTTACATCATTATTCTCATTTTCATTAAAAAACATTAAAATCAGTAGGGTGGATTTTTTTGTGAGACCTGTATCAAACAAAGATGTCTTCTTAAGGCCGTAGAATATAATGCGTAGGTCAGGACATCTCTGTAGCATGACAATATTTAATTTTAAAAGTATTTACTCTTCCTGTGATTTGAAAATTGCAGTCTTCCATATTGCAATTTCAATACAATTTCAATGAATACGCTTTCTGCTCTTTTATGGAGGAAAAAATGTTGTTTTAGCTGTGTGTGCTCAGGAGTGGGCGGCTAGTCATTGCAGGCTCATTTTGTTGTGAAATATGTTGTGGTTAACCGAGGCAGCTAGCTGGAGAGGTGATATCTGCAGGGAGATTCTACTTGGATTGCACAGTTTCTGTTGTGTCGTCATAGTTGTCGTTTGTTGACTTTAGTGGGAGAGAGACAAAGCACTCGGGAGTGCGCAAAAATGTCACATCCTTTGGATTTTCATGAAAAATCTCTCCCAGGTCCCTCACATGGAAATCAGTCCACAGGCTGTTCAGGCAAGGTCTCACTTTTTACCTTACAAGCCGTTCACTCATTGGCAATAAAAAAATATTAATTAATGTTAATTGCGTCACAATTCTTACATATGAGAACCTTTAACATAACTTTAACTACTTAAGGATTTATTTTAAGGGGACTTGCTTATTGTCCCCATAAGCGAGACAAGTCCCCACAACATGAGGAATACCTGGATTCACACACACACACACACACACACACACACACACACACACACACTCTAACAAAAACAACACCTTCAATCATTAAACTCAGTCGTGTAGTTGACTAAAACTTGACATGAAATGATATCCTGCTCAGAGTCTCTGTGGCCATGGGATGGTGTAATGGGAGCTGCTGTCCATTGGTAAAATGTCAACAAATATCACAAGTGTTATCTATAATGGTGCCCTTCAGTCAGTTAATAAGGCGATCCAGTCTGCATCCATATCATACCAGCTTGGAACAAGTATCACTATGGTGATGAGGTAGCTTAAATGGCAGCTTTGAAGCCCCCTGTCCTCCTGATTGGCCATCCAAGAGAGAGGAGGTCAGGGTTACAGTGTTTCCACTAGAAATTCTGTCATGCACCATGTCGCAGTTGTTAGTACTGTTACAATTTTACAAAGTAAGGGAGAATGTATTACATTTTTTTAGAGTAATTCTTATAGCGGGCTATGCAGCCTTTTCATTCTTAAAGACTTTTCAACTATTTTTGCAAAACTTGCTTCTTCATGACTACTACATGGCCTTAAAAACGTTCAAGAAAGTGCTAATGAGAAGACCAAAAATTGAGTAAAGTATTTTACCTCCCCGATAAAGATCTACCAAAGACTTAACTAAAAACCAATGAAGTAAATACAAGTGAAGGATGGCAGGATTCCTTGATTCTTCTCAATGTTCTGCTTACATGAAAAGCTCTCACTTTATTCCTCTCATAATCATCATTTTTACATTTGAACAATTGAACTATTTAGAAAAGCTAAATAGAGGTGAAAGAATGAGATAAGACGGCAGATTGATAAACAACCTTTACTACATTTTTCTTTTACCTGTATGGAATTTTTCAAGGACACTATGCACTTATTCACTGTTTACCTTCTTCTACAGTACAAGTCTACTAATGGTTTCAGCTGTCTATTGGTCATATCACACTCACCCGGTAGGCTGTAGCAGTCTGTCAGGTCTCCCGTATGTGACAGACATCACACTCTTATTCTAGAAAAATGGCACCTTTATCATTCTTATTATTACAAACAGTTTGTTGACCTTATGTAATTCCCAGCATGCATAGCTCCACCCAGCACCGACCTGAGCAGAGACTTATCAGCCACAAGTGAAAATACCTGTGGGGTCCTAAAATATAGTGTAAACATAGCACAAGCAGAAAATAAAGTCAGTAAACGGATTAAGTAATGAGTTACACAATTATATTTATATTAACTTACTAAACTACCATTATAGCAACCATAAACTATTAGTCATAGCAGACCAAGAGAGAGACACACTGCTAATGAACTTCAATTTTTAATTAGACAATATTGAGATATGTTAAATGCTTAAACATAGTGTACAAGTGGCACAGGTTAGGAAGTCATAAATCCAGCACATAGACTGAATAATTTCAGATATAACTTTCAAAAGTATACTCTGTCTTTTTGAGTTCCCCATACTTTTCCCAGAATGTGTAAATTGACACTAAAACCCTCAAGTCCTACTGTAGAAACCAGACATTAAATACACACAATTGTCTGCAGCTGCAGTTGTACATAATTCAGACTGTAGCTCAACAATTCTTATACAGTTTTTGTTCAGTTTATAATTATGCTAACTAGATGAGGAGAACTATTTATTTGAAGGCGATACAGTATACACTATAAGTTGCACACACATACTGACCACACAAGTACATTTAACAATTGATGTGCCCACACATGCTTCACAAAACTTTTCAGTGACGCTCCATGAGGGGGATGTTCACTGAAATACCCTTGAGTTGATCACATGTTCACAGAACACTTTTCACATTCTAGCTGTACTAGTTGGACTCTGTATGAGGAGTGTTGTTTAAACTGGAGATGAAAGTGCGTCAGACTGATTGGACTGTGCACAGGCTTCAAGATGGAAAGAAGTGTGTAGTAAGAGGGCAAATTATTCTCATACCTGAATCATAAATGGTTAATCAGTTATGGTATACACCAGAATATACTCCAATCCAATGTAACTCTCTTTCACTGTCTTAGACATTCATTTTGCACTACCTTCGGGATTGATAGTAATTATATTTTGCCTCAGAGAAGAGAACAAAATCAAATCTAGAAGCAACCTTAAAGTATTTGAAAATACCTGCCAAGGCCCATGAGTATGTTATTATATAGAGGTGCATTTTGCAATTGGAAATAGTTTCAGTGTCGTCCTCAACATGTCATTTTAATAGAGTGACAGAGAAAAGTGGCTGCATTAACTTGCAACAGTGTTTCCAGGAAACAATGAGAATATTAATGAGCTTTTGAGGAGAAAACACAGACAGAGAAATCTCCCCGTGTTTTCGCAATGCAGGGGTTATGACTGAGGAGTCGCTCTGCACATTAAAAGCTTTACGTTGACCTTATCTGTTGGAAGGACCCTGATGAGTTATAACTGACTTTCAGTGTTCTTTTAAAATATCATTTTGACTGCATAGTGAATAATTTGTTAATTTCCAGACGGAAACATGTTTTGTAGGTGAGACAAAATAACTCATATCTAGAACTTTTTAAATAGCCAAGGTCATCTTTTTTTTTTAAAGTTTTATTATTCTTATTAATTCTACTATTCATTTGTTTTTCTGACATGCAAGTTGATATTATGTTGCTGCATTGCTCTATGAAAACTTAAAGGGCCGGATTTACTAAAGGTCTGCGTGTGTAAAAACGTGAGCAAACTTGACATCACCTGCAAAAACTGTGCAAGCTGATCTACTAACGCAGCGCACTGAGGTCCTTCAACTGTGCAAGATAATACGCACTGTCCATTTAGTACGTTTGCCATGATGAATATGTAATATGGGGCGTTTCAACCCCAGTGTGCAAAATATAGGGAGGAGAAAATGCAAATATGTTATTTAGCACATGCATTGTGAGTGACCAAACCTGAAGGTAATTTTTCTGACGCTAACTGTGTCTATAAATAATATCTTTGAAGGGCAGGTATTAACAGGCTGAGCACTGCCCACAGATGACTGCTGTCACTGTAGAGAGGAGGAGACGGAGGCACAATGACAGAATACGCACAGATTTTCCAGATTTTTTCCACCCGTGTTAATATTTTGGAGTGGAATATTTTTGGTTTTACTAACAGCATTGACTTTGTCACTAATACTCCCCCATATGTGGGTTCTTCTGGTAATATTAGTTTTTTTTTTATAACTCAATATATTTGTAACCTCTTCCACTAGAACTCTCCATTCAGACACGCAAAACCCTCATTTAAATACTGCTGTCTCCACCCTGTTGCACCTGTTTTCATTTACGCAGTTATTTTTAGTAGATCACCCGCAAAACGCAGGCAAACGAAACGCCCACTATTGCACTGTGCACGCAATTTAGTACCCACTATTTGGGATCTCAGTAAATCAGGCCCTATATGTACAACCACTGTGCAACATGACAGACATGCCCCTCTTGTCCTGTGCATCTAGTCCTACAGACTTTCACAATCTGTCATTTAATGTAGATTTAGATTTTGGTAACTAAAGCTTTAGTTTATAATAAGAGTATTTAAGATAAAAGCTCAAGATTTATGCTTTCAGAGTTACATACACAAGAGTAAAGGTCCTAGTTATAAAAATAGCATCAATCAGGAAATCACTCTTTTTTAAGCTGCATACAATTTGTTGTCTATTTATTGCTTATTGCAAAATGCTTATTATGATGCTTGTATTACAAAGCTTTAATGATTTGTAATGTATATAAAGCATTGACATTCAGCACTTTATGTTCCAGAATCATTCGGGGGTCTTAAGCTTTTTAATAAGCATCAAGTGGTATTCTGTCCTCACCAAGACATAAGATAATTAGACAGTTTCATTAAATGTAGAAGTTAATTCATAGAAGTGAGAATGTAATCTTAATCAGCTGGCCATAATGCCCATACTGCAGGTGCAAGGTCTACCCAAAATCTGTGTTTGTGCCTCCTTCACATAACATGATTCTTCCATATTTGCATTTTAAGACAGTTTCTTTATTTCAAGAAATATCAACATACCACATTTTATTTTGATAGTCAGAAACAGGGAGTAGAAATAAGTCAGCTGCACACTGTACTGCTCTGTGGCTAAGACCCCAAAAGAAACACCAACACAACGGTATCTTCAACATCTCTTCCTTCATGTTCCACCCGCCCTCACCATCCTCCTCCCTCTGTTTCCATAACCGCCACTCCATGGCAACAGAACAACCTTCACTAAGTGCTGGGTAAGAGGTTCATGTTCCCCTGCTGTGCTCTAACCACAAACAATAACAGTGCAGATTGTTTGGCTGCCTCCATGACATTGAGTTTAATTGTATCTCTCCTTGGAGGTGAGCTCTCACTCAGATGAGACTTTAAGAGACAAAAGCACCTTTAATTTGGCTTCCTTGTGATTACATGTCCTCTGCTGTCACTGTGGCATGGCAGCTTTTTGTTGAGAAGGGATGCAGCAGGCCACCACAGAGTGTTTTTATTGTGAATTTTAGCTGAATGACTTGAAGAGTTCCTCTAAAGCTGTAATAAAGCTAAATGAATCATTGTCTTGCTGTCATGCAACATCTCTGGGGTTTTGATTATGATCATTTATTTTCCCCTTAAATCTAGTTGAAGGTCAGTAGTGAAATACTGTACCCTCTAAAAGCACGGAAAGAGCTTTAATCTTTGTAACATTTTCCTGGAAGAGTAAGTGCTGTAGAGCACATGACGTACATGTACCTGAGTTCCTCATTGTGCTCTTAAGCCCTCACCTACTAAATGAAGTTCTCCACTGGTATCAGGTAACAGTGTGTCTTATAGGGAATTTAGATTCACTGGAGCGAAAAATTACTTTCACCTGAGTTTTCACACGTAAAGGCTCAGGATAAAAACTCGAGTATCTCATTACGCAAATGTCTGCATGCAACTTTGGAGCTGATATGAGACATGAGCCTAAGAAAGATAAATACTGTTAGTGATAAAAACGAATGCAGTTTGGTCCTTGCTGTGCAGTTTCAATAGAAGTATATTCTGATTTATGCAAGGGAGGGGGGGGGGGGGGGGGGGGTGGCTTTGACAGAAGCTCTGTACAAGATGAAACAATCCAACTGAATTCTAGAGAGAAAGTTTTCCTCAAAAGTAAGCTGAATTCAGAAAAAATAAATATGATACCATAGTCTGACATTCACACTTCTCTCTGTGTCAACTTTTGACCAGAAAGGCCAATCCTCTGCTAGTTTTGCTTTGATGCATGTCAGAGAAAATGAGGGAAGCAACCCTATGAATGTACAGAGAAGAAAGGCAGCAAGATCCAAGAAGGAGGGTAAGTTGGATTTTTAATCATCTCTATGAATAATAGAACGACCCCAAGCATACCCGGCCGAAAAATGGGTATTATTCTCCAGTCCTTTTCACACCTTGCAATTCCTCTGTGACTTCCAAGCAATAACAGTATTACAATATCTGAACACAAGTCAGGACCATCTTTCCTGATGTTTTTATTCAACGTCCTTGACACTTTGTGAGGAGTCAGCTGTCAGTTTTCACAGGATTGTTAGGTCTGTTTGGTGCTTGAGTGAAATAAGCAAGCTAAATAATCTTATATGTATTTAATGATATAAATGTATAAGGACAACATGCGTATGTGACATAAAGTCAAACACAAATCCAAAAAAAGAACACAAAGCAGTGGAAAGTGACAAAAAGAGAGAAAAAACCCCCAAACTCTACACACGTCCAGGCAGAGATGAGCTGACAACATGAAAAATGCCTATGTGGCAACAACACCGGCGTACAGTTGCGGTGATTAAAGAGAATTATGCAGGACCTGTAAGCTGAGCCTGCTGGTCTGATATTCTCTGCCAGGCGCAAATCTGGCAACTCTCCCGCTGGAGCTGAGCTCATGTTAGAGGGAAAGTAGAAGAAAATCAAGACTTGAGTGCAGAAGACTCATGTTATTATTTATTTAATTTACTTATCAAATTATTTAGAGAGAGGGCGGATGGACTGTGTAATCATCAAGGCTGTCATCTTCTCCCCTTGTTATCTCTGTGGCTCTCCATCTTTTGATTACCTGAATGAAAGCCAAGCTGATAATAGTTTCCTTATTCTGTGTTTGACAACCTGACCAACATGTAATACAAAAGATGCCTGTTGTTTGTCTTCACTTACATATATGGATAGAAAGTTAAAAAACAACAACAAAGTACAGACCAAAAACAGTTCTCAAAATATCTATTATCTATTAAAAAAGAACTTCCATTGTGCCCTGCTGAGTAATTGAAACCAAAGCCAGCTCCCTGACAGACCTAAGTTGCACACAGACACACACCTTCTGTTGTGTTAACAGCTACTGAACATAACAACCACTGAAAGTCACCATACATATTGTTGAAATATACAGCATATAACAGGTTTCAGGGGAATCAGACATGTGTTTCGACTTGACAGTTTTTGAGTCCAGAAATAAATGTGGTTGTTTATTATTGGTTGAGCACCTGCAAGCTGTGCATCTCAATAGCATCATGGTCCTCTTTGGTGGTTTTATGTGTCAGAGAGACTTTTATAGAGACTTATTTATGGTACCAGGTAGTTGATGCGTCAAAACTTTATTTACTGTTTGTTGGTGGTCTATCACTTTTTGTTGGTTGTTGTGCTGCTGCTAAGTTTAAAAAGCAGAGTTATCACCTGGCCAGCAGTCTCAGCATGCTTTTTGACCAGCTGGTATTTTGCCACTGTCACAATTCCATGAAATAATACAAGATTTTTTTTGCTGATGGGAAACAATCAAACTGTGCTAAAATGCTAGTAATGTATTTTTTCAGGGGATTATTTTTTAGTTGTGAGTTGCAGCTAGGACTGAAATTATTTTGACAACTGCAAAACCATTTAATTTACAGTATTTTTTTTATAAGTGCTGCTTTCCTCTGTCTTATATCATTGAAACATGTATATCTTTATGTTTTGGACAGTTTATTTGACAGAAAATCTATCCTAAATATGTCATTGGGACTCATTGCATGGGCTATTTTCTAACATTCTATAGCCCAAACAATGTATAGATTTAGTATTATTAGAATTAGTATGCAATCTGGATATCCAGAATAGAAAGTATACTTCTTCCTGTTATTTTCAGTCGTAAAGGTGCTACACGTTTGAAAATATGGTTACAATTAGAGAACAGAATACAATTAGGACACAATCTTGTAACACAAAACTAATTATCAGTCCTCTAATTGTACCATTCACTGCTTAGTGCTCCATTATGAACCTTGTTGGAGCATGAGGCCTATGAAGTGTGCCATGCAGGAGCTGTGGTGGACCACCAATCTTCCTCCTTTGTGAAAATTATAAGCCACAGTTGTATTTTTAGCCTAGAAAACAAAGACGTCAGCGTCTGTTTAGAAAATTGCAGCAAACAAATGTTCCCTGGGAATACAAATGCCCACTCTTCTGACAGCCATGTCTGCTGTGATTAATGCCTGCTGGTACGTCACTATTTGGTTTCTTAATGTGTGATATTACAACTCAGTAAACAAGCTGTGAAGTTACATGAACCTTCTCTGACCTTCATCGCATCGTTGACATCATCTTGTCATCTGCTGATTGAACGGGTGTCATATTGAGTGATGTGTGTATCAGCAGTTTGATATTACAGCTTTCAGATAAGGTTGTTTGTGTATGTGTTTGTATTTCTTCTATTCACATGAAGTCAAAACCATCTTCTGAAACAATGTAGTATGTGCATGCACTAAAAATAATGGTAAAAATGTTTGTTCTCAACTTGTGCCTGTAAACTGGAGTGTGTGTGTGCATGTGTGCATGTTTATGAACATGTTCGTGGGAGGGAGACAGAGGAAGTTGGGAGTTGTGGGAGCAAGATAATGTTGCTTCTGACAGACGCAAGAGGAGGGTGACGGACAGAGGTGAAATTGCTTGGGAAAGGATGTGAGGCTGCTCTCATCCCTTTCCCCCCCCCACCCCACCCCCCACCTCCGACACACACACACACTCTTTTCCTCCCATTGCTCAGCCATGTAGTATAAACTATGAGGTGATCTTTTCAGGCTATTTCCCATGGGTAACTGGAACAGAGAGGGGAGTGGAAATGAACTATCTGTTCTTTCTCTTCTTTTTTTGTGTGTGTGTGTGTGTGTGTGTGTGTAGCCATGCATCAGGCCTTGGACACGTTGAGTGACAGCACAAGCTCCACAACAGCTAATGACCTGGACCTCATCTTTCTCAAAGGCATCATGGAAAGCCCAGTGGTGAGAACAAATGTGTTGTACTATAACAGAATGTGTATGATGAAATATGTATGTGTGGAAATGACATGCAGGACATTCATAGTTTTTAATTGGTATGTGTCCAGGGATGGACCATCTAAGGACTTTAATGTAACTCAATACAACACAGGGTAATTATATCAAGTTGGATTGCCCGTTAGTGTATCTGAATCTAAATTAAGAGCAAATTTATGCACATAAATTTGTTAAATGGCACTGTAGTGTTGGATTTCATTAGAATCTACCCATATATATTCACATTACCTTTTTTTTTTATTTTACCATTTGCGTGTGGGTTAATGCATTGCTGCATAACACAAAAATTATGTTTTCAAAGACATTTGCATGCAATATGAGAAGCTTTATTAAAATAATATTAAAAAATGGAAACTTAAGTCAAACCCAATATTGCATTTAAATTCTAAATTTCAGCTTCCAAAAATTATGCTAAAAAGAAAACATATATTCCTCAAGTGCAATCACATTTCCATCTTAATGGTCTTGCTTCATTATTCTCTCACAAGTTAAAAATGTTACTCAAAGAGGCGTTTGGCATTTTGTCTCATACAGCAAGATTCAGATGGAAACTCATATAAAGAGGTAAATCGCACTTCTGTCTTTGCTGCTCAGTTCTATCACTAGCATAATGTCTACCTGGCAATATTGATTTCAAAGACTTTAAGCAATTTAATCACTTTTTTCACTGTTTGATGTATTTTTTCTCAAACATGGTGTTGGGATCACAGTTAACATCATAAGGGATTTGAGTTTGAAGTTCAACTTCAAAAGCAAAGGAGGTAAAATGTGCACTGATAGCAGGCATTAAAGATTGCTTTCCTCCATCTTTCTCCCAGTATAGAGGACGGCTATATTTGTAATAACAGTCACATTAGAAAGAGCTGCTGTTGTTGTAGGTGGTGTTGTATAAACTTAAACCTAGGTAATAGACACCTCTGGCTCATGTAACTGCTGCTTTTGCCAGTAGCCAGATGGCACAGTTTGGACTCAAAATCTGCCTGTTGAATGAAATGGTGTATTGAATGTGCTCTTGTATAAAGGCTGTGTCAATACAAATATTATAAAGGGTTTTCATTGTAACACAAATGCTACAAACAACTATTTTTAACAATTTATAGAGGAGCAAGACAGAAAACATCCTCTGACATTTTCTTTCTGACGTTTTTGGCTGTTTCTCACCTGTCAGTCTTTTTAACGAGACAATGAAACATTTCTATCACCAATCAGAGGAGCTCACTAATTAAAGAGATTCTTCCATACAATCAGAGCAAAAATTGTAAGCCAGTCAGAGAGCAGCACAGTTATCCCTGACAATTCTGACAAGCTGACAAGAGCAGGTAGAGTGGCAACCTGTGATCAATGAGGAATTCAGACTTGAATAGCAGCCTTGACGCAACCTGATGCGTCAGATGTTTTGTTACACAGAACCGTCTGAGAAGTCGTCCTTGAAAACTGTTTGGAAAAAGGGCAGACACTTCCAAAAAACACTTGGCAGGTGATTGGATGAACCATCTGTCTGTGGCTGTCTATCACCATCTCACTAAGTTTTCCACTTAGATGGGTATTCCAAGAACATGTTGAATCATTGGTTTATGATCATGTTAAGCTCACAACGACTCAGAGACGTTTTTATGTCGTCTTGATGTTTTTTTCCCAAAATGTATTCATAATTGGAATGTATTGTAACTGACATATATTTAAGCCACAGCTAAACAACTAAAAACTGCTTACATCTGTTTTTCAAAGCTACGGGAGGCCTGTTTTTTATCTCTTAAGTTTTCAGGAGGAGTATCACTTTAAACACTATATAAGTTCAATTTTAAAAGTCACCACAGATTTGAATCAACATTTAGGTGGTGATAATCCCCAAAAGCTTTACATTTTGAGCTTTACAAATGGTCATTTATGGAAACAAAACCATTTAAGAAGGGCTTGTATTTGTACATTATTATGTGTGATTGCTGAGGAATATGACTGTTTTACAGAACCAGGGTTTCCTAATGATGTTCCAACACACCAGGCCAATACAATAACATGCACTGCTTAAGTGTACTACCTAGGCATACTTTTCAAATCCATGTAATATTTGTACAGATTTCACTTGGGCAGTTGCCCAGATATTGGTTTAAAGCTGGTTCTGGATAGAAATAAACTTACTCCAGGGGCATCATGCCTTTATCTAAGAAAACTCACACAAGGCTGGCAGTAGTCTTCTGTTGTCTATAAAAACTTTTCCCCTTAAAATAATAATCACTCAGGCAAACATTTAACCTACATTAAAGAAAATATTCATACTGTTCAGACCTTCCAAACAGTATTCAGTCTCTGTCCCAT
The DNA here is from genome assembly GCF_027409825.1 of Scomber japonicus. NCBI lineage: Eukaryota > Metazoa > Chordata > Actinopteri > Scombriformes > Scombridae > Scomber > Scomber japonicus. The sequence continues at coordinate 18,055,073 of NC_070597.1, forward strand.
TTTTAGAATTTTGTGTGAAACAGAACACACATTTTCATATTCATAAATCATTCTCTTACAGAGGTGATTTGCGCCAGTTACATTTGTGGATTATCAATAATCAGCTGCTTGTTTCAGGTCTCACCACAATGCCACAATGCAGCTCGGAAGCACACTTTGACTGGAGATTCTTTAAATATCTTTAACGGTTTGAATGTAGACTGGGTTTGTATTAGCTGCACTCTAACCTCAGATTAGAGGTGAGTGGCTCAAATCTGAGCAATAAGAACCGAGTTTGTAGATCAGTAATTGATGGCAAACCATCAGAGTTCAAATTCAGCAATATGATGGGTTTTTTTCTTAGACTGATCTGACTCCATCTGCCAAAACACACAAAATATCTCAATTTTCCAGCAGTCTTCATCCATTCCTCTTTAAAAAAAAATCCAAACTAGTTCTTCAAATGTACAAGGAGAAGAGTGATGTAGTTTTGGATTTCAGATTTTTGACGTGAAGGGAGAGGAGTGAAAGAAGCTGCATTGGAAGGCAGTCTTATCAGTTTCCTCCCTCTTTAGTATCATGTTCTCTCTCTGCTGTCGAAGGCTTCCCCTTCCACTCTTTGCCAAGAGTAACATGACTTTTAGAAATGTGAACTTTTTCAAAAGCACGAGGAAGAGAAATAAAAAGTACACTGCTGTGCATTGCAAAAGGATGCAGTTACAAATGCAGTTCACATCATATACACAAATTAATTATTTGCCTTTTCTTTGTGCAGTTGACAGATATTAGTATGGATGACCACATTTATCTTCCTAACAGTGCACAGTCAGTTGCATTGTCAGTTTTATCTGAGTTGCACTGAGGTGGAAGCTGTTTGTGGCCACGAGGGGCCTTTGTTCAGATCTGTGGGCTACTTTGCAAACTTGAACAGAGCCTGAGGTAAAAGAAAGTTCAGTAATTCAGAGGCAGTTCTGCTCAGGAAATTTGGAGATGGACAATCTTGAGGGAGCAGTAGTGAGTTCTGCATTCAAAGCTGCACATTTTGTGGTGGTGTTTAGCTCAGTGGGTAGAGCACCCGCCCCATGTGTTGAGGCTACAGTCTCTCGAATCCTGCGCCGAGCGGTCCTATCCTGCGTCTCAGTGCCCCCCTCTCTGCCTCCCATTTCCTGTCTCTCTCTACTAACCTGTACATTAAAGGCAAAAAGCCCGAAAAAATATACTTTAAAAAAAAAACTGCGCATTTTGCAGTGAACAGAGTCTCCTCTGCTGCTTTTAATACCTATTTTCTCTGTGTCTCTCTGCTTTGTTTTGGTTTCTGTCTCACTAAAGGCCAGTTGAGTCTCCTCTGCAGAAAAACTGCATATGTATGTGTGCATGCCCAGGTGTAACAACATGAAACTGGTGTGTGTTTGTACTGCATGTCTGAGAGACTTTGGTGTTACTGGTATTGACGAGTATTCTCATAAAAGATTAATCTGCCGATGCAAGCTGTGAATAAAGATGGTTTGCTGAAGGATGTGAAAAAGAGTCCCAAGATTATAGTGTCTGACCCAATGGTGGATCCATATCACTTAACAAGCTATCACTCAGTGTTCTGGAAAAGGAAATAACATGTTAATGGAGGAATAGAGGGACAGAAGAAGTGTCCATGTGTGTGACCGTATACTATGGTGACTTCAGTGAATTGCGCTGATTACACCACAGTCACTCCAGAATGATGCAATCAGTGCAACCTGCAATTCTATAATGAATCTGAACGATGATTAAGCCCACAATGAGCACATATTGACAACGGTAGCTATCATCATGCAGAAGTGCTTCCGCAGTGCTCGATTATTATCATTTATGACTGTGGCACTGACTCAATGCTAGGCTTTATATCTGACTAAGCAATCAGGACTATTGAGGCATTAAGGGCAGCTAAATGAGCTGACACTTGCTTTTAGACATTTAGTTATGTCCCCTGTGCTTTTTATTATAACTTCTGAGCCATCGCATTTCCCCTATTCAAACTGTAAATGAGACTCAAAAGGTCTTTGTAAAATACTTCCATGCAGCTTCCAAAGTAATAAATTCCGGCTCTACATAAAATGGCTTGTGCGGAACAGTTCAGTTATTATGTGCCAATTGGTCAAATCCTGACAATTACTATCCCGTTCCCAGACAGCTATTGACATTTAACTGAAAGTACGGCAACAGAAAAACTTGTGTTCATGCTCTGTTGTACATAGTTTCTAATGTCGCACTCAGAGCTCGTATGTAAGTATGATTTTACCTTTATCATTTAAATGACCTTTTTAAACTTCTATTGATGAGCAGTGGGAGCAACATTGGTTCAGACACAAGCCTCTGGCACAGGGTCCCACCTCCACTGTCCCCCTGAGCTATATTGGTTTGTTATTAAATGAAGTATAGTTCAATTTTTTTAATTGAGAAAAGAAATCTATTAGAAGCATCTCAATTAAATTCAAAATAAAGTTATAACAAAGCTTTTTACCTTTTTACAGCAGTGCTCATTAACCTTTATAATTGATATGTCCAAGTGGACAGGAGGAAAATTAGTAGTGTCTTGTAATTACAGTACTGGGCAGAGTAGCAGTTGAATGTAATTGGTATCATTGATAGGTTGTATATCAACAATATGACCAACTGACTGCAGATATACTATAAAATGCACAAATTTGTCCCTTCAAATACAACCAATACATTTAAAGTGTTGTCAAAGGAAATACATTCCTCAGCGATTCTGTAGGTCATGTTGACAGCCAAATAGCACTGTCCATGCTGGCTTGTTGTCTAAGGGCCAGAAACTGACAGCTTGCTCCATCAGGTTAGGAATAATTCTGCCAAAAACACCAAATGAGTTGCGAGGTCCTGCTGCCCTGTTACTGAGTGGGGCTGAAGAGCTCCCTATGTGCATGTTGTAATCCATGTGCAAACAACTTAGTCTGTGCGTGTGTGTGTGTGTGTGTGTGTGTGTGTGTGTGTGTGTGTGTGTGTGCCACGCTTGTGTCCTAGTGTGCACAGTAAGTGTGTACTAAAGTGCATATGATGCTTTGTGTGTGAGATTGTGTACATGCAGGAATTTGTGAATATGTGTGTGTCTATCTATTTATTTGTTGGTGTACGTGCACCATATCCTCTCGGTGGGGATTCTTCCTCTCTTCCTCAGCAAACAAACATCATGGCTGCAGGAGTAGTAGTCAGTCCCTCTAGAGAAATCCTCTGTGGGATTGCCTAACAATGTGAATCAACAAATACAACACCACTTGGTGTACAGTTGCAAATAGTTATACTGTAAATCAGTTCATTTTCATATGGCTTGGAAAACTGTTGAATTGTAATTAAGTTCTGTAGGTTTTGAAGGATTTATACAGTATTATATAAACTGGTTTATTTCAATTTCTGTCATGTCGCATTTGCAAAATAATGTTATGTATTAACCCTTGTTCTCTCATAATATAGAAGTATCATAACAAACAATTCAAGTCTAGGATACAAAAGGATTCATAAATGTACCAAATGTAAAAAGGTAACTTATTCATTTTGTGTCATTCACCCTGGACCAGAGGTATGGAAGCCATGTCCAATAACTACAGTCTCCTGCGTCCTTGGCAGCAAAAAGAGGAGAAAGTAAAAAATTAATGTTCCCTGAAATATTGATGTTTCACAGCACACACCGAAAAAACCCACAGGGCCACAAGATTCGACTTGACTCAAGTTTTATTCTTCAATTTCTTGGTTTTGTGTCTCTCAGTCAAGATTTATGAGTGCAGAATGTGTGTTGTTCTCAGCAGGGGTTGGTTTCAGGTTGCTGTCTTTTGTTGTTGTTTGTTATCGTGCCCTTTACTGTGTCACTGAAGCAAAACCAACGATCCTGCAGAAAACGGAAAACATTTCATTATAACACAGCGAGGTGCATTAACTGCTTACTCAGAGGGTGCATTAGTGGAACTGAAAGTTCTAAAAGTTGTCTTTTTAGAGGCAGTGACGTTAATATCTTTCAAAGGAGAGTGTTATCCAAGAATCAGGGTATTGTGGCCCTTAGGATACGCTACAGAGGTTAATATCTGTTTTATATTCATCAAAACCCAGGCTCATGAGCGGTTTGAGGAACCCAAGCTGGAGGCTGTGAGAGAGAACAATGTGGAGCTGGTCCAGGACATCCTGAATGAGCTCAGCCCGCTCGCAACCAGGAGCCAAGTAGCTGACGAGCTGGTCCGCATCCTGAAGGAGCCCCACTTCCAGGTTTGGAGGATGCTCCTCACACCCCACTGCAAACTGTAGCTGTGATGAACATGCACTCAGGCTAAACCTTTGATTACTTTTCAAAGTGATGTTCATGCTTAATGATGCATGTTGTGCCAGCATGGATTTAATTGATTTGGTGCTGCAGTAGTTTATTTTTTTCACTGTGTGCAGTCTGTCTGACAGTTAACTCTGCACAGACCAGAGCAGGAACACCAGATTTGTGCACTATATTATGGTTTTATATAACAATTTACATCATCATCTTCAATCTTTCTGTCACCTTTTGTTCCACCTGTAGTCTCTCCTGGAGACTCATGATTCTGTGGCGTCCAAAAACTATGAGACCCCCCCACCTAGCCCCTGTTCCTTCATGGATGCAGCCCTCAACAATCAGCCTGTACCCCCTGATGCAGTCAGGATGGTGGGCATCCGTAAGGTGTCTGGTGAGCACCTGGTACGTCTGCTCACTTTATGTACTACGCATTGTAATCACTGTGGCACGGGAGAGCTCCATCATAAACTGTTAATGGATAAAATTCCTCAATAAATGATATGATTTGTGTTTTGGGAGCAGCACATGCACTCAGCATAATGAGATTTTTTGTAGCATTGTTTTAGAGAGAAATATCGCCTCATAGCACAAAATGGTGATTTATCTGCAGGCGGCTGACAAGGTTGTCGATCAATACTAAAGATAACTTTCCCAGCTGCTTTAATGTCTCACTTTATACCAAGAAATGTAGTAGATGTGCACATCCAAAAAACTTGAAACAGATGCTGGACCAAAGGTCTGCACACTGTAGCTCCCATAGAGGGAATTTAATGAGACATCCACCTGTGACGTTTCAAGTTACATGCTTCTCTTCAGACAGCGGTGTGCGGACCTTCATTTTCTATCAAGTCAATCTCTCTGCCATCTGGGTGTCAAAACCACAATGTAATTCATACATAAGCTGCTGAAAGGACATTTGATGCTTAACCTTAAATCAGCTTTCACAATTTAGGAAGTTATTGGTCACATCATATACAAATTTAGCCAAAGAGAAGAAGTCGTTAGGTCTTAAGATGAGATCTTAAACAACACAAAATTACTGAACTAGTGGCAATGGAGGACAGTGCTAGACAATTTTTGTACTCAGATTTTGAGTTTGTGTAAAATCAATTTTGTGTTGGTCCAGTGTAGTTGAGCCACATAACAAATGCTTACTGCTGTGTATAGGGAGTGACCTTTCGAGTGGAGAGTGGCGAGCTGGTGATTGCCAGGATCCTCCATGGTGGCATGATTGACCAGCAAGGTCTGCTCCACGTGGGTGACATCATCAAGGAGGTGAATGGCAAGGAGGTGGGAAATGACCCCAAAGTCCTTCAGGAGATGCTGAAAGAGGCGAGTGGCAGTGTGGTGCTGAAGATCCTGCCTAGCTACCAGGAGCCACACACACCAAGACAGGTCAGTCAGAGACAGTCATACTCACTAAAATATAAGCAGCGTTGGAAATTACCTAAGTACAATTACTCAAGTACTGAACTTAAGTACAATTTTGAGGTACTTTACTTGAGTATTTCTATTTTATGCTATGTTATACTTCCACTTCACTACATTTCAAAGGGAAATATTGTTCTTTCTACTCCACTACATTTATTTGACAGCTTTAGTTACTTTTCAGATGAAGATTTGACTTTTAAAATGCAACACAATATTAAAGATAAGACCAATGCTTTCCAACCTTTTCGACTTTTGACATCTTACAAAAAGCAGTCTGTAGTGTGGGTCACATTTCAGATGAGTCTATGAGTTGTTAACAGTTCCACCAAATAATGATTTTTCACTCTAAACTCACATGGTATCATTTCAATAAATGTTTAAATGATCCAATATTTCAACAAAAAAGATTAGAGAAAAAGTCCAAAAACTGAAAACAGATTTTTGTATCAGAACTGAGTTTTTTTTCCTTTCCCAATAATCATCCCATGACTAGCCCCTAAGCTGGAAACCACTCAACTAAACCAGCTAACTGTGTATAAAGTAGTTGGAACTAACTCCACCTCCAGCAGCTACAACAATTACATGCTGCTTACACACTTAAGCTTCAGTATTAGTAATCTAATGATGTCATATAATCAGTCAGAGGGACCAATACTACATTATAGCTAATACTTGTTTACATTGATTGATACATTGATACTTTACCTTCAGTAAACCATCTTAGTACTTCTTCCACTACTGGCTATCAGTCAAAACTACTACCAAGCAAAAATAAACTACCAACCAGTCATAACTTCAGGATATTAGTTGTCTAAGCTACTTACCCTGTTCCAAGACACCATATGAAGAAAACTCATTTTGGTTGCTTGTACTTTAAATCTAACTCTTTCAGTCACCACTAGGGCTGTGCGATTTCCTCTAAATGTGAAATTATAGATTGTCATTGCTCTAGATTGCCAATACACAATTAAATCGGCAAGGGGAGGGGGCACATGTCCTTGGCACGTTTTGTTTTTTGTCATAACGACGTTATTTTTAATGTTTTGCATCACATGCATGCAAAAGTAAGCGACACTGCTGCGCTGACAAGCCGGAGACGTGTTGCTCCTCCTCACTTCAAGTCGCTGTCATTAACTTTTAACCTGCAACACTGTAGGAATTTATGAAAGCCCTTGTGTGAACATTTTAATAGTTACACATTAAAACAATATTTATTTGCAATTACTCTATTGAACGACCCTGAAGCATGAGCAAACGGGCTGTGTCGGTTCAGATCAAAGAGATGCGCCCTGTCACTGTCAGCACAGGGCTGGCTGACAGTGTAATCTGAGCTGAGAGAAGAGAAGAGAAGAGAGAAAGTGGATTGTAGGTCTGTTTGTAAATGGGGCTTCTCTAACAGTCATGTATTTCCTCCAGAAACATCTCTTAATGCACAGTAGAGCACCGTTTTTGTTTTTTTTTTCAAAATCGCTTGCCAATGCCCCTCAAATCACCTTTTAATCTTGTGCTTCAATTTACCCACACTTAGAAGTAAGTTCATTCAAAGTGTAAAATCAGTACACTTTATAAGACAGTAGTACACATTACAGATAAATAGATTATAACCATGTGTTTTCTATACATATTATAAATGAAATAAATATTCAAAACAGAAACCTTTACTAAGGAAAGTACAGGCTTTGCAAACAGGGTTTAATGATTTAACTGTATGTGAGTGAAAATAGGAATAGAAAAGAGGTTTTTAGTCTCCATTTAGTCTCTGATCAAGTGTGCTAAATCATTCCACAGTAGTGGAGCTCAGTATGAAAATCCTCTGCCTCCAATGGTAGTGTGGTAGCCTGATTCAATGTAGGGGAATGTAGATACTGAGGAGTTAGGATGGTGCTATCCATAAAGAGTTTTGTTGGTGATAAGGACCTGAGTGAAATGGGAAACCAGTGGAGTGAGGACAGAATTGGTGTAATGTGCTCAGATATAAATTTAATTCCAGTAAGAGTTCTGGCACCTGCATTTTGGACTAGGTGGATTTTTTTCTGCTGCAGTGAGGAAGGCCTAGGATAATGCATTACTATAATCAAGACCATGATATAACTTGGTTCAGTAACTCCTGTATCAATCCAATACTTCAGAGGGATTTTTATATGACATTTTATATTGATCCTTTCCTCCTATGGTCATGAAATTCAGTAGGAATACTTCATTGTGTGGCATATCTAATACTTGTTTTAAATTAGTTAGTATATTGATTTCAAAAAAATGAAAAACAGAGGGAAAGTCTGTGTGTGTGTCACTGGTTTATGCTAGCTCATAAACATTAGCTTTTTAAGAGCCAGCGGAGGCTACAAACACTGAATATGTGACCCAGTTTACATGGTGGAGAAATAGAAGGGTTATCTTGCTTGGAGATGTATTGCCAATAGGATGGAGCACATCAGAGGATGCAGTATATAGATATGTTGGGCACAATGCTCTATGACTGATTGCTCTCAGCCATAGAGCAGAGGAACATTAGCGCTTGAGGAGGCCATAGTAAATTAATTCCTTACACTAGACCAAAATATACTAGAACACAATCTACAAGAAAAGGATATTGAAAGGGTTTATGTGCTAGGACTATTACTGTAGCATAGACTTGAGAAATGTATTTGAAGCTTAATGCTGGAATAAAAAGTCAGTTTTCCACTGGATGAAAATTCAATTCCAAGTTATTCTTTTGGCCTTGAATTAAACCAAGAGGGGAACCGTGTAATCCTTGAAATGAAATGAGAACATGAAAACTACAAAAACTGGACAACAGCAATAACACAGTTGTTAAGAATCACTTTTTTCTGCTTTTTAGCCATGGTAGCAGCATGACTACAGGGATGGCAATGTCGGTCTGCCTTTTTATTGGTTGATCCACCACTGCAATATCTCAACAACCACTGTTATGAAATGTTGTACAGACATTCAAAGTCACCACATAATTAGACCCACTGACTTTGATGATCCTCTGATAGCACCATGAGGTTGACATGTTTAGTTTTTTTGTGACATATCTTGACAACTATTGTACAGATTGCTATGACGTTTGGTACAGGTCTTCATATCCCCTTCAGGATAAATTGTCATAACTTTCACTATCTCTTTACTTTCCAGACCTGCCAATCTAATTACTTTGTGTTTAGTGCTAATTGGCTAATATTAGCATGCTAATACAATAAACTAAGATGGTGCATATGGTAAACATTGTATCTTATCATCAGGATGTTGTCATTGTGAGCATTAGCATGTTTATACTGGCATTTAGCTCAAAGCACTGCCATACAGCTTCACAGAGCCACTAATGGCTGTAGACTCCACTGTTCAAACCAAGGGCAACAGCCAATCTGGCAGACAGCTATTTTTATGTAAGAAATCCAATTCCCACCAGTTTCTTAGAGTTATTCACTGAAACAAACTGTCTCTGAGTCATGACACTTTCATACAATTCAAAAGGTGCAGACTGTAAGAAGATCATCTTAAAGCTAGAGTCAGTCCTTCTGAAGAAAGGATTAGGGTTAGGGTTAGATTGTTAATATTTGAACATTAACCAAACAAATAACCCCTCCTTTGCCCTCCTTCAGACGCTCCTCAGCAAGAGATGTGTCAGCTTTTGTTCCTTTCACACTGTATCATGAGCAGAAAAATAATTTCTGTGGGCACAAGTCTCCACCTGTCTGCAACCTCCTCACTATCACTCGACCTGTGTTTAGTGTCCCCGTCCATAGAAACAGCTGTCTGCTGTGGACGTGAGAGCACAGCAGCTTGACAAACTGCCTTCACCAGGCTGACTGACTGCAGAAATTTGCTGAACCAAAATAGCTAGCATGCCGGCTCCACAGGAAGAGATTGATATTGTTTGGAATAATTGATTTATTGATACAGTTATTAAGTTTAAAATACATATACAGTGGAATATTTGTCTGACATAAACAGCTGCCTGCTCACATTATACTTCACTAAATATGACAGAAACAGACTAAGTGCGTTAAAATGCAGGGAGTCTCTATGAGATTGTCTAAGATTAATTGTGGATTGAAACAATTAATGAAATGGAAGCATAGCAGTGTTTTCTAAGCAAGTAGGACACTGCTTCTCTTCACCGGCTCACCAACACCGTTCAACAGGTGCTGGAGACAGGAGACTGTCATGTCCTCATGCAGACAGTTGCCCTTATAACTTCTCCCTGTGTGCTGTGCATGAGCACAGATGTCCCCTGCTGATTTGCCAGAGTAGTCGTGTTTGTTTCCCACTTTAGGAGTCAGGGAATACTCTATTTTTTTAGCACACACACAGGAAGGACAGCTAGCAGACTGTAAGGAGATATTTGCAGAATTTGACCAAAAGTAACTGACTCTACCATTAAGACCTTTGCTTTGTGAAGCCAGAGTGTACCAGTGTTTAGTTTTCCTTTTTTTGTCAAAATAGACGCTGTGTGTTGGAGGTATAAGAATGATTTTGCTGAGCTCATACAGTAAAAAGCAGTGCAAGGAGTTGCAGTGATTAGGGTGGTTCCCAAAAGTTCTTCCTGAACATAATCCAGCTGTCTGTGTTTCATGCCTTGAGCTTAGCCATCTCATGGTGATTAAACTCAACTGACAATTTCCTTTGGCCATTTGAGACTTTGATTGTATGTGTGTGTGTGTGTGTGTGTGTGTGTGTGTGTATGTGTGTGTGTGTGTGTGTGTGTGTGTCCATCGTGTCCTTTCAGAAGAATGAGGCAGACACACATAAACAGTACAGTAAGAGCTGGCAGGCTTTTTTTATGTTCATGCATCAGTTCAGCACGAGAAAAGGGGGGGGGGGGTTGCCATGGCTACAGATTTTGGCTCTCTCTATTTATTTCTGTGTGTCTCTCAGACTCCGTGTCCTGTCAGTGGTGGTTGTGATACAGGGTTTGGTTTATAAGCTGAGTAGCCTTGAGATGTCAGGAAAGTGAGCAGTGAGATGGATTAGGCTTTAAGTGTGCAAGGCTGTTTCATAGTGACGGGCACTTAATCACCCAATTTACTAACCACAGATCATGTACTGTTCATACATGACACCAGAGGCAGTTTTGGATTACATTCTAGTATGTTCATTCAGTAAAAAAAAAAAAATCAGTCTACCCCCACAAATGCTTTCAAGCATTTTTATTCATATGTTCTGCTTTTTTTTACATTTCTCATTTCAGGCCTTTGTTAAGTGTCACTTTGACTACGACCCATCCCATGATAACCTTATTCCCTGTAAGGAGGCAGGGCTTAGCTTTAACAGTGGAGACATCCTGCAGATTTTCAATCAAGAGGACCTCAACTGGTGGCAGGTAAGTATAGCCTCCAGCATTTCTCGACCGCATACAGTATATTCAGCATTTTTGTGCATTCATTTGTTGAGATAAGCCTGAAGAGCTTATAGCGTGTTCACTCATTTTTTTGTGTTGACATGTTTGTTTCCCTCATAGGCCTGCCACATAGAGGGAGGCAGTGCAGGTTTAATTCCAAGCCAGCTCCTTGAGGAGAAGAGGAAAGCGTTTGTGAAGAGAGATCTGGAGCTCGCTACCACAGGTACAGTGCACCTTCTCAGTGGCACGCAGCCAAGCAACGAAGCACCTCTCATTATGCAGATTCGACACAGACTACTCGCTGCACAAGCACCCGGCAACAAAGACAACATCTGTTCCTTTCCGTATCATACACGCATTTCATTTGCACAGGCCGCTCATCGTCCTCTCACCTCTCAAGTCTGTTACTCTGTCAGTGAGCTCTGGAGAACTGGTAATGAACATCAGCATGACTCAGACAGCCTGATTCAATCTGCTGGTTGTTAAGCTGCAGGCTCTGACATTCACAAACAGCCTCCCCGAGATGGGATGGTGATTGAGGAGTCGTGATAAGACCCCGTAAATACAAACCTGATCAATAATCATCTCTTGTCTCATGAGGTGCAGAGTGAAAAGAGGCTCTATTCGTATAGATTTATCTGAGTCCTCAGTAGCAACAAAACAGGTGGTGAGTCACTGCCAGCCGCTTGCCCTTCGCTTTTGGTGGAGAGGAGGATGACAGCCCAACTGTACTGCCCTTGGAGCCTGGAAAGGACACATCTGTCTGCTAGCAGACTTCACACATATTATACCAACTGAAAGCATGGTTTGAATAAAACATTTGAACCGAATATTTTTGGATGATGAAGTCTGAAAATCCAATGATCTATCCAGTTGAGACAAAATGTTTAATAATTGTCAGTCTGGCTGTAAGGTGCACAGTCACAGTGATCACTTGCCAGAGCTTGATGAGTTGAATTCTATCAACAAAAATAACATCTGAGCATTTTTGTCCTCTGTGCATAAACCATTCTCCCCCAAATGGCCAAATAATCAGCCATATTGAACAGGCGGTGAGCAGAGTCACAGGTGTTCACTGGCAGCAGACGGGTTGCAAAGACTGATCAGTGTGGGTGCACAGTGCCACCTAGTGGTGAAGCCCCCCTATAATATCAGTTTGGATTTATGACCCAGCAGGGCTTTCAGAGACGCTGATAGTACATCATTTTAGCAGGGACTGTTGAAGTGGTTGGCAGAGATAAACACAGAGGTTGGAGGTTTTATTTTGTTTTGTCTGTCGCCTCCTCTCTCAGGTCCTCTGTGTGCTGGGATGGGTGGCAAGAAGAAAAAAAAGATGATGTATTTGACCACCAAGAATGCAGGTACTTCAACTTCTGAACAGCAATTGAATTAGACTCTGTAGTTTGTCATGTTATATTATTATTTTTATTGTGTTTATTCGCTTAATTACTTTCTGACTAGAATTTGATCGTCATGAGCTGCGGATCTATGAAGAGGTTGCCAAGGTCCCGCCCTTCAAAAGGAAGACGTTGGTTCTGATTGGTGCACAGGGGGTTGGCCGTCGCAGTCTGAAGAACAAGCTGCTGGTGTCGGATACACAGCGGTATGGCACCACTATCCCCTGTGAGTGCAGCCATTCATCAACTAAACCACGTACATGGATTCTTAATCCATTTGGCATTCATTGCTTTTCATTGTTTTAGTTTTATTGTTACAGTACCTGCAGAGTTTATTGCAAACTTAATCATTTATGTACTTTTTCTCATTAAGTCGTTTTTCTTAGTAATCTTGTTTTTCTATGCTCTTTGAAATTGTAATTTCTCTCCCTTTGTTTTGTGGTTTTCTCCTTGCATCTAACCATATTTCTATCTGTTGACATCTGTTTTTGCACTGTGCAGATAAAGTAAACCAAAGTACTCAAATTAAATTTGTTCGTCTGCACAACATTTTTACGGGATACAAACTGTCACTGAGTGACATGCTGTGGGATTAGTTTGAAATAATTGTCAGTGATCAATCTCTGCTTCTGGATTTATTTTTTCCCCAGTCACCTCCAGAAAACCAAAGTTGGATGAGAGGGATGGCCAGATGTATTCCTTCATGACCCGCAGCGAAATGGAGTGTGACATCAAAAATGGCCGTTTCTTGGAGCATGGCGAGTATGACGGGAACCTGTATGGCACAAAGATCAACTCCATACATGAGGTGATAGAGACAGGAAAGATCTGCATCCTGGATGTCAACCCCCAGGTAGAAGAAGCTCTCATATCTACTCTTACTTTCCCTCACTTCCTCTTTGCCTTCATTCCTTGCTTTTGTTCCTCACCATCTAGTCTTCCATCCATTATTTGCCATGTATTCTAATGTTGATGACCTATGTATAAAATTCCACATATGCACAGCTTGCTACTGAAGTATTTTTACACTGAATACATCATCAATCAATGATCAGCATTATTTGCTGGAAAGACTCCGCTAATCTTATTTACACACATTGGGCCAGATGCAAGAATATGTTCGTATTTTTCTTCTTAAATCTGTCATACTTTTTTCGTGAGGTGGAATTTACGAGTGTGCCACGTCGAATTCACCAAACACTCGTGTCACCAGGAAACAGTTGTAAATGACCTTTGTAAACATGATGAATCCCACCTGTTCTAAATGAACGCGTGTAATAGAAATAGTAAATTAACATGAATGACGCCCCCAAAATACCATATAAGGTCAGACGACCGGCAGAAGCTCCATTCATGAAAATGGCACTAAAGACTAAGAATAAGAACTTACAAGCTCTCAGACTGAGGTCCTAATATTTATATTGTAAGCTTGCATTATATCATAGTTTGTCAATTTAAATGACTGATAAATCTACCTAAATTGTTAAATAGCCTACTTCTTTATACTAAATAGCCTAATCATTTTACAAACAGAGTAATGTCATCATAATTATGGATTCAGAAGTGCAATTTAATGAACGGGACATAGTATACACTTGCTCATTGCCTACATCCCCTGTAGTTCACACCCATTACTCAGGGGTCTCTAATATGCTGACAATATAATATGGACTCAGGCTGTGGATCAACATAATTAATTTCTCTATTAAGTGGTAGTCAGCATACAGTGATGTTAAAAAGAAAATCCAAGTCAGTTGACACCTGCTGCCAGATTGCTGTCAGCACAGACCTGCGAACACCTGGGATGACAACGCAGGGTAAGCCTGGCAGAAGAAGTTGGAGATGAGGGTAACAGTTCAACAGCTCGATCTCTCTGCGTCTTTTGTGCTGATAAACTACAGTAGGTTACATCACTCTGTAGTATAGCTACCATATCGTGCTTAGCTGTATTGTATCATACAGTGTTGTTTGGTCTTGATACCCGTGTGGAGGTGTTATGTGTTCATTAAGTGATTATCATATCCTGCTTATCTAGTATATGATGTCACCCCCCCCCCCCCCCCCCCCACCACAAAAATTTTAGTTCCCCCAAAAGACATGATAACGTTGGCACACTGCCATTAGACAATTAGACAGTAACAGTCATGTTTTCTTGCTTTGGAGGACTGCCAGTTGGTTGTACATGACAGGTCTGCACCGCTCGTACATTTTGTTTGTACCGAAGAGAAAATCCAAAATACGAAAAAATTGGTGAATGCGTCAAATCCTCGTAAATCACTCGTACCCATGGTTTAAAAACAAGTCTGTGCATACGAGTGGTTCTTGCATCTGGCCCATTATGTTGATAAATATGTTAGCTGAAGATGCTGCAGTTACATTTTTAATCACATTCTCAGCTTTGTAATTTCATGTGAGTTTTTTAGCTTTACCCATTGCTTGCTGTGCAGTGGTGCAGTGATAGTAATGCAGTTCTCTGTTTTTCTCTAAAGGCTCTCAAAGTGCTGCGGACATCAGAGTTCCTGCCCTATGTTGTGTTCATTGAAGCCCCAGATTTTGAGGTTCTCAAAGCCATGAACAGGTCAGCAATTGAGTCAGGAGTGGTCACGAAACAGTTAACGGTGAGTGCATCTTCTCCTAAGAGTCAGTTGTCCTACCTTTCGAATCAAACTAAAGATTCTACCATGAAAAATGTACGATGAAATACATCACATTATATTAGTTATCAGAACAGTTTATGTTATGTGTTAATGTACATGACAATTTACATTCACGTTTCCTTTTT
The DNA here is from genome assembly GCF_027409825.1 of Scomber japonicus. NCBI lineage: Eukaryota > Metazoa > Chordata > Actinopteri > Scombriformes > Scombridae > Scomber > Scomber japonicus. Next base: position 18,070,309 of record NC_070597.1, read on the forward strand.
GTGTGTTGTAATGATTTATGGTGCCTCTTTGCTTGTGTTTTGTTTCTTTTTCTTTTGCACTGGAACTGAGCTACCATGCTGTTCACTCTGCTGCGTAGCATAATAAAGTGTCTATCTTAAATTATTTACTCAGCATGGAGGAATGCTAACTAGAAAGTTGGATTCCTACCATTTAAATTATGCAAACTAATTTGATTTCAGTTGCGTGCCAATTTCACTGTTTGCTCCATTCTTAAATTGAAGTAATTGCTTGCATTTATTTTCACTTAATTGTGTCACATACATGAACACCAGACAAATACCAGACAACAATAATATCAGAAATGCCACATAAGTGGTGGTGGAGGGAGCAGCAACAGAAAACAGCGTTGGCATAAGCGTATTAGCAGAGTAATAGTGATAAGTGAACTGACTATGAATGACTTTGATAAATGAACTATGCTATCTATGCTTCATGTTGACTCTCCCTGTTCCCTGCAGGACTCTGAACTCAAGAGGACGGTGGACGAGAGTGAACGTATCAAAAGAGCATATGGACATTACTTTGACCTCTGCATCGTGAACGACGGCCTGGAGGCGGCTTTCCGAAGTCTACGGTTGGCACTGGAGAAACTGTTAACAGAACAACAGTGGGTGCCTGTCAGCTGGGTCTTCTGAAAGTCAGCAGGAGCCCACAGGCTGAAGGTTGGAGGACGATTTAACACTCATAGCTCCAGAGGGGCTGACTCTAGGCAGTTAACGATGGTGAAGGTCTGTAGTGAAGGGCCGAGCGTCATGATACCGTGCAAATGACCAGCCTCATTTAGAGCATTTTTGTACAAACTTAGTGTTCCTCTGTTGACCCTAATGTCAAGTTGCATTTTATTTGTCAGGATTGGGATAATTTAATTGATATTTGTTGAGAGAGATTAAGAGTGGATTCAGAGGTTTAGTGCAATAGTGAGTGAGTGAGTGTGTGTGTGTTATCATAAACGTGGAAATAGAGTAACGCATATGTTTTTGCAGATTTTAAGATTAATTAAGATTTTCGTTGAAAGGATGTTAAACTTCTTAGCCTTTCCAAAATCTTAAATACTTTACGTAGTGCAATGTTTACATTGGATTGATAAAATAGATTAGTTAAGGAAAGATACCAAATGTCATATTTGTATTAATTTCCATATATTTTACCATTTGATCATATAGTATGACTGTATGTATTCAGAAATGTGCTTTATCTTGTACGTTTCCACTGATGAAAATGAACAGCAATAGATCATTTTGGAAAAAAAACATACTGTACACACACACACACACACACACACACACACACACACACACACACAGGTTTGTACAGCTATCCTTGTTAGGCCATTGCATTGACTTACATTCATTGTAGATTGTGACCTAACCCAAACTATAACCCTAGCCTTAACCAGGACCTCAGAAATTATATTTTGCCTCATCAGGAGCAGGCTTTGGCCCCAAGAGGACTATTGGTCCCGACAAGGTTGGTGTTTATACTGAAAATGGTCCCCAAGAGGTATCAAAGACACGCACACATATGCACACACACTGACAGATACATAAAACACAGTGACAGCAGTGGAAAACTTTTTTTTGAGACATTTTGGATTAATCTTGCAGTGCATATTTAGTTTCAATTTGTTTTGTTTCTTTTTTAGCATTGATTACATTGTCCATTTTCTGTCCTATGCTGGTAAAGTTTCTGGTTTGTTTGATAGTGAAAGAATCCAGCGAATGACTACTGCCTGCTTGATTCTGTTGGAGTTGTAGTTGTAGCACTAAAAACACTTAAACCCTAGTAAAAAAAACAACTGAAGTAGCCTACAGTATGCACTGACGGTATAATGAAGGCAAACATATTACTTAACATTGCAGGTTCAACAGTTGATGGAAGTAATCACATTTCTTTTGCTATTTTTGATGTAGAAACAGTAAAATATTTATCAGTGGCTTCTAATTCATACTTCCTTTTTGCCTTAACATGGTTCAAAAGCCAAGGAAACACTATTTTTTCATCATGGAGCATTTCACTTCTATCACTACATGTTCCTTCCTAGTAAATAGAGACAAATAATACTGGCAAGTTATTTAGTATTTATTTTATTTTCCCTCAAACCTGTAAGTACTGTATTGTAATAAAGAGTATATAGTATATCATAGAAGAAATACTTGGTGCTTTGATGATTCTGCTGGTGTGTAGATGCAGTTTGGACAGCTACACTGTAGTTTTGATGTTCATATAAAAATGTATTAGAATCAAAAATGTTGAGATGATTGTTTCACGGTCTACAGTTAATGTGATTGAAAATACATTTTTTAAATTAAAATCGCAGCATTATATAAAATAAAGGACAATGTTAATACTTATTTTTTCACAGAAACAATACAAGGTGCGTCTTCAGCATTTGTTTACAATAAAAGTGGAGTTTAGGTGGTGGATGTCTGGTGTAACGTCTGGGGTGGTGGTCGGTTATGGGTGGTGGTTGATGTTGATGGAGTGGGATGTTGAGGCTCTGTGGATGTCACCCAGTGATGAGGTGCCAGAGGCAGCGTAATTGGATACATCTCATATGCAGGCGGTGCACCCCCTGGCCAAACACTCGTCAGCTTCGGATCAAACTGAAAGAAATTCAGAATGAAATAGTTATTAGCCTAGAGTGAAGCAACCCCTTTTATATTTGTTATTATATATTTGATAATATGTCATTTGTTTTAATCTAAAATTATATATTAATACATCATTTCATTTTTTAAAATATATATATATGTAAGCAACACAGCATTTTCAGTTTCAACATAAGCTAATTTCTCAGGGACGTTAAGTTTAAAATTGCTGATTTGAGAGTCCTTGTCCCCTCACAAACCTATAAACATTATTTTAGAGATAGCTCAGTGATTACAGAATTATGTGAACTCATGAGTTTGGTATAATGTAATGTAAAGTAGGTAAAAGGCCTAAACAACAGAAGTAAAAGATGTTTTAATATCTATAAATAAGCACATAGTTTAAATCTGTAGGCCTGTCTGCAGTGATCCAGGGACAGTGGTTGACTGTAGTGAGGGCTCACACACCAGTGAGTATGGTGGTGGGGGGTCCACAGTGCTGTAGCGGGGAGGGAATCTGTCAAAACGTCTCTCCACTTCTTCCTGATCATCAGTCAAAGAAATGGTGTGGATGGAGCCTGCTCTGTCATCTGGCGTTGGTAAGTTGACTTCATATGCTGCTCTTTTTTTCTTTGCATGCATATAGAAGCAGAGGAGTACAAAACATATGGAGACCACCAAGGCTGGAGATCTAGGAACACATTCACATCAATTCAAAACTCAAATCAACTTTTCTCTTCCTGTATGAATAGATGGCTTTTTTGTCTACTTACATATATCTAACGATATTCGCTACAGTGGTCATGGTTGGAATTACATCTACTTGCTCACATTACTGTGAGAAAGAAGAATTTTAAGACATACAGCAGCAGATTAGTTTTGTGCCATCCTATGTGAAATCAACAACTAGATTGAACACATCCATAACTCACATCCTGTCTGTTCTTCTCTAAAGTGTAATGTAAGCTTAAAGTTTAGTTAGTCATGAACATACCAAAAAAACAGCTACAGCATCAGCATCAGATTTAATATGTTTTTTTATACTGTTGAATAATACGATAACAGGGAGTCTTTTCAGATTTCTGAACTATTTGGATATGTAACTGACAAACATCAATAAGTGGGTGTGGGATGACATCACCATTTACGGAGCAGCGTAGCACTTGACTGTGTAAGCCTTTACATCAATAATTATATAAGACTAAGAGAAAGACAATGAGAGCATTAACACTTCAATTACAGGATTGTGACATACAGTGTTTCACTAAGAATAATATAATTTAAAAAACCTTTGAACCTCCTCAGCAGTGTACAGCTGAGGAGGTTCAGTCAGGTTCAGCAGCATAAAAAGAAGCAGGAATGACCGGCAAACTGTTTGACTTCATGAGTTTAACAGCTGACGTTGGACCTTAATCCTATAAATCTGTTGCTCATTACATCGGTCAGGAAAAATCTGTTTAATTCACATAATTCTTAGACACATTACACAGAAAAACAGTATTCTTGGGATTTTACATAATGTGATGAGTCTTACCTTGTTTAAGAATCCAAAAACATCAAAAATTGTCCTGACATGTTGCTCACTATCAAAGGATAATGTGTCACTTGGGGAAGTACACAATGTGATGAGCTTTTACAACATTATTGTCTTGTTTAAAGACACAGGACTTCGAGGTGTGCCCTGTCTCTTGCACATTTTCTTTCGCTTCAACAGTAAGTCAGTTAGAATTCACTGTTGCTCCGTTTCCACTTATTGAACACAAATTCTGTCGTGAAAACTATTTATTGTTTTTTTCACCCTGAATTTGTTGAAATGGACAAAATGGAGAAAAAAACTCATCTTTCTCTCTTCCTTTCCAGACAACAAAACTATAAAGTGTGATTTGTTAAATTACTTTTATTAATCGGTATAAATTACAGTATATTACATACATACATACACAGCAGTATTATTAAAACATGTAAACAAGGGTCTATACATTTAAAAAATGCACATATAGCTTTAACAAATGTGTGGGTTGTAGCTGGGTTTTTCCTCATAGTTGATTGTTTTCAGGTATATACACAAGTATGTCAAAATACTAACATATAGACAGACAGTCAGTCTTTCACAGTCACAGTTTTATCAACGGTGAGTCAAGAAACCTACACAAGCACATTGACATGCAACCTCTAAACAGAAACAGGCCACCCTGTTTATCCTATACGTCTCACACCAAACATATAACTACATACTGTACATGCACTCAAAGTTGTTGTAACCTGCCCTTTAATGAAAAGTACAGTAGAAGCTATAGTGTGTTTGATGAGGAGGAGGAAGAGGAAAGTGAGAAGGATCACGGTTGCCCTGAGCCAGGTAAAGGGGGTGGGTATGGTGGAGGAGCAGTGTATGATGGTGGTGGGTCCAGATAGGATGGTGGTTCAAACTGGAAAAGGTAAGAGGAAACATTTTATTTAAAATCTCTGACACTGTGAAACATTTACTGTCAACCAACTGCTTTTCTAAATAACATGCGTGGCCTAATCATGTAATATAATAATGAATGCATGAATGTGAACAAAATGCAACCAGTGCCGTACCCTGTATGGAGGAGGTGGACTGACGTTTCTTGACACGTACATGGGAGGATCTCTGTAAGGAGGTTGAACATATGCTTCATGTATGTACTCCTCTTCCTCCTCCTGCTCCTCTTCGTATATTGGGATGACATATACAGACGGAGTGTAACTGCGCGTAGGGGGACTGTCTTCCTCTTCACAGTTTTTCTTTGCATAATGACAACATAAAATCCACAAAGTGACACCGATACAGAACAGAGGAATCCTGTAATGGAGAACAGACATGTTTTTGTGTAGAAGCAGCCACAGTGTACATACGGTTAGGTTGGATGAATGTTAACCTGCTAAGAACAGAGGAAATACTTACTCCAACGCAAATTGATAAATGATCATGGCTGTCTTTTTTTTCCTAATAAGGTTTAATCTTTCACACCTGAGAAAACAGGAGAACAATTCATAAATCAGAAGCCTTTTCACTTAAAAGCAAAGACTTGATTTTGAACCTTGAACATCACAACTGTTTTACTGTTCAGCTTGTTACTTGATGGTGTCTGTTTATACATGGACAGTTCAAAGTTCGCTCTCTTTATCTCCTCGTATCCTTAAATCACAGACATAAACAGAATGTCTTTATGGCAGACAGTGGTGGAAGAAGTATTCACATATTTTCCTTAAGTAAAAGTACCAACACAGCAATGTAAAAATACTCCATTGTAAGTAAAATTCCTGCAAGAAAATTCTACTTAAAAGCACAGAAGGATTGTCAGAAAAGTATAGACGTACTGCAGTAAAAGTAGTGGTTTGGTTGATGAATTATTATTTTATGACATCAAGTATTGGTGTGTGAGCAGTATTTAACTGTTGCAAGGTTGGGCTAGTTTCAATTACTTTATATACAGTTAGCTAGTTTAGTCCAGTGGTTCCCAACATAGGGCCCCTCCAAAGGGTTACCCTATAAATCTAAGGGGTTGTGAGATTGGAGACATACTCAAATGTGTTTTTCGGTTATTAGACTTTTTCCTGTAATCTTGATTTATGGCGAAATATTGGATCATTGGAACACTCACTATTTGGTGGAGCTTTTGATAAAATCACAAACATCTGAAATGTGACTTTGACTACACACAGTTTTTTTTCAGAACATCAGAAGCCAAAAAGGTCACTAATCTTCATCTGAAAAGTAACCGGCAACTATATGTAGTGGAGCAGTAGTGGAGTGGAAGTATAAATCAAATGGAAATACTCTAAGTAGCCTACAAGTACCTCAAAATTTTGCTTAAGTGCAGTACTTGTGTAAATGTACTCAGTTACTTTCAAATAGCAGATATAATTAATATATGTATGAGAGCGGCACAATCTTTGATGGTTCTTTTGGTTAACTCAGAAGAGTTTGAACTGCAACACTGCAGTTCAAAGAAAAAAAAAAGAAAAAAGAAAAGTACACCATACATAACTTTACGGTCTGTCACTACATGAAAGATTACAGCTTAGACCTGAATTCACATAAATGTAAAGTATGAAAAGCAGCAACAGAACTTCTCTTTTCAAATACAACATAACCATTTTTATCTCGTTTCAGGCATAACTGAACACAATCAGATACAAAACAGTAAAGAATATGATTTAACAAGTTTAGTAAAGCTGTCCCTTGCTAATATATTTTCCATACTGAAAGTAAGGCTTACCTTCAAGTACGAGCCATGTAATGCAGGTTAAGTAGAGTGTTGGCTTGCAACAGACATTTTATAGCCTCATTGACCTGTTTAAAGTAGCAGAACACACTGAGGTTACAGTCAGTGACGTAAACAACTTATCACTGACATTGTTCCCTGTACCTAACAGGAAGACAGCTTCTAGTGTTGGGCTGACGGGCAGCTGACGTCTAAGGTGATTTATACTGATTAAGATACATAATGACAACACAAAGATGTAACAAGTGAGGGAAATCATACTACAGGAAAAAGAGGATAACTTGGAAAAACAAGAATCCCTGTTTCAGCATGTTTCTCAGGAATGTGGTTAGAGTGTTGTTGAAACATGCTGGAGGTGTCTCTCCGCACAACAGTGTTTCATTTGAAGGAGAGTTTTCTGTCCTAGGAAAAATATCACTTGAGCTCATTCTGTGCCATGCAAGACTCATGAAACACCACAAGGTTAAAGCACCACACACACTTTTTCAAGCTTTTATTTGCACTTAACATTGATCTCACAACAGGCCTGGACTTACCAAGATATTACACATGCTGCTCACATTTTTACACATCCATCTAATGGCAAACCCTAGCTTGCCAGCTTAAAATGTTATCTGCGAATCATACTGATACTAACCCCTCAGAGAAACTTTACATGAACTATAATGTTTGCTAATGCAGGAAAGGGGGAGGTGGAGGAGGTGGAGGAGGTGGTGGAGGCGGTGGTGGCACAATACCAGAGTTCTCAGTGGGAGGGGGTGGTGGAGGTGGAGGTGGAGGGGAGGTGGCAGGTCCTGCTGCTGGTGGGGGTGGAGGGGGAGGGGGTGGAGGAGAAAAAGGGCCAGCTCCTGATACAGGTGGAGGTGGAGGAGGAGGGGGAGGAGGAGAAAAAGGGCCAGCTCCTGATACAGGTGGAGGTGGAGGAGGAGGGGGAGGACATGTGGGTGAGGTTAAGGAGGGAGGAGGGGGGAGGCCAGTGTCCATAACAGAGGGAGGAGGTGGCGGAGGAGGAGGCGGAGCAGGCATACTGGGGTCCAAAGCAGCTGGAAGAGAAGAAGGAGGAGGGGGAGGCAAGCTGTCATTGGGGAGGTTGGAGACGGTTGGCATGGTGGGGACTGATGGTGGGGGCACAGCGATGCCTAAACTTGATCTACAAACAAGAGAAGAAGAAAACAGACCATCAGCCACTGTGAGCAATAAAAGTGATCGTTTTATGTATCTTACAGGAATAGTTCTTCAACATTTTGGGAAATACACATTTGTTTTTGTGTCAAGCTTTAAATGAGAAGACTATCACTACCACTATCATGTCTGTATGCTAAATATGACGCTGCAGCCAGCACGCAATTCATTTAGCTTGATTGTTGATTATTTGAACATTTGAATTATTTTCTTGATTAATCTTTTTGTTGTTTGGTTTATAAAATGTCAGAGATGACTCAAGAAACCAGACAAGATTCACATTTAAGAAGCTAGACCCAGATCATTTTGGTATTTTTCTTTTAACAAATGACTCAAAACAATTATCGATTATCAAAATGATTGGTGATTAATTTCCTGTCAATCGATTAGAATTTATCAACTAATCGTTGTAGCTGCCAGACTATTTCTTGGAAGTGACTGATTTCCCAGTCACTTCCTGGTGTGGCCCAAGAGACAGTCAAGCATTTAACCCCCTGTAAAACCGCAGTGTTTCATTTTTACACTCCAGGTTTTATAATAATTAAATACACTGATATATAATGTAATAATTTGTGTGATTTAGCCAGGCTGACTGTTTCAAATCTGTGTGCTAAACTAAGCTAACAGGCTGGTGGCTGCAGCCTCATTATTAAGGGACAGATGAGAGTGGTATCTAACTCTCAACAAGAGAGCAAATAAGCGTATGATTAATGACTATTTCTGTAATCTGAGTGTATAATGAAGAAACCCCTTATACAGTGTTGGATATACCATAATAATAAATCTGTAGTGTAGAAATTGTTATAGATAAGAAAAAAGAGGAATGTGTCTACATACACAGTGGATTCTGCAGTACTCTGTATGCTATCTGTGGTTCCTGATCTTTTTCTGGGCTGCTGCCCAGGGACCTGTGGGGAGAAGATGAATGAAAGGGAACAAAGGATGACATTCTCCATCTCTACAGCACAGTCAGCCATCCTGTACATCACATTTGACATCACCCTGGGGCTACAGCATGAAATAGGGTGAATATAATGTTCTGTATATGTTTAAGAAGAGAAATATAAAGCGTTTGGATTCAATTTCAATTCAGCATCCCCTTTACCTGAAAACAATGTCCGATGGAGTCCAAGATGGAGTACGATATTGGCTGTCTTGAGTAGCTTTTCTCTGGCCCCATGCCAGAAGTCGGTGGGGCCAAAGGTTTGTTCCGGCTCCTGTTTTTGGGAGTGGTAAAAGCACCAATCTCTCTCCTGGCTACCTTCTCGTAGTGGATTTTTTCAGTCTGGACAGCATGAACAGCCACAATCAACAATCAATATCAATCAAAAACACTGGCACTCAGTAATTTTCAGATCACTTCTTTCCTTGAGGAAGTGTCTAATTAAATGACAATGACAACAATAAAGCGTAAAAGTGAACACAGATGAAAGGTAACTTCCAAGAGAAAGGAATTCAGTAATTTGCACACTTTGTTCCCACAACAGCTACAAGTGTAATGGTAGTTAATTTAAAGGACCAGTGTGTAAAGTTTATGAGGGATCAATTGGCAGAAATATTGAAGAAATTGATTATAATACTCATAAATATGCTTTAATCAACAGAATATAAAAGTCATTGTGTTTTTGTTACCTCAATGTGAAAAGTGCCTTGAGATGACTTTTTGTGATTTAGTGTTACATTAATAAAGATAGATAGATAGATAGATAAGTACATGGCTTTGGCTTGTTCCTTATTTAGTAATTAAAAGAAAATGGAGGAAAAAAGAAGAACAATGCAACCTTCTAGTACAGTATATGTTTTTTTAGCATTAAAGAATCTCCAGCTGTGCAGAATCACCTAGTTGTACAGAGCAGAGTTTAAGTGTTGTAGGTGAAGGCTGTTCCTCACCAGTGTTAGCAGCTTGACTGAAGACTCCATAGCTTTGATCTGCATTGCCTGAGAATCCAACAGTTTGTGCACCGTGCTGGCCAAACTATTGATCTGGTAGGTCACACTGGCCAGCGCCTGAACAGCCAGAGACTTGGCTTCTTCGGCAGCCTTAGTGTGATCTTCTGCCTGAACGATTAAACAGTAAATAAATAAACAGAAAGTAGGATATGTGATACATGTTGTGACACATTTCAAATGTAATAAAGTTCTTGAAAAAGTCTAAAAGTTACTCGTTTCGCTTTTGGAGCAGTAGTTCTGACTTTTTTACGAGCATTACTCACCTGAAAATAATTGTTCTCGCAGTAATCTGCCACCTGAAGGAGGTTGTTGTGGTTATCAAGAAGACTCTTCCTGGCTGCTGGCGCCTCTTGTAATATCTGAGTAATAATCTCTGAAAACTTCTTCTGCTCCGTCATTTCTCCCATGCTAACAAGTACTTTTATATCCGCTAAAACTATTTACTTGGACAAGTTCTAAGCAAGAGTCAGTGGAGGCAGGGAGGTGTGTAGTCGGAGGTGAATGCGGAATTACCTCAGGGTACAGATTATGAGCAGCTGCTCCCTGGGCAGGGCTGCACCAGGTAGACCTTCACTCAAACTGATTTACAAAACCAAATCTCATTCCTCCTAAGAGTAGAAAATATGATGTATCACGTTTATTGTTGTGGTCAACAGTTTCACATAGACTGTCATACATAAACATATACAATATGATAGAAGATAATCGTGCTGTGAACGTTACAGGATCCAACATGACAGCTCCTTCAATTATTTATAAAATCCACTAGATGTCAGTGCCGTCCAGAGAAAATAGTGAGGATCGTCTGGTTTGTTGATCAGTTGGCCTCCATTGCAATGTGCACTATAAACAATGACGATGACAAATAACAAATGTATCATATCATAACCCAAGCAGTTAGAAGCCTACCAGTAAAATTCAGCATTAGTTCAGCTCTGCATCAGCTTATGATGCTTCATGTAGAACACTTGCATTATAACGAAAAGTACAGCAGTGTCAAAATGCATTGTATTGTTCTGGATATCCTGTTTAGCCTATACTGTTTAAATTCCACAACATCCTTGATTGTGTTTTTGTGTATGTGAACTTCCCTAGTGGCTTGACTCCAGTTTCTGAAGAGGTTCCTTCTGGTTGGAGCAGTGTGTACATTCATTTTGTGTTTACTCTCATGCTTGGATCACTTCTTATCACAAATATGACGACGAGTACATTGAAGGTGTTACAGAAATGCTAACAGTGAGTGGTCAATCTATTACATGTGATTACAAGCAGTGCACATGTTTTGCCATGTGCCAGTTTATCAGTACACTTTGATCCAATCTGATACTCAGTGAATTGAGCCATGTGACATAGCACAATAACGTTTTATTTGGATATGGCACAGCATTGATACCTAAGGACAATCAAGTGACAAAACAAGATGTGCTTGTTTTGTATATAATGCACCCGTACAGACTTTGGTCGACCTTAACACAAATTACTTTTAGCATTTTATGCCTTATCACATAGCTATGGGTCAGAGTTGACAGGAGAGAGGGGAATGACATGCAACAAAGGTCCGAGGTAAACCAGATATGTTGCAGTTTATGGTGGGCGGCACCACCTGGACTCATTTCCAGTTTTTAGCCATGAAAGTAGTGTGGCTCCAGGGAAATGTCTATCTGTCTGTGAGTCCATTTCTTTGATCCAGTCTGAAATATCTCAAAAGCTACTGATTGGTACAGGTATAATAGTGCCCAGAGGATAAGTTGTAGTAAGTGGCCCTGAATATTTCTGATGCCATGGTCAAGTCAAAATTTTCCATTTGCCCAGTACGGGTTATTATGACTCTACAAAACAAGGTACTTTCCCAACTGTTTTTAGACAGTTGGCAACTATTACAAAACTAAGTGAGGGAACATGTTAGCATGTTTGCTTTAGTGTTTAGCTTAGTCCATTAGTACAGCCTCACAGAGCAGCTACAGCATGGCTTTTGACTCTTTGTAGCCTATGAACTCTAACCAAACTGACTTCACCACTACTTCTATCATTAACTCAATCTGAAGCTAAATCCTAACTCTGATTAATAATAAACAGTGTTTCACACTGTTGTCTGACCTCAGCAGACTTTTCACTGACATATTAGAATCACTTGCTTTGGGAAAAATTCACAACTGAAGAAGAGTTTTTCTTTTCTTTTCTTTTTTTTTTGGTGAATTTCGGCAATTTCTCCTTATTCTTGTGTTTTCCTTCTCATTTCATATGTTCCAACTGACATCTTCACATTGAAGTAAATCAACTTAAATCAAGTGGGACCCAATACTAATAATGTATTGTAATGATGCTGTAATGTTAACAAAAAGGATTAAAAATATACACGTTTGTGTATATTACTTTGAAAGTAATCCAAGCTGTTGATGGCTTTGACTTGTCTAATAGTGTTGCAGTGAATTTCTGCTACTGTATGCTACAGTTTTATCACTCATCACTCATTATTGATAAGAGATTATGGAAGAGTTATTACTTTATTCTATAAATAATTAAGCTATCATGTTATCACTTTGTATGGAAAGGGTGAACTGGTTTCAGCATAAGATTGCCCATAATGAATTGATGATTTCTCTGATTAAATTATTGCAGTTTTACTGCCTTTGGCTTCAGCTGAGTGGAGCCTACATTTCTTAGAATGAAGGAACTGATTGATAAATAGAGTCCATATTTTCCCATGTGTATGTTGATGCTATATCTGTTGTGTTGTATTCCACAGCCATAAACTTTCCAAGTAGGCTCTCATAATGACAAATAGCTGTATTTCTGACCCTTGCATTAGAGGTTCTGCATGATTTAATGCAGCTGGTAATGCATAACCACATAGAGACTAGCATGATTCAACACACTATGCCCAGAGACATGGCCTAATGATAACATATACTGTAGACACCAGCAGAGGAGAGGAACACTATACTTACTTTCCTGTCCTTTCATTGACCTCAGACAGTATGTCATTTTCTTCCTGAGCCACAATTGCGCAGCTATGGGTTTGTAACTATAAATTACCCATTCAGTCATAATTTCACACTCATATTTTCTTTGTTGTGGATATTTTTTATCTTATGGAATCTCAGTATGTGTGAAAACTGGATCTTCTTAATGAAAAAAATAAGTGAATCACATGAAAGCCATGTCATGTCATGAGTTAGTGAGAGGATATTCATTCACTGGTCTCTCCTCATGCTGCTGATTAGCTGTATTCAAATCTCCGACATGCATATCAGTCAGGACTGCATGAAAAGAACACTGCTGTTTTATGGTCTTGTTTTCATCTAAGTACTATCGAAGTGTGCAAGTGTAGAAATGAGATGAGTAGTTGTAAAAATGTGACTTTACCCTCAAATGAATGTAGCCGAAGGTGCACCAGAAATGATTCTCTTTCACTGACATGAAATATCAAACAGAGGGGGCTGTTATCTTTGTAACAATTACAAAGCCACGCTGCTTTGTACAATTTGTAATTAGACAGATGAGATGGCTTTAGCTCTCAAAAATATCAGACTCCATTGTTCAAAGACAAAAGATATTTCTTGAGATTTCTTCAGTATAAATGTAGCCTATGGGAGGCAAACCACAGCTTTGCCCTTTGTCTTAAAATAGAAGTGAATGGTCTGAAATATCTAAAAGCCCTGCACACGTCATTTCAGTTATTCAAGCTTGTGATCAAGTTGTTGTGGAGCTATTTTGGAAATCACATGAGCTTGTCTAAATTTATAAATGAATAATGATTTTAAAAATAATTAATGAATCAACTAGGAATAAGAATCACATGTAAGTGCAACACAACTGACATGATAGTGAACAAAATGTCACAAGACTTCACAGAAGACATGTAGGAAAGGCACAGTAAATTATAAAATTAACAATGGCACATTTTCACTTAACTGCTTCAATTTCAGGTTTGTGTATTGTTCATGCACAATGTCACAGCTGTCATTGGGTAATTGGTGTGTGTATGTGGTAACAGTAAACATGTAGATTTAGGATTTTTATTGAGGTTGGAATTAACAGGCTTACATTACAGCCAGGCACAAGAGGGCAGTTCAAACAAAGACACAGGGTCAAGGCAGGAAGGCAGGTCATGAACAGGCAGTGGGTCAAACATAAGTAGCAGATAACAGAGACAGAATATCAGGAACAGGGGTCAATTCCAGAAAGCCTGCTCAGAAAGTCTTATTGTTCAACACCTGACTTGAATGAGCCTATCAAATGAGATCAGGCTAAAGCGGTTCCATAAAGGCCAATCCACATTCACACAATCAGACTAAGTCAAGACAGGCTCAAGTATTCAGACTAATTGCGTGTGCACGCCATTCATAAGCAGCCCATGACGTCAAACACAGATCAAACGGATTCACAGATCAAAAGTAGCAGTCACTTCTGCTGAAGACATATGAAGGATTTAAACATATGATCACAAAAAGAGATCATACAGTACAGCAGCAATACACAAAATCCAGAGATATCATGAACACATATGTGAGTTATGTGTGTGTATATACAGTGGGGGAAATGCGTCAACATTTTTTTCAGTAAATATATGTCCAATGAGGATATTCACATGAAATTATCACCACACTTAAGTATTAACTCAAGAAATCTACACATATAAAGAAATCGAAACATCAAAGTGCATAAATAAAGTTATACGTAATAAAGTGGAATGACACAGGAAAAAAAAGTATTGAACACACAAAGTGTTTTGCAACAATCAGGTTGTGATGGTCTTGGGGAAACTTTGCTTTTACCCATCATGAGATGTTTCATTTTGGTAACCAGAAACCTTTTTATAGCTCATCAATATGTACTAACCTAGCTGATATTAACTTGCACAGATGTAGGTAGAATTACTGTCTACTTACAGATTTCAGCTGATTCCTTTCCTTTCCTTGCCTTGGTGTACTGCTTTATCTTAGTGTGTTAAATATTTTTTTCCTATTTCATTCCACTTTATTACACATAACTTTATTTATAACTAAAATTTAATGTGAGTATCCTCATTGGAAATATATTTACTGAAAAAAAGTATACACATGAGTATATAGTATTTTTTTTCTTTCAGGTCAGTGTCATGGCTAAGCAGCAACTCAGGCTAAACCTGACAATTAGCCTGGACCAGCCAGACTAATGAAATAAACCTGGCTTATTTGGTAATCCTGCTTTATGGAACAGGACCCAGGTTCAGGTGGCTGGAGCACATATGCATAATACTAAGGGGGGTTACTGAGGGAATGAGGAACAGGTGAGCAGGTATATCTACCTGCTCACCTGTAAAATTATTACTTAATGACTATATAATGATTAACCAATACTGCACTCTATCAGTGAGAACAGATGTAAAGTTTATTTTATCTGCTACTTAAAGATCCAGCTTTGATCCTCAGTGGTCACCTCCTGTGAATAATGGTTTTATGATTTGGTTTTATTACTCTTTTTGTTGCATTATCAATAGAGCTTGCAGGGTTGGAGTAATTTAGTCTGATGATTATATCTATAAAATGTACTATCTACTTACTAATAGGCCTATAAAGAATTTCTCAAGATAACTATCTAATATTTATTCAGTTCTTACTGTTGTACACAGGCATTATCACATTGATATTTTAAGGATTTTGCAAAAGAGAACACATGCATTAAATGTACATTAATCTAATGTGGAATAGTAGCATGTGCATGCATACAGTTTATTCAAAACATGTAGTGGATACTGATGCACATTAGCTCTGCCCATTACATAGATTTACATTAATTTTCTTACATTTTTTTAAAATTACCCAAACCTTAACCATCACTACTGTTTGCCTAAACCTAACCCTAACCTTAACCATTGACCCAAAAAATAGCATTTTCCCAAATAGGGACATAGCCAGTTGGACAAACCATCTACACTTAACTGATCTTAAGTCTGAAATTTGTCCCCAAAAGTAGCCTATGGCAGACCACACATGCACACATAGCACACAGCAGAATCCATGTTCAATGGTGTGCAACCCCCTGTTTGTGGAGATTGGATGTTCTGGGCTATCAAAGCCTCTCCACACTTCACAGACTTCCATTAAAGGAAAAGCCAAATTCAATTATTGTGCTGGAGACTGCAGGAAAACTACATTGTCAAAACACACACAAAGACACACACATAGACACAAAATAAAGTGGCAGTTAACACTTGTTGTGGACAGTTTTATTGTCTCCGGGTACACACCACCTTTTACCCAATCTAAATTAGACACCTGCTTCCCTTTTTGCAAAGTTGTGTTAGTTTGGAGCCGCTGGCATTGTAAAACAGAATACAAATATTGTGATATTTCTCTTCATAACAAAGCTGTAAAATTATTTTTGGCATTATTATCTTTCATTATACTTTAATACACATGTTCTTGATTTTCTTACATGACACAGTCATAACCAAGCATATTCAAACACAAGTGCTGGTGTGTGAAAGGTTTCTCACCTCAGCAACTTTGGATTTATACACCCACCACCTCCTGATTACTTGATCACAGACTAGTGCACCATCCATTTCTATCAGACCTGTAAAACTAAATAACAGCCATAAACTAAACAAGACATTCACTAAATAAGTAGCTAGGTGGTTCACGTGATGTTACATGTGCCTCACGTTTCCAAGGACATCAGCAAGTGTGTTTACATGTAAGAACACTGGAGATTTGAGATATATGTGTCTCTGTGTATATATGTCCTTTTTTTTTTTTCAGATATCTTCAATTTACTCGATGGAGGCCGAGCTCAGCACAGAGGGTCATATGCAGGACATTGTTGTGTGATTTTAATCCAAGTGGTCCAAACCTGCACCCATTGTGACCCTGTTCATGTAATAATTATCCCTGTCTCACTTTGAACCAATAATGATTCCTTCTGCTTTGATCTGTCAAAGAGCAGTCTGCTGAATATCAGTCCTGAATAGGCAGAGGGTGCAGCTTCAATCTTTGTTTTTTAAAGACTTCACAACTTTAGCATGCAGTGTGTCGCAATGAAACATAATACGCTGTAGGCTCAGCCTTGCATAAGGATTACTCAAGAATTCAACTCCCTTAAAAGTAAAATGTTGGCGTCATCAAAATAACATTTTTATCTGGTACAAAGAGAAGACTTTATCGTCAGCAACGTGGTTTGCTCCACAATCAAAACACAATTATTGAACGATAATGATCACCATAGAACATAATAAATCCATAAATATGAATTTATTGCTGACACCAGTAAATTGAGATTGGGAATTACACACACAGTACAGTACATTCCAACCAGTCTGCAACATAATAATAGAAAACTATATAGTACAGGTACAGGTGATCATTAAATATAAATTATATTTGAGGTAATCACATTTTTTGTTACCTGTGCCATTTTCATATGGTGTAAATATGCAAAAACAAAAGAAACGTGTTATTAAAGGGAAAATGTTTCTTAGTTGTTGTTTAATGTATAACCAAATCCAGTAATCTGACCAACAAGCCAACAATCAGGGTCCAGGTCAGGTTAAAGATTAGCTGGTTGGTAGCAATAGAAGCACCTGATGGATTTTAACAGCGTGTGAACATGCAAAACATAAAAGGGATTAGAATATAAATGTGACAGACAAGCTTTGAATAGCTTTGTATCTTTTAAAGTTAACATCATTGCTTTGTTTGTGCTTGGCCAGCGACATCTGGGAATAGACCCTCTCTGTGCATACAATACAATGTTTGTGCAATTGATTACACTTATAGGACTAGATAAACTATTTGCATAATTACTCACTGTTCTACACAGTTTAGGAGGATAAATCCACTCAAGTTGGAAAATATGTCATACTGAACCGTTGTCTGTTACCAAAGCTGCTCGATATTTTTGGATTTTAATTGGATCAAATGACTGATGTTAAAGGGGCCGAAACCTACACAGAATTGTCATTCAACCCTGCGGTTCCCCTCTACTGAGCATTTCACTTTCTTTAAAGTGTCTTTTTTTGATTTTAGTGCCTGTAGCTACTTGTTTTGGATCACTCTCACCACTTCATTGAGAGTTGCTTCCAGCTGTTGCATTTTCACCGGAAAACCCCACAAATCCAATTGTTTGTTGCACAAAATGGCAGACAGGCAAAGTTAGTGACATATGGTGAAACTAGAGAGGAATTTTGAACAGATGAATAACCAGATATTTCACAAATGAGTTGGTAGAGAGCAGTGTGAGCAAGTGTGAGTGAATATTGGACTTTTGCTGAAATGTTCATGAAGGTTGAAGTATGTCAGAAATGTTCCATGTGTTTTGCTCTGGACACAGTCCACCACAGGATCTGATGTCCATTTGTTAATGTACTATGTTCTGAAACCTTATTCAAACTGCTTTCTCAGAGGAATCCAGGAAGATGAGATGTGTGCATTAGCTCAATTTGGGATTAAGAGCGGCTTTGTTTACTCTGTAATTATGTTAAGAAAAGTGCACACGTGTTATTCATTCTCTCAAGTGGAGGAAATGAAGAGCTCTTTGGAATATCCCCATCCCCCTTACTTTAAACATACTCCAGCACTGATCTGAATGTCAAATACACTGTCAGATAGTGACTGACACGCAGTATGATGTGTCATACTGTAGCCATGGTGCTCATTACAAGCTACAGTATAGTACGACTGCTCTTTGGAGTCTTACTATAAAGATGCCAAGAGTGGAGACACCTTGAAAATCCCTCCACAGTTTGACAGCTGTGAACCTACTCTTTCCTAAAAAAGACCTGTCAACAGTGTCGACTTTTGATCACTAATGGGGCTCTTTCAGTTGCAGTAAGTGCTGACCACATGAGAACATACAGTACACTTCCATTTGAGATCATTTTATAATTTTTCTAACCTCAATTAGAGAGAGAGCTGTGCTCAGGTTCCATATAAAAGAAATGATTCAAGGTTAGCTCCTTTCACCATTTTGTACCTCTAACTCACTTTTTCTGCTAATCTCTTGCAGCCTTTCCAACATTCTGCCTTCAATCCGGCTACACCTCCCCTCCACTCCCCCATTTCATTCTCCTATTCCTTCTCGCTTTCATTTCCCCTGTCTTTATAACTCCCCCTCCCTCTGTTGTCACTAAGCTGAAGGAGGGAACTGAGAGTGAATTGAGGAGCTACCACAGGCAAGCAGGCAAGCAGGCAGGCACATTGCACTGGTGTATCATATCTCATCTCTCATCTTCCACAGAACCTTGGATCTAATCAGAGATATTGACAGCTATCCAAACTCTGGCAAGCTGGTGAACACAAGGGAGGGAGAAAAGATAGGAGTAAGGAGGGGAACTGGTGGTGGTGGTGGAGGGGAGGGGGGGTATGTCCAGTGCTGTAAAGTGGTGAGAGGGAAGGCTGCAGAGAAGTGTGGGCTGGGTTAAACTGGCACTTAAAAAGAAGCTTGCTTTAGCTTCTGTGCATTTCACCGGCAGCTAGGCTGGGAGGCAAACAGGGGAGCAGTGAAGGAGTGGATGAGACAACAGCTCAAGGGGGAAGGTGTACTCTAACTTTACATTGGAGGAAGTGTATTTTTAGCCCTTGTTCCCAACTCTTCCACTTTACAGTTTTTCTCCTGCACGGTGTCATTGGTGGGAGCTAGTCATGGGCACTGGTGGGGACAGGTTTCTGTGGTCAGTGCTGCTGCTGCTGCCGGTCTTGGGACTTTCTGAAGCTCTGCGAACTGAATGGCTTCCAGGGACCTATGAAGACACCCTGGTTGAGGCACAAAGGTTCCTCAGTGACTACAACACCACTGCTGAAGAGGTGTTATTCTACAGTGTGTCTGCCAGCTGGAACTACAACACCAACTTGACGACCCACAACTCCCAGCTCCAGGTAGGATGCTTGCTGGAATCTTGAGCTTAGAGAGAGATATTTAAGCTTACCTTTTTCTTCTTATGCTCAAAATTGACCTGTTTAGATCAGTTCTTGTCAGCGCTGACACCTCATCTCCACAAATGCATGCTTGGTCGAGGCTGAGCCGAGCCCTGCTTGACTTTGAGATCTCCCCTATTCATCTCTCTCCAGAATTACATGCTCAGTTTCCTCCCAACGCTGCCAACTCAGCTTGTGTGTTACTGGAAATATAAAACAAATCTGAATGCCTGGGGTGCAAACGTCTTCAAGTTTTGAATCAATTCCTAGGGGGTCTTGCATGGTATTCTGTTAGCTATTTATATTTTTTTAACTGTCTGTTTCATGATACTTTCTGCCTAACAGTTTCTCCAGATGGACGCACCCGCTAGAGGATGCAGTTTAGCAGGAGTTTTATGGTCCACTACGGCAATATTTGCAGCCAATAAAATGCCTTTCTTCTGCAGAAAAATTTAAAATGGGGCTTTTTAGAGGCAAGCTATGAGACATAACATTAATAGCACATTGCAGTGGTGTTACAGTCTCATTTCACCATATGCTGAAGGAACATTTGCATAAACAGTGAAAACTATGGAGAGACGATAGAGACATTAAAACAGGAGAAAAGTATTGCCAGCCAGGCAGTTGCAGGAAACAATGAAACCACAGAGGTGTGAAAGAGTATTTACTTGCCTTCAGGCACAAACATGCTCATGTTCATGGACACAGGCTTACCGAGTATTATGAAAACTCATGAAAGCAAATTGTCAAATGGAGCCTCTGGGGTTTTTTTTCTACTTGTGCTTGGACAGCTGTCACAACAGGATTTCACTACACTATCCAGGCTTTGGGAACTGCTCTCCTCACACGCTGAACAGGTGTAGATGCCCCCCCCCCCCCCACATCACCAGTGTCAAAAGGATCAGGGTGCAGAATATGTTCTGCTGTCCAGAATGTGTCTGGGTTGTACGGTGAAAGATGAGCAGGCCTTTAGTTGCCATGTATTTTGTTTCTGGACAATTCAAAGATGGGATCAAAGTGAATCAGACCATTGAGCTCCATCTGATCTGACAGCCTAGGGGAGTGAGGCCACTCAGGCTGACAGAGAATAAGATTTACTAGTGTGATTTTTTTAATGATGGTATTCCATTTATCCTACACTGTGAGTCCAATACATTGAATTTATTGAAAAACATAAATTGACACAATTGACACAGACTAGATTACAGCTCGCACACTCTTGCACACATAAAGCAAACACTCATGCGCGCACACACACACACACACGCGCACACACACACACACACACACACACACACACACACACACACACACACACACACACACACACACTTTTCCGCCTCAGCTCATGCAGCTTCAGAGGTGAACATGACTGGGTCTTGGTGCAAATGAGACTCAGCCAGCCAGGTTAGGCATGTAGTGGATCAAACAGAATGAGGAGCAGTTCACAGGCTTCTTATTATGTGGAGTAAAAAAGCAATGAGAGTGGATTTCAATAACTGATGTCCTTTGAGCTCTACAATGAAATACCAACCACCTTTAAGTGTTGCAATCACACCTGGGGCTCAGTTACATTCAAAGTTCACTGTGTATTTCCAAATGTATGTAACTCGAATATGAAATGTGAGCACTACCTACATTGTGGTTAGTTCAAGTGAAGGGTTTCATTCTCAGACACTATGAATTCATTTTGGAAACATTTTACCAAGCAAAGTCTCTCCTCAAAATTCAACTATTTCAGATGCAAATGATTTCAGACATGTCTTTGCTTTAATGCTAAGTTGAATATACTTGAAACTAGCAATCAAACGGTATCATGGATATACTATTACTAATACTTTGGACAGACACTCTTACAGTATTGTCAAATTCATGTCAATTTGTCCTTTGCACACATGAGGTTACCATTGTTCAAATGGTAAATGAGTAAGAAGATTGTTATAGAGCAGATACTGTAAACACTTTTTTTCCACAAACGACAACACACACTGCAGCTTGTATGAGGAACAAAGCAAAAAAGGTTTTTCAGCTGTCTTATGTTTATGTGTTTCTTGGGCTGAGAATGTGATTATCTGTGTGGATGGGTGGGTGTAGGCAAGCTGGAAAAAACGATTGAGAAAAAGACAGAGATTGAGAGGAAGTGCACAAAGGTCAGAGTTAATACTTCAACTCACTGTCACCAGTTGTTTGCTCCTGTTAGCCTGTTATTTTAGTGGATGCTGAGAAAAAGACAGATAAGAGGGGCTTCAATGAAAACATGACTGGAATGAAGCTACTGTTAGTTTTATCAGGATGTGTATTGAGCAACTAGCAAGGTACAGGCATTAACTCATTGCTTTTTTAGGTAACATCAGTATTAGTGTGACAAAGCTATTGTCAGTCATACTTACAGTAACGCTGACATGATATAAAATATACTATTGTAACAGTGACACACAGGTTTTTCTTAAGAAAATTAAATGCTTAAGGTGCAGTATATGATACACATAGTGCTGTAACAATAGAGCAGTAGTTCATCTTTTTCAATAGGAGCAAATCAAGGTGCAGCACATACACTATCCATGCAGTCTTCCACAGTAGCCTTGACTCCATCCATTCTACCCACACTGTCATTATATAGTGTGGACATCTATATCCAGGACCCCATAAAGAAAAGCTCTAGAGATTCAGACAGGCCATATATGAGGATGTGTGCTTCAGAGACAAACACATTTTTAAAAAATATTATCCTTGAGCTGGGCTTATTTAGCTTTTCTGTCCTTGCTCCCGATAGACAGATGGAACACTTTATCGATCCCAGAGGACAGATGTGTTGTAAAAGCTCTCGAGGAACATATCAAGTCACAGATGAATACATGTGGTAGATATAGTAGTTGAATAATGGATGGATGGACAGATTGGCATTGCCAACCTTGGAAAATAATAAGAGAAAAACACGATTGCACAAACTATTCACACAAGAAATCAATTTTAATATAATGTAACCAATTTAAGACAAACAGTATGAAGAAGATAAATAGACTAAATTACACCTCTTATATATATTACACACATGGTCTGCATTATATATGTGTGTACAGTACCAGTCAAAAGTTTGGACGCACTTATCCATTCACTTGAAAGAGAAAGTGTGTCCAAACTTTTGACTGGTACTTTATGTATGGTACACTGGTGCAATACTTATTCTAAAGCAAATCTTTAACTTGAAGAGAGACAAAATGCTAATACTGATGAAAATGTGGCTGCTATAGGAAATGTCTGGCAGGCTGGAGTCATTTATGGGGTCTTTTTGTGTTGTGCTCTGATGTCACTGGGCCAAAAGAATACCACAAAAAAGACAAAACAAAGTATAACAACAAGCTGATATAATATCAAAGAGCAATGTGGACTTTGCTGGGTGCTACATATTCATATCATAGCTTTGCAGGCCTTTACATTTTAGATACTAACAGATCAGTAATTTCAGAAAAGAGGAGATATATCAGTATATCATTGTCATTCATTTCCTCCTCTCGTCTTTAGATAGCTGCATCCCTTGAAGAGCAGGCCTTCACTGAAGCCTGGGGGAAAAAGGCCAAGGGGACCTTCTCTAATGACACTCTCACTGATACTCAAGACATTAAACTGATGGCCAAGATCAAGACGCTGGGCGCTGCCAACCTGCCCCAGAATGAAAGAGAAGAGGTTTGTTTCTGTTTCATATTTATTATGAGAAAAATATAAAGCCTAAAGATAGTGTCAGATTTGATCAGTGCTGACCTCTTTTGAGCATCAAAGACTGACTTCATATCTCTGTTTCTTGTGTGCAGTATAACACAATTCTCAGCACCATGGACA
This sequence comes from Scomber japonicus, assembly GCF_027409825.1. Classification (NCBI taxonomy): domain Eukaryota; kingdom Metazoa; phylum Chordata; class Actinopteri; order Scombriformes; family Scombridae; genus Scomber; species Scomber japonicus. Next base: position 18,094,034 of record NC_070597.1, read on the forward strand.
ACATTTATTCCACAGCCAAAGTGCATCCACAGCCGAACGTAAGCTGGAGCCTGGAACCTGGTGAGTAAACATTGAATAAATACTTAGTTTGAGGCTCGTGATGCTTGAATCATGTCATACAGATGTTTTGGATTTATTAAGAAGAAACAGAAACTGAGAGCAATAGAGTAAGTGAATGAGACAGAAAGAGAGAGAGAGAGAGAGAGAGAGAGAGAGAGAGAGAGAGAGAGAGAGAGAGAGAGAGAGAGAGAGAGAGAGAGATGTTGAGGTTGAGGTACACGAAACAAACAACAGTTTAGAGGCCAGGGGAAGAGGGCAGAAAAACAGTTGTAAATGGCTTAGATTTTATCAGTTCCTGGAAAATGATGGCAAGGTATGGGCTAATTACTTTAAAGAGAGCTCCAAAGGAAGTGTTACAGATGTGCCCATGAGTGAGTAAAAAGATAAAGAAACAACTCATTAGCTTTTAACTCCACTCGTATGTATTGTGAACAATAGCCCTGTGCCTTGTCAGCAGCAACTGTCAAAAGTAAGTAAGAAATTTCCTGCAGTCTCCGTAATGATTATAGGTATTACAGTGGAAATAATCAAGAGTAGAACAGGGATTACTCCAAGTATGAAGCACATCCCATTTAAAAAAAACATTATTCATCATCATTATAATAACAGACTGTCAAAATCTGTCATCTGTTTTTCCACCATTCTTCTGTGACCTTCAGCTTTCACCTTTTCCTCACCTCCTTTTCCTTTTTCTGGCATTTAGAAGATAAGTGTTGTTTTACATGATGCTCAGAATATAACAAGAGTTGTCATAACCTAAAGCTAACCACTTAGATAATGTGTTTGTTCTGGTTTTCCGTTGCTGAGAGAGCAGGAGGAGCATGAAGCAATTCCAAGCACTGAGATATCTTGTTTGTTTTAGGGAAAACGCCCAGCTTTTGCTTAATATGTCATTTTCCTTATGACTTACAGTGAGTTGGATTTTTCCATTTTGCAGAACTAACAAATATTATGGCCAACTCCAGGAGCTATAAAAGGCTCCTGTTTGCCTGGGAGGGCTGGCACAATGCATCAGGTGTACCTCTCAGGGAGTATTACCCCAGGTTTGTGGAGCTCAGCAACAAAGCCTCTCGAGCTGATGGTAAACACTTTATTCCTTGCATTTTTATGAAGTTACATCTAATATATTGCTGTGTATATTTATGTTTTTGTGACATATGGTGTGATTTATGATGTTGATTGTCAAGTAAACTGAAGACAAATTTCAATTAAGTAATGAATTTAATCAGAATAAAGTTATGGAGGGACAAGAAGAGTGATGGAAATTACTTATATGCAAGAAAGAGAGAGAAACGGAGATAAATAACAAACATTTTATCCTGTGTAGGATTCGACGATACTGGAGCTGACTGGCGCTCTTGGTATGAGACTGACAACTTTGAGCAGGTCATAGAGGACCTCTATCAGACAATTAAGCCCCTCTACCTCAACCTGCATGCCTTTGTGCGCCGCCAGCTCTACAAGCAGTACGGTCCTAAGTACATTAACCTTAAAGGACCTATCCCTGCTCACCTGCTAGGTACAACACAACACTTTTATGTTGCTAAAATACTTTGCATTGTAGTGCTATGCAAGATGTGTGAATATATGCTGCCCAACATTATTTTATAAAGGCACCAAAGATCAAACATTCATGTGTGAATTTTTGTGTGCTTATCTCATTACTGTGAGTGCACATGCTGCTGAAGGCATTTCCTACAGTGCTGGTGAATGGTGTATCCATAACAAGTTAGAATGTTGCTTAAGTGTTGTTTCTTCCTCATCCTCAGGAAATATGTGGGCCCAAACCTGGAACAATATATATGGTATGATGATCCCATTTCCTGAAAAACCCAACTTGGATGTGACTGATGAAATGGACAGCCAAGTAAGTGAGGAGGGTTTTGTGCTGCTCAAATAGATTGTAGGAGGGAAATGAACAAATTAGTGACGATGATATAAGAAATGATGAGATTAAAATTTTGTAAATAGCACTTATATTGTTTTCTTTCATCAGGGCTATAATGCCACACACATGTTTCGTGTTGCCGAGGAGTTCTTCACCTCTCTGAATTTGGAGAAGATGCCTGATGAGTTCTGGAGTGGATCCATGCTGGAAAAACCTGACGGTCGAGAGGTGGTGTGCCATGCATCTGCTTGGGACTTTTACAACCGCAAAGACTTCAGGTAAAATGAATTTGCTTAATTACAAGTGAGTTGTAGTTACACTATTCATTGTTAACTTGTAACCTGAAAACAAATGAAGGAGATATTGGGATCACTGTGCACTTTGACGTTGGTGGACAGTAATACTGCATCTTCACATGATTCACATGACACAGTGGTGTTAAAGGACACGTCCACAATTTTTCAAGTCTGTCGCAAACAAATAGTCAGGTGCCCAAATGTAAAGCATTGACAGTACTTTTACTGTGAAATTCCCACTCCTCACATCCCTGGCAGAACTTGAATTGGATGTGGTGCCTCAAATCAAAGTGGAAAGTTATAATTTACTAAGTCATATGTGCTAAGGTCATAATACCCTTGGACTACAAACCTTTGGGAGTATACCATTGCTATTCAGTTTATAAACTGATTGCTAATCTTGTTGATAAAACATGATAATACAATCAATTATATGGCTATTTTTGTCTCTTTAGGATCAAGCAGTGCACCACAGTGACGATGGAGCAGCTCTTCACTGTGCACCACGAGATGGGGCACGTCCAGTATTACCTGCAGTACAAAGACCAGCCTGTGGGCTTCCGTCGTGGAGCCAACCCCGGTTTTCACGAGGCTATTGGCGATGTTTTGTCTCTCTCCGTCTCCACACCCAAACATCTCAATACCATTGGACTGTTGGACTCTCCAGACTCTGATGAAGGTAAAGAGACCAAATAAAACAAATCCAAGCTGCTAAAATGGATGAGTGATTTTATTCATAATTAAAGGTTGGGAAATTAAACATTGCATTGTGTTTCTCCAGCAACTGATACCAACTACCTGTTGAAGATGGCTCTGGAGAAGATAGCCTTCCTTCCTTTTGGCTACCTTATTGACCAGTGGAGATGGAGTGTGTTCAGTGGAAGCACTCCTCCAGAGCGCTACAACGCTGAGTGGTGGCATCTCAGGTAGGCTTTTATGCAAAGGCTTAATATAGGCTGCTTGGAAGATGTTGGAAATATGATTGTCTACATTCTTGCAGAGAGTTAAATGAGAAGACTGGTCTTACCACTCTTATGTTTGTACATGACATATGAGGCCACAATCAGCTTAGCTCATCTGGCTCTGCCCAAAGGTCAAACAAAATCCTCCTACCAGCACCTCTAAATGTCTAAATCTCACTGAGTCAAGTTATATCTTATATCAATTTAAAGTTTTATCAGTTTAATCTGTACAATTTGTAAAGGAAGCACAGTGTGGTTTTACAGGGGGTTATGTGCCAGACTATTTCTTGGCTGGGTGAAGTAACTTTCACAGGGTTTTGATGTGAATGTGAGGTTGCTAGGCAACCAGCGGAGACTCCAGGAAGTTACTGCTTTTGGACTCAACAAGGCTAACTCTTTCCCCTTGTTTCCAGTCTCTGTGCTAAGCTAAGATAGCCTGCTGGTGGCAGGATCAATCTTCTCATCTAACTCTTAGCAAGAAAGTGAATATACATTTACAAAAATTTAGAATATGACGTTATAAAATGATGGAGCTAACATTCGTGAGTACATTTTCAAACATGATGAAAAAATTATATGATGCATGATATTCCATAAAACCCAAGTTTCTAAGCCCTGGTTACCAACATTACTCATGTTTTTGTGTGTATTTCAGTTGAATGTTTCTGCTAAATTCAGTCATGTTGCACAGATGTAACATGAATTTCAGTTGAGTATTTTGTGTTTCAGAATGTTATATTTTGTTGAAGGGTGAGTTGTGATGGTAGAGCAGATCAGTTATGTATCATTAGCTGCACTCAGTCGTGAGTCAGTAGACTGTCAGGTTGAGGTACAGTAGGACGGATCAAACTGTGCTTGTAGTAAATTACATTCTGTATAATTTGGTGCACTCATAGCTGTGTGTGTAACCATAAGAAATCTTGATTGTCAGCAGTAATAGAAATTCTACAGTATGTCAATGTTCTTTAGGGTTTGAAAGTGTGATATCAGTGTAGCTCACCCTATGGTAGTCTGAGTTTGATGTGGCTGAGAAGTTAAAAGGCCAGTCATTGGTCTATTGAAGTGAGTAGGGAAAAGATAAGGTAGTAGCTTGCTGTGAGGCTACAGAATTTATTTGTGTGTTTACTTTGGCTTGTTAATTTTGTTGATTTTCCCAGGGGTCATATTTGCCATTTGCCTGTGTTTAAAAAAAAATTAATACCACTTTCTGTGCAAATACTTTGGTCTGCCAGCCTTGCTTTTTTGCTTCACCCCTTTAAGTTTTTCCAGTGCCAAAACACTGTTTTAATACAGGGGTGGCACTACTCCCCCTTAAACATGAGTAAATCACAGCCTAAACAGATTAAGTGGAGCTGCTCTGTGGTAACAATAACACTTCAGTTGTTCTGGCCGGCATTCAGAATATTGAGTGTGTATGTGTAAAGTGAGGTGTTTCTTGAAAACATGATTTTCAGCTGGATAGTTTTCCAGAAGTCGTGTTTTGGTTGTATAACCTGTGACAGTATGCTCTAAATCCATAAATGTCTTATTTCTTTTTAAAGGACAAAATATCAAGGCATCTGCCCACCCACCAGGCGTACAGAGGAGCACTTTGATCCAGGCGCAAAATACCACATTCCTGGCAACACGCCATACATCAGGTAGCATCCTGTTCCAGCTACAGTAGCCTACTACATAACAGATGTGATAATGTCAATCAGCTTGGATGATTGATGTTTTCATGACATGGTATTTAATATTTTCTGAGATGTCTGATTAAAGCTTTTCTCAAAGCACTTCAAAGAATGAAATCTAAAGATATAGCAGCGTTCAAGCTTTAAATTGTATTGGAGCCTTTTTAGAGCGCATGCATGATAAGTGTGTGTGTGTGTGTGTGTTTGTGTCTGTGTGTGTGTGTGTGTCTGTGTGTGTGTTGGCATGTTCGTGTAATAAGTGAATAAAGTGAATGAACATGTAAGAATGGCTAGTGAACTGGGAGTTAAAGTATTGTGTGCTGTAATCTCCACTGAATTACTGGCACTTGAGTGCGGATTTACACAATACAGTAACCCTACAATAGCAGGAAAGCGTGTTGCAGAGGCAGGGGGCTTTATGAGTAAAGCATCTGATCCCTGCTGGTTTCTTTTCGGAGGTGGTTGCTGAAACCAAAAATGGCAAAAACACCACAACATTTTTAGTGTATTTAGTCATTATATTGAGGTATGAAAGACAAATAGTCTTACTAAAAAGCAGAGGATGTGACTCTTTTTAAACAAATTTTGCCCACTTTACTTATTGTTTCTTGTTTTAGTTTTAATACATTGTTGGGGAAAGTTTGAAAAGTAGTCGCATAAATATGTTGCACACTTCCACAAGAGGTGACAAACAATTCTTTCCCCCGCAGGTATTTTGTCAGCTTCATCCTGCAGTTCCAGTTTCATGAAAAACTGTGTACAGCAGCCAAACACAATGGTTCCTTGCACGAATGTGACATCTACCGCTCTCCAGAAGCAGGAGAGATTTTAAAGTATGTGATCTTACCGGACCTCCACTGTTCATTACAGAGAGCATGTGATATGAGATATAATGCTGTTATTCTTCCTCCTGCAGAAAAGTTCTTCAGGCGGGTTCCTCCAAACCTTGGCCTGAAGTGCTTCAGGAGGCTTTAGGCACCAACAAGATGGATGCCGGGTCACTGATGAGATACTTTGACCCAATTATTAAATGGCTGGAAAAGCAAAATGTAAATGAGACCATGGGATGGCCTGACTTTAATTGGGTCCCGCCCATACCTGAAGGCTACCCAGAGGATATTGGTAAGGGGAGCACACCAAACAGCACTGGTTAAAGTTGCATGTAAGAAAGTGAGGACAGGCTAAAATGTTTGTTTTTTCTCCAAGATCTAGCAAAGTAATTGTTACTGGGGAGGAAGGATGGTATATGATGTTTTTTGTTTTTGGGAGGTTTTTTGATTTTCATTTGAAGAAAATCCTTAAAAAGAATACACTTTGCACATTGTAATATAATTCTTGAAACATTCACATATCATATATTTTTTAAATATGGTAGTATTTTTCAGACTTAATTATATGGATCTTTACAGTACACTTACAGGGTTTCTGAGATGTCCATCTCCTTGTTTACCCAGATAAGAAAACAGATGAGCTTGAGGCAAAGGAGCTTCTTACAGAGTACAACAGCACAGCTGAAGTGGTGTGGAATGCGTACACGGAGGCCTCCTGGGCGTACAATACTGACATCAACGAGGCCAATAGGCAGGAGATGGTGAGACCCTCGGACTGACGACTCCACAGTGATCACTATGACATTGCTCATCGTTCTTTTGATTTTGTGCACATAATTAGGAAACAATAAAATTATTGCTTAATCAAAAAATGTGTCAATGAATCTATAATTCATTACAATCAACCCATGTATGCATGTTTCTACCAATCTACTTTACCTATCTACCTGTCTGCATCTTTCCAACCTATCAATCCATTTATCCATTCATCCATCCATTGATCCATCCATTGATCCATCCATCCACCATCCATCACCCAGCTTCAAAGCACAAATATTAAAGAGTATTCATTATCCTTCTGTAGCTTGCGAAGAACCTGGAGATGTCGGCCCACACCCTGAAGTATGGACAGATGGCCCGTCAGTACGACACCACTGACTTCCAGGACGCCTCAGTCAAACGCATCATTAAAAAACTCAGCGACATTGAGAGGGCCGCACTGTCTGCAGCAGAACTGGAAGAGGTGTGGGGGAAATTGTTTTTAGTAGTCATCTACAGTAGCTAATTGACCAAATATTTCAAGCTCAACCCATATAGTAGAATGCTAATTAAATAAGCTGTTAGCCTGCAGAGTCTGCAAGGCCTTATTTATATTTTGACTAAAGTTTGTCTTTCTTTGCAGTCAACCTAAGCTGTTGCTTGGCAACTTGTGCTCTGATGATTAAAAAAAAAGTTGCTCTGGTGCTGCCAGTTGAGATTTTACTGTCATATAAAGTCCAATATGAATATAATGAAAGGACCACATCTAACACTGTTGTCACACTGTTGCTCAAGGCAGACAAATACTATGGGTTTGTTTTGACCCTGTTTCCTACCTAGGAGGAGCACCTTAAGAAGAGCATGCCGCTGTTTGCATTTGTACTTGTTTTTTATGCTTTTTTCAAACTGCGTTATGGTTTTTGGACCAGACGTGAGCACCAGGAGTTTAAATGTGTTCATTAGATGTAGTATCAAGCAAGTCAATGACGGTGCACCCAAGTTGTAATTGTGAATATATAGATGAAATATTATTCACTGAGTCTGATTCTTTTTAGAGTCACTAGTTTCTCTCACATGTTAATGGCTTCTTTCCTCCACCTGTGTACTGCTGGCATATTTATTTAAATATGTTTTCAGTGGAGTCTAATGCTCAGTGGGTGCCTTTACCTTTTTAGTACAACAATCTGCTGTCCAACATGGAGACTAAGTACAGTGTGGCTACGGTCTGCAGAGATGATGGGACGTGCCATCCACTGGATCCAGGTAAGAATACAAAATACATGCAGATTTTAACATGAAGAGTTGGGTTCTTGTGATGTCCAATATTTAAAACATGTGACACTTGAATATGTGCAATAAAATGAATTAGTAAAGTTAGGGTGACACGTTGAACATTGTGGATAAAGTTATTGTAGTAAAACAATGTGTTGTGTTTCAGATCTTCAGAAGATCATGGCGGAGTCCAGGGATTATGATGAATTGCTTTTTGCCTGGAAAGGATGGCGAGATGCTGCTGGCAAAGTACTCCGCGAGGATTACAAGAGATATGTTGAACTGGCCAACAAAGCTGCCACACTCAATGGTATGACCTATGGGAGTAATTTTACATCCACCTTGAGATTTTCCTTAATCTGTCGTGCTTGAAAAAGGCAGAGGAAAAAAAGGAAAATCTTGAGCATACTTAGATGAACTTCTGACTTAAGGTTGAAAAGTATTGGCTTCACTTTGCACGCTTTTACTCAATAAGGCATATCTGCTTCAAAAGACACGTAACTCCATTATATGGCTGCCATTGAATTACAAAGGCATTGCTAATTGGTAACACATTGTGAACATACTCATCACTGATCTTGTGTTTGTTCCTGCTTCTGTCTGTAGGTCACAGTGACAATGGTGCTTTCTGGCGCTCTCTATATGAAACCCCAACATTTGAGCAAGACCTGGAGAGTCTGTGGAAAGAGCTGGAGCCACTCTATCAAAACGTGCACGCCTATGTTCGCAGGGCTCTGTACAAGAAGTATGGTGCTGAGCACGTCAACCTAAAGGGACCCATTCCTGCTCATTTGCTGGGTAAGTAAGTGCAACAAGGAGGGACTTGAACGTCTATGAAAGAGCAGCAGATATTCAAACTGAATTTCATAAAGCAACAATATTTGGGGCTCTACATGGCATTCAGAAATGTTGTTTTGATTCTACAAGGCTTTCACGAGTTGAGGATAAGGTCACTGGACAAAACCACACTTCAGTCCATATTTCACTATGGAATCCAAAGGATTCAAACACTATAGCCATAACTCTCCTTTTATGTGGGAGCATACCCCATTAATATTCTGTCGTTGGCTGCATATGCATTTGGATTTAGGCAGGATTTAATTTTCTTTCAGAGGCATCAAGCGTGAGATTGTGTGTGACACTTCCACACGGTTAGGGATTGGACTGACTCACAGTCACAAATCCCACTTGGTTAAACACTGGCACAGCAGAGGAGAACATACGCCACAAATACTTCGAAATGTGAAATATGAATGCTGTCTTCTGTTCTTTTCAGGCAACATGTGGGCACAGACGTGGTCTGGCATAATGGATTTGGTCATACCCTACCCAGATGCCACTCAAGTTGACGCCACGCCAGCTATGGTGGAAAAGGTGAACACAGCTATTGCATAATGGTCACTGCTGCACACATGACTACACTAAAGGCACACACGCGCACACAGACACACACACACACACACATGCACGCATGCACGCACGCACGCACACACACACACACACACACACACACACACACACATGCACGCACGCACACACATGCACGCACGCACACACACACACACACACACACACACACACACACACACACACACACACATTCTTTCACCACTTGCTTTGCAGCTTTAGAAGACTAGAATCAGTTTGTTTTGGTGAAAATGAAACTTGGATGCAGGCCAAAGTGGAGGATCAAGCAAAATGAGGATAAATCCAAAGGATTACAATTGCATTAAATAAAAGCAGTAAAAACAACACACATCTATAACTGACATGAAGTGTGTATATAATATATGAATATAGTTTATACATGATTTTCAGGGAACACATATATTACTTACTTTTAATCCTTATGTTAACACAATTTGTTTACACTTTTCCACTTTACACATTTGTTTATTTTCTACATGTTGATTTTTCCCAGTGTTGAATGTCATTGTCTAGGAAAACTATTTATGTAGTCATCACATAACATCAACATCTGCACTGATTCTCTTTTTTCCTATTCAGGGCTGGAATGCCACCAGAATGTTCCAGGAATCAGACCATTTTTTCACCTCCCTGGGTCTGCTGCCAATGCCACAAGAGTTTTGGGACAAATCTATGCTTCTGAAGCCAGATGATCGCCAGGTGGTCTGCCACGCCTCTGCATGGGACTTTTATAACAGAAAAGACTTCAGGTTAAACCTTTTTTTTTTAACCAGAACTGATGAGTAGGCTGTCACCAAAATGCTGACAACCTTGCAGTGTTGTTTAAATTTAATATTGAAACATTAACATTGTGTATTCCCAAATCAGGACATTTATATAGACCTGAGTATAAAAAACTACAGATATGACTTACAACATGCAACAAACAAACATAGTAAGTCTCAATTAATTACACACAAAACACATAAAAAAGAGGGAAATTAATTACAATAAAGTTAAAAAACTAAAGTTTTTCTGGCAAGTCTGAGCCTGAGTACATTGCAGAGCTGTAAGTGGAGGAAAGAAAAGTTATTCACATAAAAACAATGAGTCACCCAATTTTTCAGTTGTTAAATTTTCCTGTAATTATTTCCATTTATATGGTGCAATGTACTGGAAGGCAGTCTTCCCAAGTTCAGTATTTAATTATGGGATATCAGTAGTTAGCCAGTATTGAGATCTGGTCAATATATTTTAAATTTCAGAAGATATGTGATGTACTGAGGCAGAAAAATGATAGTGTGCAGTTCTGACCAGCATACCTTTTCATATATGAAAATAATATCTTGTAATGATACATATTGCACAGTGGTGAGCCGCATCAAGTTGTTTTAAAGGGAAATAAGCCGCATTACAGAATGACAGGATATCTCAAACATGATGGTTTTTGTCCTCCAAAGAGAAATTATTCTGATATAAGGAACTTATACACAAGTTTTATCTTTAGTTTCAGACTGCTGTCTAACTAACTTCTCAGATATAGTAGACTGAACAACTATAATTTCAATACTATTCAGTTTATGGAAGCCAGGAAGAAGTATTATGGAATGAAGAGTTCTTCTTTGAAAGCTCCTCTGTTAAAAATGAAGTAATCATTGCCTTGTTTGTGTCTCCAGGATCAAGCAGTGCACTGTTGTGACTATGGATGACCTGATCACAGTGCACCATGAGATGGGTCACGTCCAGTACTTCCTGCAGTACAAAGACCAGCCTGTGTCCTTCCGCGATGGAGCCAACCCTGGCTTCCACGAGGCCATTGGTGATGTGCTTGCCCTGTCTGTAGCCACACCCAAACATCTGCAGAGCATCGGTCTCCTGGACAAAGTTGAGAACAACGCCGGTGAGTGACCAATCACAGCGGGCAGATACTTTTGTCTGGTGTTTTTTGAGAAAATCCTACATGTTCTATAATGTTAAGCTCATGATTTTGATGTTTTTGCTCCCACCTCTAGAAAGTGATATCAACTTCCTAATGAGCATGGCACTTGACAAGATTGCCTTTTTGCCTTTTGGCTACCTGATGGACCAATGGAGATGGAAGGTATTTGACGGACGCATTCCATCGACTGAGTACAACAAAGAGTGGTGGAACCTCAGGTAAATGTCCAACATCAGAGTTTACTGCTTACAGGAATGCAAATTAATGACTAAATTGAGATTTAAAAGTTAATGAGTGAGGGGTTGATTAATTAAGTAATAAAAAGTTTGTAAATGATTTACCCAAATACCAATTCACTATTGATAATTATTTTCCTTTGTTTTGCAGAATGAAGTACCAAGGATTGTGTCCACCTGTAACCCGTACCGAGGATGACTTCGACCCAGGCGCGAAGTTCCACATCCCTGCTAATGTACCCTATGTCAGGTAAATTTTCCTGATTCAGCAAAGCAAATGGGGCACCTGATAACTGAGCACAGATAAATTGATAACTGCTTTGACACACTCCAATCAGCTAAACAAAGATAAGATAAATATGTGGACTTAAGCTGTAAACGATAATGGGGCCTAAGTCACATGGCTAAAAAAATAAAATATAAAATCAATCACCACCATGAGCAACTGATATGACAGTATCTGTTTTTGTTTGTTTGTTTGTTTGTTTTTACTGGGATTCTCTGGTTTCTGCTGATATGAATCCACAGTCATGACAGCAGATATTAAATTATCTCCCATCAGGTACTTTGTCAGCTTCATCATCCAGTTTCAGTTCCACAAAGCTCTGTGTCAAGCCGCCAATCAAAACGGACCCCTACATACCTGCGATATCTACCAATCTAAAGAAGCTGGGAAGCTGATGGGGTTAGTACACACTATACACACCTACACGACACACAAGCAACTTAGTCAGGGAATGATGTATAACCACTGCACTAATTTTGCATTTGTGATATATAAAAAGTCCCAGGTCTCCTAACATATACAAGAATACTGTTCCATAAAAAAGGCATGATTTGTTGGAAACTATGTTACATTATACCACAACATTTTAGTATTTGTCAGATTGGCAGCTGGTGAGAACATGCATCACGCCATGTGTGTAATCATCTCTTTCTACTGATCCTTGTCTCTCTGACCTCATCTCTGACCTGTGCTGTTTGCAGTGATGTGATGAAGTTGGGCTTTAGCAAGCCTTGGCCCGAGGCATTGGCCATGATAACCGGCGAGCCCAAAATGAGCGCACAGCCGCTCATGGAGTATTTTCAACCTCTCATTGAATGGTTGGAGAAGGAGAACAACAAGAACAATGAGGTTCGCGGGTGGCCTGATTACGACTGGAAACCTGTACAAGTAGAAAGTAAGTCCAACATTTTCATGCATCCACATATAATGAAACACAAGTAAAGGCACATGCATATAGGGAATATATTTTCCAGTATCCTGCCCAAATGTATGTTGAACTTTTTCACAGAAGAAACAGCACAATGTCTTCACACAGAGGCTTAGTTTATCTCCTTTCCTGCTGCTTACAGTGAAACTATTCCCCTGCTTTCTTGTTTTACTGGTGATATCCTGCTGGAAGGATGTGTACAGATTAGACTGATGAGATTCTTAGAAGCAGAGGGGGGAAAAAGAGCTTGGAAGAGATAATGGGAAAAGAGAGCACAGCTGTTGTTTAAAAGATCAACAGAGAAGTGCAGAATTTAGATGCAAAAATGAACAACTGTATGTGGCAGGAATATAAAGGATTACTCCTTTATATTCCTGCCACATACAGTTGTTCATTTTTGCCTTTGACAATTTGGCTTATTATGTGGCATTAATATAACAGTGTCACTGAAACACAGCACCCAAAACCAGCCCCAGACAGTTATTTCTTTCATTTTGACACTTGTAGGCAAATGCACTTTTTAAATGTTTAGCTGCTGTTCAATTGTTTGAGGTTTTACATTTAAAGCTGTAAACAAAAAAGTCTTCTTAACCAGAGAATGTCTTTAGCTGAATAAACTAAGAGCACAGAGGTCACACTGGTCTGAGTGTCATTGGGTGTCCTCTGTCCTTATGGTTACTTTACCAACAAAAAGAGGCAGATTTTATTTGTCAAAATGTTTTATCCTTGACAAAATACTCTAGAAATAGAATTTTATGTTTTACAGCCACATGCTGAATTTTATTTCATATCCTCTGGTATTTAATTTCCTTTCACACCTCAGTCTTATAAGTGCAAAAATGCACAGACACACAAATGCACTCAATACACTGAAACAAGAGAAACTGTTTAAAAAACTGCCAATGCTACACTCATTGTCTGAAGCTAGCCTAAGTAACAAAATTGCGGCATTTTTTACTTTTCTTTCCTGTAGGTGGCGACATCTCTAAAAAACAGCTCCACTTTATGGAGAATCTGTAGCTTGCTAAATGTGAATGAGTGAGTCTGTCCAGCATTTTAATGACTTTGTATTCTATGTGTTTATCCAGCAGTTGAAGTTAAGGCTAATACAGTGGACTTCCTGGGTATGAGTGTGGACCCCGCAGCTGCCTTAGCCGGCCAGTGGGTCTTGCTTGTCCTTGGCCTGGTCCTGTTGTTGGCCACCATCCTATTGGGCTACAAGTACAGCAAGTCGAGAAATCCTGAGAGGTCCATGTCGACGATGGAGCTGAAGCAGAAAGACTAGTCCTCAGTGACATAATATTAATGTCAATGTGAATATCAGTGTTTTTTGTGTACTGTACAGTACATCTGATCAAATTAGCTTTTCTTTGCGGTCTGCCTCCCTATCTAATCTTGTATATTTATTGTACACTTTTGGAGTCCATTTATTATTTTTTGCCTATGCAAAAGAACATTGCAATTCTGTAATTTATTTGTAATATTTTAATGTTTAGAGAGGAAATGTTTTAAAATGAATGTTTGTAAAGTTATTGATTGTGTTATTGACATTTTTGAATATTTGATTTTCTTTTTGTTGAATCTGCATTTCTACAATAAAGAAACTAAATATGTGTTATGTGTGATAAGTAAGTGAGAAATCACAGGAAAACACAAAGTAATTCCTGGCAGCAAATTAAAGCTGCAAAGGTTGTTCAAAACAATTTAATTACATTGAAACTGCACAGTAAAAAAACAAGAACAAAAACACCACCACAGAGAACAGAATTTGTGCACTGGTTCATCAACTTTACTCTTCACTCAAAGAGTCAATAGAGCCTCTGTAATGACCACAGATCTCAGTCTCCCAACAGAATACCGGTGGGCTCTCAGGCAACACGGGCTAGAGTGGTAATGCACTTTGTTCCCATCAGGGACTGTCTTCTGTTGGTCCAGTCTATTTTCAGTGCAGCAGGTAGACCTCAAAAGGGGCCACAACGGCTTGGAAACAGTCCAAGTTTCAGCTCACTGTCGCGTACAAAAATACAAAGCTTAGAGACAATGACACAACAAAGGCCAATGACATATGCAATCCATTCATATAGTCAATTTATCGTAACTTGTCACTATGTACAATTTATAGCGTAACTATCTAAGCTGGAGCTATAACAACACAAAGTCTCCAGTCAGGTACAATATATGGTATTATTGAATCCAGTGTTGTGACTCCCCGTATGTGATCTTTTAAAAAATATCTAAAAAGGTTCAATATTGTAATAACGCAAGACAGTGTAATAAATAGTTATTAAGTGTGCTCCCATCATCTCATCAACACATGTTGGTTAAGTCTACATACAGATAAGCTTTTGTTTTTTTTACGTGTTGCAGGGTTGTTTGCTGATGGGCTTTCGCAGTGGAATCTCATGGGGGCAACTAAAACATATTTTAAGTGCAGTTTGAAAATGATCTCCAGAACAACTGGTTTCAGACCCCTACATAGGCTACAACTGCTGACCACACAGTGATGATTGGTGAAAGAGCAGGAAAGACGTATACAATCACAGAGAAAATCAATAGACTCATTCCTGTGATTAGAGAGCAAACAGACATGGTGAAAATAAACATGATGAATGATCAGGAAGTGTGCATGGAGGATTCAGAAAGATATGAAAATGCACAAACACCAAATTCAGCATATAAAAATCTTAATAAAAACAATTTGCGACAAACAATTTACTCTTGAATGCAACCCCGATTCAATGTACAACACTGCATTCAATAAAAGCACATAATACATTACAATCTCTGAAACACAAATGTTCAGTATATTGCACTGGAGAAGTTGATGAAATCTACTAGAAATGTTATGTTTCAAATCGAATGCACCACAGTTGGTCTGTGCACTGAAGAATCCATGTAGCTTGACAAAGCCCAATGTTCTTTGTTTGGCCCGTGTCAAAACAGTGTGACGGTGAGTGGTTCAAGGTTCCAAGTTAAGGCTTCAGTAGTAGTAATGCTGCATCTCTGTCCAGTTGGTGATCCAATACTTTTTCTGTGGCTCCTCGGGCTGAAAACCCAGATTGAACTGATAGCGCTCAGCCTTGCGAATTTTCACCCCCTGGTGCTTTGGCATTATCCGGTAGTAGACGGCTCGCTTGAAGAATCCAAGCTATAGAGTTAAGAGAGGGAGAGGGGTGACATTAAAGAGGATACACTTTAGCCGCAGGAGACCTGCGGATTAATGATGGACTGAGAATAACATTTAGGATTCAGAAGCTGGGGAAAATCAAGTTGGGGAAACGAGAGACCCACAGTATCCCACTGAGTAAGATGGAAAAGAAAGATTAAGGATTACAGACAATCATGATATAAAATGTTCAGCAGCTCAAGACCTAGAACTAGCCTGAAAGAGAAGTAGGATAAATGTTAGTTACAGAAAGAAAGAAACTGAAGAGAAAGAAAGTGAAGTAAGTCGAATTACACCCCACACGTATAGCGCTTTCATTAGTAGCATTCATAGAAAGTCCATTGGAAGGGGTGTTGTTACCCAAAAGCCCCACTGGTGTGTGCCGTTAGGTCCCCACTGCATAGGGGGACCCATGGGGGTCTCAGTAGTCCTCAGTCAGCCTCTCTGTCTCAGAAGGCTGGATCTTCATCTCAGCCTTCTGGGCCTTGGCCTCATACATCTCCCTCCTGCTGGCTCTCTGGAAGAAGCCACACTGGGGTGGTGGAGGAGGAGGAGGAGGAGGAGGAGGAGGAGGGAGCATGGGGGGAGTGAGTCAAAGGTTAGACTAACAGCTCAATATGGAGTAAAATGAATGTAGATCAGTCAGATGAATGGGTCAGCAATTATCGTAGAATCCAGTGAAGATCTTTGGTGCAACTAAATAAAATAGTGCATGTGGAAAGATATTCGCGTCTGCAGAGATACAGCAGATTTATGTACGAGAGTAATTATTGCAGTGTAATTTGTGGTCTCACCTTCCAAAGTATAAGAATGATGATTCCTAGTAGTAGAATTCCTGCTACAGCTGCAGAAATGATGATCCATAATGGGAGCTCATAGGGTATCTCTACCCCTGCCACTGGTTCTATATCCACAGAGAACTACAAGAAAAGTGGAGACAGTCCAGTAAAATAATCATATAATAATCAGCAATGTCATCATCATTGCCACCAAAAAGAGCACCCATACCGAGGTGGTTTGGCTGTCCATCTTGATGTTCAGTTGATCTGTAATGAGCTTCAGTGTGGCTTCACCTCTAACCATGATTTGCTGAGCATTGTTAAAGTCCTGCAGGAACACACATACAGCATCAAAAACATTTTCACAAAGAAGTCAAAGCTTGTAGAAGCACAGAATCCAGATATACTCTTTTAAATTGAAGTATTTGCTGCTATTGAAGTTGCTTAATATACTCTGGAGACACTGTTTAGGAACATTTTGTGCAAGACTGACTCTTACCATAACTGACCTGTCAACATTCAAGAATATTTGTTCAAGATTTTGTTTTGGTCAATAGTGCTTAGAAAGGAGAGCACACGGAAGATGGTTGCAAATGCTGGCCAATGGGAGTTTTATCCCAGTGGTGTACCTCTGTTAACACTGAAATTGGTGTGAATGGATCAGCACGGGTTATCCTGCTTCTGACCATATGAAGATCTACCACAATTTAATTCATGAAAATTAATGAATAGGCTTACACTCATTATTGATGTTCCTCAACCAAAGCAGGAAGAGGCCATGGACAATTTTATTAAATTATTATGTGTGTGTGTATGTGTGTGTGCGTGTTTGCATGTGTGGCTGTAGCTGGTGTGCTGACCTCGAGCATTGTACTGTTCCACAAACGGGACCTCACATAAATCTTGGCTGAATCCGTCATGTTGAGTAATGGACAGCTAAAGGTCACACATCGTGCCGTTCCCTTGGAGCATTCCTTCAACACATGATGAGAAAGAAGCACTATTACACAAATGAGTTAACAATTAACACCTGTACACTGTAAATTTACAGACTAGAAGCCTTTTGAAAGACTGCCAGTATAGTAGAAGATCCATGTCCACACTTAGTGGTAATTCTATACTTATAGTATACAGTATGTAGAGTAGTAATAAAGAAGTAGCCGTTGCTGGTGAATTTGAGTCATGCTGCATGGAATGAATGAATCACAGTTCATAGTGGGGACACATAGATAGCTTTAATGTCCATACATGTATATGAAATAGCAGTAAGGTGATTTCTTAAATTTCTGTTCAATCATCCAGGAAAGCATGAATAGCTTTTACCTCAAAATCTGATGATCAAATATATTTCCTTTATAGTTCAAAGCTGTTCATGATCCTTGTTCTGGAAGATCCATTTTCTTACCAATGAGTAGAACTCTTTTCGTGTGTTAAGTGTGATCGCTGCCTGTGGCTCAATAATTTGTGGCTGGTCCATGTCATTGACATCGTCCACCCTGATCTGCCGTTTTGTACGCTTGGATCTACTCTCTGACAACTGGAAGACAAGAGAGGGACAAGGGAGACATGAAAGCGGGAAGCAGAGGAGACAGAGACATTACATCAGAGGCCTAGTGGTAATTACTGGTTTTGATAAAGACATTACCAAATTATTCTCAGAATAGCATTGTCATTTCCACTGTCTATATGTAGGCCACACACATCATGATTTTCTATTTGGGGCTCTGTGAGGTTTGTATGTGGCGACACTGATGTTTTTTTTCCAAAATGTATTTCTGAACAACTGTGGTTTGGCACTGACACCATTTTCACACCACTTTTCTACCGCTGAAATGTACTCTAGACTGCTCAGACTGCGTCAGTTTGCTCCAATGTCAGGATGATTTACAGCACATGTAACACGCCTGTGAACAGCACAATACACTCCACGTCAGGAGAGTCAAAGTAAATTAAGTCAGACCAGCTAAGTGAAACTCATCAAGCGTACTGTTACATTCACCCCAAGTATGTGAGTTGTACAATCAACAAAATTGCAATGGTGTGAAACTGTCATGCTTTTCATTAAAGTAACTGCTGTATTTATATGCAACTGTGTCTGTAGCATTTTTTTTATAATGGGACATTTTGGGATGTGCATATTTCATGGGTGAGGCCTGCAGCAAGCTATAAGAAAGAAAAACAGAGCACAGATAGTAAGGATTAAAATAAAAAAGAATTACATGTTACAAAGATCCATGTCTGGATATGAACCTGAGCAGTTTGCCAGATGTATGACTGGCACTGTTTCAATTAGATTTCATTGTAATAAACTATGTTCACAATCTCCATGTTCAGAGCCTGTTTCTGGTTTACATAACTCTAAATCTGGAAACTGTTTCACAGTGTCCAAAATATTTGGGAAAAAACTTGACCAAGAGAGTGAAAATGAAAACATTACAATAATACACTTCATTTGGCCATGAGGAAAAAGTTTCATGTTGGGGCTCTGAAGCAAAACCTAAAAAGGAGCCTTACAGTTAGGTTAAGCAGGTTGACAACATCTCCAGGAGGTTTACATTCTGTCTCTGATTGCCCCTTAATGACGATTTGTGTCAGGTACAGCAGCCACTTGCCATTGGCAACCTCAAAGGGCCACTCAAACTCCACAGCCAGGGTCCCCAGGTCTCCTAACGGCTGACCTCTCATGTTTACCTGGTGGTGGAAAAAAGTCAGCAGTACAAACGTCAGTAGAAATCAAACAGATAGTGTGAAATAACAGTCAGGGCTTTACTGTGACTTTGTGACTCCTAAATAGTATCCACCCCTGGTCATGCTTACACCACAAACCATAGCTCACATAACAATCTCTTCCCCACACAATATTAAACTTCTGAGGGATAAAAAAAAATCTGTCAAAGACAGGGTGGAGATGAAGGAAATGTGGGTGAGAAGCACATATTCTAGATGTAATATATAGTATTGGAGGTCTAATATAGTCTGAGTGGTGGAGGTGACTCACAATGAAGGTGAACTCCACCAGACTGCCCACGTCACTGGTGTTGACCATGGCTGACTCGCCCATCACAGTCCCACCGAATTGTGTTCGCACCATTTGATTCGCTCTGGACAGGGTAAGAGTTAGACAGGATTGTACACTACGCAAGCAGAAACTGGGGGGAAGATAATATGACGTGACCTACAGTACTTCAGTGGCCATGGTATTTTTGTGCTCTTTACTGTGCTGTACATGCACTGCGTCATGAGTTGTTAAGTAATGACACTCACACAGAGAAGGAGGGGCGGATGGTGTTCTCAATCAGCAGGGCCACAGCCACAGGTTTCAGATCGCTCTGCTCGCTAACACTGAAGAAACAAGCAACAAAATGTGCCAAGCAACAAAATGTGCCAGTGTGATATTCATAGATTATTTTAGAGCCACAAAAGCAAGAAATTATCACTGATAATTCAAATGCAGCCTAAACTTTTACACTAAAAACACGAGGACAAAAACAAAATGCCGGTGCACAAAACATAAACAAATGTAGTATGTAAAAAGCTGAATTAAAACTAGCCTCTAAAATACAGTCCCACTGTAAATGAAGTATGATTATGCATCAGTGTTCGACACTCACGTGGACAGAAGCAGATCAGTCTCAACCTCTTGTGTGTACAGATCGATCCCTAATGTCTCAAACTTGAGGATGAGTGACACCTAATTAAGACAACAAGAGGATTAGAAGTGTGACAGCAGAGGAAAAAAGCTGACAGCTAAAACAGTTCATGATGAATATTTAAACTTACCTTCTCATTTCCTTTAAGTGGATTCCCTAACTCACACATCACTGTGCCTTCAAAAGTGCATTCTACATCGCGGTCCTAAACACATAGTTTGTCAAAATGATTAAATTTAGCAGTTCAAGAGGCTGGAGATACATGTGCAAATGCAGTAGGAACAGTGTCAGAGAATAACAGGTCTTTTTTTTAACATATTAATGATATACAAAAGAAAAATCTTGCAGTGTGATTTTGTGTTATTAAAAAAGAAGGTTTTAACACTTATATGTAACTATTAAATGGATATTTCCCAGGCGTCCACCCTAAATTTGTCACGTGCTGCCCTCCAGTGGACGTACCGTCGACCTGACACCAGAGTATATCAGGGCATCAGGGATGGTGACGTTGAGCATGGCCTGGTGGGCGTCCTCAGCCAGCTTCTGCTCAGAAGGAAAGTTGGTCACCTCCACCATCAGCTGTACTATCTTGATATTGCTGCTGAACTGAAGTACCTGGAATTTTCCCTGTCTGAACATAGCAAAATATGAACAAAATGTATTTTTTAATTCACTTATTTTTCAATTTTAAAATTTTTCAATAAGTCCTTAAATGTATTATTTTGGCAAATATACACATTTAGGGCTTTAGGTATACCCAGGTTTTTCGTGCTACTGGAAACACTGCAACAGTAACAGCTAAAAAATATATTTGTATTGGTTTCAGAAAGGCTCTCTATTTTTGCATTTCTGATTGCATTCCTTTAGAAAGTCTAAATATGCTTTTCATAGACTTTTCCACACTGCCGATGTGAAGATTTTGAGAAAAACATTGACTTTCTTTACTGTTAGGCATGAAAAAAAAGTCTTAATCAGTCAAAGAAGGCTTCACTACTCAGAATTTCATTTCACCTGGGGTAAGGCTTTTTGTTATCATCAACAAACTGGGCATTCAGCTGCAGATTACTGGTGCATTTGTTGTCCGAGCCACATTCCTTCTGAAAGTGAATCTGCAGGAAACAGGACAAATAACATCACATCATAAACATGTGCTTCACTATCTATCTATATCTATCTATACAATGCCTCTGAATGCTACGTTTGGACCAACCTCAGTTCTTTGTGTGAGTTTCTGCTCCGGGCTGATAATTGGGAAAAAGTCCAGGTTCTGCAGGGAACGCCTGGCTTTGGGTTTTTGTTCATTTAAGGACATGCTGAGGGAAAAGACCACTGGCTCCAGTTTGTCTCTCACAGGTGACTGTAAATTCATCCAAGAATCTTGTATTAGTCTTAATAAGTGCATAGCTACTGGACAAGAGCAGAAGTGAAATGCCCATACCACACATAGCACAATCCAAAAAACCATATGGTGTATTTGTACTGAGTTCTTACCACAACAGTCAGCTTCAGATCATGACACCTGGGTTTGGATGCTGGCAGGCTCAGGAGGCTCGTGTATGTGTCGTCTTTATTGGCATGAAAACGAACACGGGGACTTCTTCTCCTCTCCATGTCGGCCTCCACTGTGTATTTCACCGCTTTATAAAGTGGAAACACATACAGCACATTATATAAAGATGCAGCATCCACCAGCAAGACAGTATAATTACAGCCTTTAAATTATGCAGTTTGAAAGCACATGGTTTGTCTAGATGAAGTAAAGAAAGACTGCTTACTGATATTTTTTTTGAAGTCTTTATTTCCGGTGCTTAGAGTGAAAGACATGCAGATTTTTGCTGTAATGCTGTGAAACACAAAGAGAAATCAATTAATCTTCAAACAAAATGGAATAAGCCAGTGTCAGAATTAGGTGCTCTGAAGAGAATTCTCACCATGGTGTATCTCCAGGACACTTATTAGGATCCACAATATGTGGCCCGACAGTGAAGTTCTTAGTTAAGTGAATGACTGGTCTAGCCCTGAAAACACACAAACAAAAAAGGGTAATCAGTCTAGATTTAAGTTATAAAACTCAATGATTAAACTGGCAAAAGTTGAGAATATCTTCCAAATAATGTGTGTACATTATTATATAATATTTACTTTTAATCTTTGTACTTTCACTTTTAGGAAATAGGTTGTGCTTTTGACTTACACAAAAATTGTATTTTTTTTTTCATGAAGACAGTTTACAATTTTTATCAATACACAGGACACATTATGATATTTTAAATAAAGTTAAATCATGGTAAATTAAAAAAGTGAAATGGTAGGTGAGTGTATACATGTGTGCTAAATATAATGTATGTACCCTTGGTCAATATGTACCCACTGTCACTGTGTTGCTGTATGTGTCTTGTGGAGAGAAAATGAGAAAATGACAACAAACAAATTGTGAAGAAAAAAAAAGAAAAGTGAAATGGTAATGTTTTCACCAAACAGTGACATTTTTCTCTACTATTTCTACCTGAGCAGGGCAATGCGATCATCAAGAGAGCCAACCAAGATGTCAGGGTAACTGTTGTCATCCATGTCCATCCCCCCATTGATGGAATAGCCAAAGGTCTGGAAACCTCCATTACCCACTGACTTACCCTCAATTACCTATAGAGGGCAACAATGACACATGAAAGACCATAACAATGAATATGGCTTTTTAAGAGAAAGTCAGAACTGTCAATCACACCAGGTGAGAGGTTACCTGACTGTAATTCTTTGAGATTCCGTTTTTACTTCCCATCCATATGTAAACCTTGCCTGTGGCCTGAAATGGAGCTCCCACTGCAAAGTCTGCAGACATAAGGAAAGGGGTGAACTATCTCAAAGAAACATGCAAAGCAGCTGAAAAGAAACTGGTGGAAGTCTGTGTAAGGGTGGTGTTACTCCTGTAGGTGGCAGCATAACGCTACATAATGACTAGAGAATGCCAACTGCTGCAATTTTTTAAAGCTTTAACGTTTAATGTAATGTAGCAAGGTGCATTATGTTTCTCTGCTGAAATAATTGTTTAGCAACAATGCATAGGAAACATATATAATACAAACTACTTAATAGGGAACTCAATGCTTCCTCTGTACTAAATGCACTACCTCTACATTTAGCATATAGCGAGGGTAGCCTAGACAACATACCAGAAACATGCCATAAAATTGTGTTTAACTTGAAGTGCATCAATTAACCTGCAGTTTGGGTGGAATGATATTGTCCTTTTGGAGTTTTTTTTACAGAAAGTAAAATACATTGTTTGTGTAACTTGTAAAACAAATGTTGCATTCAGAGTCATACCTTGGAATCCATCTTGATTGATATCACCAATGGCAGCAACTGCAAAGCCGAATGCAGACGTTGCTGGACCCTTCAGTACTGTGGTGGGAGTTGTCTGGAAAGATCCATTCTCATTCATGTAGATATACACTGCTCCTCCCTCATCCTTCTTACGGTCAAAATAAAACGGGGCACCAACAATTAGGTCATTCCAACTGGAAAAGACAAAGGAAACATCCAGTAAATTAGACATTAATATGCAACACATGAACATTAAAAACAACAACCCAGCCCAAAAAAACAAGTCCTATTCTTTGCATCTCAATGCATTCCCTAAAAGTCTTTCAGGCCCTACAAGGTTTCATTCATGCATCAAAGGGAGACACGTGATTCTGCCATGATGTCATGACAAACACCTTATCTGAGCTGCTGAAAGGACAGGTTTTCATCCCTGCTCAGACATACATCAGTGTCATGCATTCCTCACATAACACAGCAGATCATAGCTACAGAGCATTAGAGCAGCTCACACCTCAAGATACACAAGATACAGTTACAGGCAAACCATAACCATAACACTTCCTTTTTGTCCTCCTCTAGCTGTGTGGCTTGTGTTCAAAAATGGCATTAGGTGAAAAGCTAGAAACATTATTTCTGAATTAATGCAATGCGGTTTGAAACCTATTCCATTTTTTTGATCACCAGAAATGAAAAATAGGCTTCATTATGATTTTATGTGATTCACAGATTTTTGTTGGTAACAAATTGGACTCTAAAAATATTTTTTCAGCTTTTGGAAAAGAAAAAAAACAAACCGTCTTTGTCCTTGTATACCCAGAAGTAATCTTATCAGGTGTATGATGTAGTCTGAGGTCCAAACAAGGAATATATAAGAACAGATAAGACAATATTCCTATTTTTCACTCTTCCATAATCACACTATCTAGTGTGCAGAGGCGTACCCATCATTGTTGAGGTCAGTGATAGCCAGGCTGTTCCCGAAGTACGAGCCCACTTGTTCCCCAGGGATGATGAGTGCCACCTCAATCTCCTTTTTGGCCATTTTTCGCCCTAACATCACAGCACCCTTGGACTCAGCCCTGGGCGACCCTGTCACCACTGTGTAGTCGTCATGGCTCAGCAGCTTTCTCTCTTCAAGAACTGAATAACCTGCAGAAGACAGCATTAGGGATTCAATGTTAAACTGCCGTCTGACCTTTATAAAAGCAATATGGGCCATTTTCAACACCATGGCCAAAATGGGATTTTCTGCGATACAGATGACACTATTGTGAAATGAAGAGCATATTTTAAAAACAACCATTTTCCTTTTTTGTGGTTTTCATGCATTTCATACTGACAACTAGATGTTCATCTGACTTTTGGAAGATTAAATGGTAAAAAGGATTTTACACTTTTTATAATACAAAAAAGAAACAGACCCATATAACTGTATCGTTTGTTCAGCTGTCCAAAATATTTTCCAGTGGAGTCCCATGCATTCCCAGGATCCGGATCTCTCCATGTAACATGAACATCTCCTTTATAACAAAGCAGAATCCAACAACAATGTTAAAATCTGCTTCGTGCACAACAGACAGGTTTCCCAGACAGAGAATAATCCTACTGTTATACTAAGACTAGGATTGTCATAGTCTTGCATGGGGTTTAATCCCCGTCTGTGAAACCTGCCTATTATTTCAATGTTAAGTAACAAAACACCCTCTTTTTTATATTAACTCTTCAGTGCCAACCTTGCCACACGTAGCTGCCAGGGGCGCCGATGTAGACATCAGTGTCTGTCATGCCGGCTGAGATACCCATGTTGCACATGCCCTCAAACTCCATGCCGAGGTTGGGATTGCAGACCTCATAACTGTATGTCTGCCACTCATCGTTGGGGTCATAGGTCAGGTCATTACTCCTCACGTAACACTTTCCTATCATCCGACGCTGCTCCTCTGTGCCACCTTGGATGATCTTTACATAACGGTGTCCGCATGCCTGAACACCAGGGAAAAGAATGTTTAATTTGTTCCACATCCTGTGTTGCAAGAAATTAAAATAACGTGCAAAGTTCATATCAAGAAGGCAAAAATTTCCCTCTGGAAAAAATAATTCCTTACTCATGCAAATGATTTCAGTATGACTCTGCCTGGCAATTTCTACCTGAATGTGTCATTATGTCTTGTGGGTGTGTGTGTTGAGTGAAATATCCGGTGGTTGTATGCTGCAGCTGTCATCCGTGACACAAAATTGTGGAATAAACAGGTTGTCTTTGCACCCTGGATCCTCCTCAATGCTACAGGAAATGTTGCTGTACACATAATACGTCATCTGTGTCATTGAATAATAGAGTAATACAGGGTGTCATCTCACCAGCACGCGTCCTGCCGGCTGGTCTCTCTGGCTGGCCACGGTCACACCCAGCCACATGCCCTCCACCATCTCTGATGGATTTGCTGTGGATGTGTCAGATAGGTTGGGTCAAGTGTGGGAGTTACATTAAAAGGTTAACTGAAAGCTAATAACAGTTAATGCTCTTTGCAAATGTGCTGTACTAAATAGCAGTTTAAATTCTATTATTCTACCAACATGGAAATACAGTGTACAGAATGTAGATTCACATCATCAATATTAAAATGTTTGGTATTTTCTTAGGAATCGGTTTCAATATCAACATTTCAGCGCCATATAAATGCACTGTAAAGTGTCAGTCTTGTCAGGCCATCCTTTATATATATAAGGAACATCCACCATGATTATGATGATCACAGTCACAGAAAAAAACAACCTAAACAGTAAACTTTCATTCAGCCTGGATCATGGCCTGACAAATATTAACCACAAAAATGCACCGTGACTGCAGCAACTCCGTCATAAGTGATGAAGAATCCTTTTATTATGGTTCTTACTTTTAGCCTCCGGGGGGCTGATTCACCTTCAGTCTATCAGTTAATAACCTTCAATTAAGAGAGGATGCACTTTCAGAGATTTTGTATCCTAGAGCTCCTCATGTAGGTGCAGCAAATAACTGTGCATGTCAAGGATTAAACTGCAATTGTTTGACACAGTAGCACTGTCCTTAGTGAATAAAGAGGGAGCTAGATGATGTCTCAGTTTCTCAATGAAATCCTCTACAGTACCCATATGTGTTAAAGGGGAACTCCTTCAACAAAACTCTTCAAACAAAAAGGTCAGTTTACTAGTCACAACCCTGATGATGTCATCAGTGTTATCTTGGGTTTGGGACAACAAATGTCTAACATTACTGCATTACAAACTAGAGTCATGGAATTTGAAAGACACAACATGACAGGAATGGCCCATTATGGTAATGTTGAATCCTGTGTTTTTGAAGCTTGACAACCAGAAAGGATTTCTCAGCCTTTTTACAATTTTTTATTTATCAGCTTTATGGAAGCACTATACTAAATCATTTCATCAACCTTTTAATTACTATCTCTGGAGTGCTTTTTAGCCAGCCACATTGGTCTAGACCTCTGAACTGCATATGAATATGGGTGTCATGACAGCTCTCCAAAAGCGAGCTAGCTGCAGTACAAGTCACGAATCTTACCCCCTGTATGTTAGCAGATAGGACATGAGCCAAACTACAAAATCAGGTACTTGTCAAATAAAATTTTCCCAAAGATGATTTCTGTCATTTCTTATTGTGCTGTTTGTTGAACTGCTACTTTTTCTAATAAGTTTGTTCTTAAATAGTTATTTGATGATATAAAAGGGGGTGAGACATCATGATTGACAGCTATGACAACCACTCTCAAGCCTCAGTGTCTGCCACCTGACTCTTCTGCAGAGACTCTGGCTCCGAAAGGAGATATTTTTGTAGAAGAAAGTGGAGACACGTTGTCCTACAGTCAATGGTTCAGACTGAAATATCTCAACAACTATTGGACAAACTGCCATCAGAATTTGAACAGACTTTAATTTCTTCCCTGAGATGAATTATAATAACTTTATTGATGCTCTGACTCGGTGGAAATATGGCAATAATGGCAATATCAACCAACTGTACTTTGTGTTTCGTGTTAATTAATATACAAAATAAGATGGAGAGTATGGTAAACATTACACCCACTAAACATGAGTATGTTAGCACTGTCAGTGTGAGGAAGTTAGCATCATAATTATGAGCATGTTAGCATACTGATTTTAGCTAAAAGCACAGCTGTGCCTAATGCTGCGTTCTCTTCATATTGGTGTTATAGTGACTAAGGGCTTCTGATTTGTTAATAGTGTTCTTGTCAAATACTTTTTAAAATTTTAATTTACCAGCATTTTAAATATTCAGACAACCAACTCAGTTATCACACAATTTTCTTGACTAATCAGAAATCATTAACATGGGAATGCCATCTCTACTATCCATATATAACTTGAGTGCATCATTAGTACAGCCTTATAGGGATTGTAGTATATTCATCGTCATGTTTTCACATCAATGCTAATTCCTCTCACTCTGTTCAGGTGCAACAACTCGCTTTACTGTGTATCTCACAGGCTCACTCACTTGTGCTGACCAGGTCCATTCTGGAGCAATCAATGGTGTCCGTTGTAATGGGACAAGAGTAGACAGCTCCCGTTTCATTGACATTTTGTAGGGACATGGCTTTCTCTTTGGGTGCTCCTGCTAGAAGCCTGGACACACACACACACACACACACACAGGAAAACAGGGAGAGACAGATAAAGATTATTAGATTATATCAGAGCCTTGTCATTGTGTTAGATAACACCACGCAGAGTAAGCAACAGCAACATAAAGAAGCCAGACGATTTCACAGATAATCCTGCTAGTCAAAACACAGAAAACAATCCTACAACTTTGAGTTGTAGTACATTTGAATGAACATCTGGCTTCGACTTTCCAGCCAGCTTTTAACAGTATGACACATTTCCCTAATAAGGTGTATGAATTATTAACGGTGACACCTGAGACACTGAGTATGTATTCAGTTTATATAGACAGAAGGACACACACACAAAGAGTAGACTAGTTCACGTGACTGGTAAATTAAAAGTGGAAAGAGAGGAGCAGTCAGAGCATGACCCGTGACAAGTCTGGCACCACACACACACGCACATGCACACGCACACACACACACACACACACACACACACACACACACACACGCACATGCACACACACACACACACACACACACACACACACACACAAACTAGTTTCTTAGTGTTGGACCTGATCTTTTTGTCCACTCACCCAGACACTCCCTACATCAGCACCTTTTAACACACCGCACAACTTTGAAGTAGGGGGATTACTTCTCTGTGCTGGGACACACTATTTACTGTCAGCAAAAGATTTATTAGCTCCACTTTGTAGGAGGAAGGTGTAGACAATCTTGTTTACAGTGTGTGTGACACAGGGCCTGCTCTACTTTGTCTGGAAACAAAAGCATATAGTAGTAGAGTAGTCAAAGTACAGATTTTAAGCATGTCAAGTTCATGCATTGCTGGTTGGTTGCTGACATTTTACTGGCAGTGGTGAACAGTAGAAAGTGGTGATTCAAACTGTTAGTCAGCCTTGTGGGCATATCAACTGCAGGGCAGCTACCACCCTTACACATTCCGATAAGTATGAATAAATACAGATAAGAGGTGTAGACGTAAAAATTTCCCTTTTACAGTTAGGTCATTGTACATTCAAATCCAAACATCTTTTATGAGTCAACATTACTTTGTTCCAACTTCTTTGCAAGAGGTAAATTTGAAGATTTTAATATAATGTTGGTTATGGTGAGTTTTCATTCTACCTAAACAGAGTGAGACAGAGTGAGACTATGTACCAGGCTCTACCACTCCACTACAGCATCTGTCTTACACTCTTATGTAGACAAAATGCCCCCATACACACTTGCAATCTAATCATGAGAACATCTCAAGCCAGACAAAAATAATTTGTCTTTGATGTATCACCTGAACAGGAACAGATTAGGAAGTTTGCGTGGAAATCAGTCATGTGAGTTTGATTTGGCTGCTGACCTTGTATTGAATTACCCCATTATCAATTTGAAACCTGACAGTTTGGGAGATTACCACATTTCTGATCTCTGAACAGGTACTATTGCATTTGTTTTATACTTTTTTGACTCTTTACTTCAACCAGCCATGAATATATGAGAGTGAAATGCCATCTTATGCTTTTAAAGCATACAATATAACAGGAGCAAGCTATGCATTTTCCACAGATGCATGAAAAATTGACATCCTGTAGCCATGTGTGCATCATTTGAAACAGAAAGGTACAATTATCCCTTCTTTCTGCTCCCAGAAGGGCACTATCAGCAATGAATCAATTATCTTGCCACAGTGATGACAACTAGGAAGAACCAAGATGGCCTCTCAGGGCCGGCAGTTTCCAGTAGACTGGGAAAAAGAGGCCTTGGTTCAGGTAATCATTCTCGTAATGTAGACAGCATGTGAGACTCCACAGAGGTTTGTAGACGTTACTAGGGCTGACAGATATATGGAGAATCAGGGCCACAGAGTCCCACAGTGAGTATGTGAGGACCAACTTTGTGATGTACATTGTATGTGTATGTGTGTGTGCTCATACTAGAACAAGTTAAGCACATGAACAAGTGGGTGAGTGATACTGTACAGTACATGGTACATGTCTGCAAAATGGCTTGACTTTCTACAGTCTTTCCATGGCCATTAAAACAGAAGTCATGACCACCCAAAGAGTTTTTCAGCAGTTTGGGAACACAGTGTCTCAAAACACTGGCTTACAAGGTTAGCCATTCTTGTGGAAAAACTAAGCTTCATTATGGGAGATTAGACAAAGCATTTAGCTAGAGCAAAAAAAAGGGGGCCAAGTCAGGGAATAAGCAAGTCTGTTATGAAACACTTAGCGTGTGAACTTTGCTATTACCAGGGGAAAAAAATATGGACACAGAGTCCAGTTGAATCACACCTGCTCCATCTTGATTCACTCCTTGTTGCAGCAAACCAGACAACAATATCTGATCTAACCCGACATCATAAACATACTCACTGTCGTTTGACTGTCTCAGGAGAAACACGTGGGTCACCTGTGTTTGTTGTGAAAATTCAACACTGTGGATTGACGCCATCAGTTTTCACATACAGTGAAGACAGTTTTCAAAGTGAGCAGCTCTATTTTCAACATTTTAAGCAGAACCCCTCACATAAACTGTCCTCAATAACATAACGACTGAAAGAATCTATTTCATATATGCAAACAATATTACTATCCCCACTGACAGATGAAAACCAACTTTTTCTAATTATCAGTCATTTTTCAGCCATCCTCATCCACACGCACACACAAATCACCAAAACCTATCGTTTCAGATTTGTTGACAACACAACTAATATTCTGCCCTTTTGCAATTGCAACAGTGTGCACTATCCTATCTCCCTTCCTGCTCATCACCTCCTCATAAACAGGCTGTCAAAGGCGCAAGGGAGGGATTCGGCAGGGGGGTGAGCAGCCAGCAGCTGCATTCCTACTCTCAGGACATGTTGAAATTTGCCCCTTCTGCCGAACGAGCAATCTGAGCGGCTGGCTAAAACTAACATTTACTGTGTCTAACACACCCAGGTAAGGTTAGTGGAGTGTGGCTGCATTCTTCACATCTTGAGTAAGAAAGTACAAGGAATGAAGTTTGATGAACTACTGTATATTCATATTGGTGATGTTTATTTAAACAAACAGAGGTCAATTTATCATCTTAATCAGCATTGCCCACCCATACATCTGACTGA
This sequence comes from Scomber japonicus, assembly GCF_027409825.1. Classification (NCBI taxonomy): domain Eukaryota; kingdom Metazoa; phylum Chordata; class Actinopteri; order Scombriformes; family Scombridae; genus Scomber; species Scomber japonicus. Next base: position 18,125,244 of record NC_070597.1, read on the forward strand.
GCAATGAATAAAACGGTCAGAAATTTAGAAAAAGTGAGGGAGGGATGGAAAGGAAGAGTGGGGAGGGGCTGGGGAAACAATCCAGACAGAAGAAAGATAGAAAATGATTATTTAAAAAAAAACACTACAAGGTCTTGTCAGGTGGTAAACAGACATCTGTCTATAAGACACTTAAAGGAGCAAATGTAGTTCCTTTGTAGTTAATTAACCTAACCTGACTACTCAAGTGACTCACAATAAAGTCGACAGGACTGAAACCTGGAAACCCAACTAAATTAAATATGACTAAACCCTTTTGAATGACATTTTCTGTCCATCTCACAGGTTTTTGTGAAACTAACAAGAAGAGACAGAGTGCAAGGTGAGTCAGTCGTGTTTAAAGAGGATCATAATACAGCCTCATTTAGAGTAAATTCATCTTCATTTGGGTCCAGTCTGAACAGGACTGTGATGAGACACCTGATGTATGTCTACTACTGGCACACAACTTTTCACTTTGCTGGCCCATGCCTTAAATGTCAAGAGGGGTAAATATTTGAAAATAGATAAGTGAGAGACTGTGGCTGACAAAGAGACCAAGATAGAAAAAGGAAATGAGAGACCAAGAGCAAAAAAGGCAACTTTGTTTCTAACTTTTTATTGACAGTGTGTATTTTCTATTCAATTCAATTATTAGCTTCAAGTGTGACTGACTGTGTTAGTCTAGTGATAGATCACCTGTCTAGATAAGGCTTAGGGTAACCTGTTTGTCACAAAGTGAGGCTGTAGCCCTCAGGGCACAGAAAAAGAAAAATGTTTAGTGAACCTCAGGGCCTATTTTTATCAGATAGGCATACAAGTCATCTTGGAACCACTGAATATACATGTCTAACACAAGAAGTCATCATGAGCAAAGCATGTAACCCTTTTTTTTCTCCATTTAAAATATACCCACATCTCGAAATGGGATAATATTTAAAGGTTGCAGTGTTTCTACCTTCTTTATCACTTCTACAATACTGTTGGACACAGTATGCAAATAGTATGGTTACATGAGCAGCCTTGAGTCTGTACATCAGAACAGCCACAGGTCTACCGCTTCTGCAATTAAAAATGTGATTCTTCTGGCTATAGTTTGGGCGGACTCATTGGAAACAAGCAGATGCATGTAGCTGTTGCCCTGGGTAACAAGGTGTTGTCAGATGAGGATACACAGAGTGGTTTGATGGAAAAGGACAGCCCTGAGCAGGTTCACTAAGATTAAAAAGAGAGAAAGGTTTTAAGATTTTCGGAAGCTTTAAATACTGTAATGTAACAATTCAGGTTTTAATCAAGGTTATAAATGGAAGTGGAAAGCATGTTCACAGTTTGACAAAGCGTACCGCTAACATTAGAGACAGAAAGCACACCTGCTTCCTTTAAATGGCTGAACAGGGAATCAATCAACTGAAAGGTGAAGCCTTTCTATGGGCAAGCCGTTGTGGATTATGTACAATATGTTCATGACGACCATTCAGCTTGTTGACAGAAAAAAGTGAAATGAGCAAAACATAAAAGGAGCTGTAATTTCGGAGATGATTAAATGTTCCAGGACAATACACACTGTCGACTGGGTCCAAGACAGCACAAAACCTGGTCAAACATGGTGGTTTGCATTGACACTCCCCATACATATTTCTTCTCATCGCACCACGTGACAGGTCACCAAATTATCAAACAAGTACAGGCAAGGAACAGACACATAAAAAGCTATTAATCCTCATCCCTAATCCTAAATCTATTTAATTGGCATACACAGCTATACAAACAAGCACACACTGTTACTACATCCTCAGTATTTTTTCAGGATAATATAAACTTATTGCAATACACGCCACTAATATTGATTCCAAAAAAAAACATCACCACTTAGACCCACTAAGCAAATAAATGTAGATAATATTGAATGGAGCGACTCAATTTGCAGATTGAATTAAGCATGAGGAGAAGACGAGACCAGGGCTGAAATCTTTTTTATGCTCTTATAATGATGTTATGACTTTACTGAAAGAGGAGATGACGTTGATAGTGTGGTCTGCTATTGCTGTGCTGAAGGTAAGGTGGCAGGAAATCACAGGGTGAGTTAGTGTTTTTTTATTTCTGTCTGGAACTGTTCTGTACCCACCCACTGTGGTTTCACTGTATTACAATAGCTGTTCCTTGTACTTTCAGGAAACACTCACAAAGCAGTAGGTGGGTATGAGCACGCACATTGCTATCGGACTATTCACGGTAAGCACACCTTAGTGCTAAAACACTGACTATGTATCTGCACGTACAGGACATGGCTAACAGATGAGTCGTCTCTGGACAAACAGTGATAAATTAACCTGCTGCAAGTAGAATTGGTCACACATACATGCCGCCCCAGCATGTATGTGTACTCATTGTCTAAGGGCTGGGCAGTATAGTGTGAATCTTTGTCAGAATGTTAATAAGGGGTATTGTTCAGTACTGACATATATTCAGGCTGCAATTTTTGATTCATCTATTGTATTTTTTCTAGATGAATTCATTACTTGTTTGGTTTAGAAAATGGTGAAAAATGTCGATTGCTGTCTCTCAAGGTGGCAAATGATTTCCTCAAATGTCTTGTTTTGTTCCGACCAACAATTCCCAATCCCAAAGACATTCAGTTTACTACCATAGAGAAGTAAAGAACCTAGAAAATATTCACGCTGGAGAAGCTAGAATTAGAGAATTGGGAAATTCACTCCTTAAACAAATACAAAATAGTTTAGTCATTTTTCAGAAAAGTTGGTGATTAATTTGATAGTTCACAACTAATTGCTTAATCGCCTAACTGTTGCAGCTTTAATATATATATCAAGACGTAAGACAAATGCACAGTATGTCAAAATCATGTACAAAAATTGACAAAAGTAACTATGTTCCACTTTAATTCATTCAACAAAATTTGTAGGTTTTTACGTACAGAAAACCATAATGTGTACAATGATTACACAATAACATCTTCATTTCAATATCATTTTACTGAAAGTTATTAACAATTGCATAAAATTATTGCACCTGAATAATATAATCTTTATAAAACCACAAAACCTCATCTAACAACCACATAAAATGATCTACTCCCTTACAGTCCTAAAAGGGGAAAGAGACTACAATATGCCTCAGTATCACTGCCAAAGGGGGTCAATTATTAACAATTCAAACATACACACGGAGAAGGAAGTTAGTGGTAAACTGTAGGCACGCCTATTGTCACAAAAGCAGTAGCCCACTAGACTGCTTTTCCTTTTCCTCTCTTTTTTTAATCGGTGCTGTTTCTGACAGCCTTAAAATCTTTGTTGTTTTTTTCTTACGTATATTTCACTGAACTCATCGACTGCTACTGAAGTTCAGAGCTAAGTGGAAGAGCAAGTGGGCTTTTTTGGTCTTCCGAGGCAACTTTCAGTCACATAGGACTTTCACATGTTAGCTATTTTAAACAGAAGAGTATGAGATATATCAGAAATGAAACACAGACATCATTAGTATGAATGGAAATTTAAAATGAGGGGAAACATTTGATCAAAATTAAATTAAATGTAGCCGTTGATCAAAAGAGGAAATGGTGCAGAAGAATCAAATAGTATCCGATGATATTAAATCAGTCTGCACCTGTATTCTCCACAGACATACACACACACACACGCACCAGTCTGAAAGGGTATCTCAGCTGGACAAACATCCTGTTTGAAGACCACCATCTGCCATTGGTGAAACAGTAACAGGAGAGCAAACTCATTTAGACCCTGCGTGACAAATTAAACATGGCAGGTCATCCCCTGATAATAAACTAACTCACTTTTCATTAGCAACAAGTAAAACCATGTCTGACAAGGACAATGTTATTTTGGATTATGTCTGTAGGTTAGCCTGCTAACTATGCCCACCCAGTGTTTGCTGTTACTGGATGAATGATGTCAGGTGTTTTGACTGTGGCTCCCCAACTGCTCCTACACATCTACACATGATAAAACACACACATACAAACATGCTATCTAGAAAACTGACAGGGAGAAATAAACATACAGGTATGCATACAAACAGAAAAACACACACACACACACACACACACAAAGATGGATTGAGCCTGGACACATGTTTATCAGACCCTGACACCACACCAGTTCACATCCATGCCACAGCCTCACAGCCTCACAGCATGCACACATAGCAGAACTCACAAGAGACTGGCAGTATCAGTAACAGTATTTCCATTAACATTTTGACCCCTGATGTATGTTAAAGAGTGGATATGGGTGGGGGGATTACAGATGGACTACCTCACAGTTAGAATGGAGCTGACAGCAACAATTTTAGCATATCTGGTTAGTGCCAAGTTTCAGAGATATTACTAAGCTTATAATAAAGCAGCACAGGTGTGTGCATGAAACATCTGTTTTTACCTGCCTGCTGTGGCATGGAAAACTTCCAATGAAGACTACTGGAACTGGCTCTTTATCTATGACATGTTTAGTTTTACTTTTTGTAATGTATAAATAAACTGTATAATACGCTAATACAGGTGGAGATATTGTTAAGCTACAAGCCACAAGCCACAAGTTACCACATACATTGACTTCCACACACACATACCAATTGTAAACCTATACTTCCGGATCATTTCTCCTTCAAAGATGAAAAGTGGCATGAAAGGTATTGAAGCATATAGTTTTTCTAGCTACAGGCAGCCGTCATTAGCCCGGAGGCCAGCTACAGGAGCTTCAATTCCCTGCTGTTTCAGTGCATTTGTACAACCACGGGAGAAAAAAGGGATCTCTTACAGTTTTGTTAGGGATTGAAACAGTCTTCACTGCAGGTATTTTCAGTGAAAGCCCCACCAAAGAGAATCTCCTCTGTGGAGATTAGCAGGGGGCCCGAGGTCCCGCTGGGATCCATTTCAGCATGTTATTAGAAGCCGTCATTCATTCGTCTGCTACACAAAATGCAACTCATGCCATTACCAACTGATTGGACACAGGCAATAAACACCTTAAAGATTAGGGCTAGTCACTATGGACAAACTTGCACTTGCACCAAAATTTACAGGTGCTGTCGGTCGACTTAGAATACAATAAATTAGAAAGGAGTGTCATAAAACCTTTTGTAATGCCTCAATCTGATTGTACTCTAACCCATACTTGTGGCCTCTAAATTTTCCCTCAGTTTGGCAAGGAAGCATGTCAACTGATGCATTTTTAACAGTACTTGGACAACAACAGAGGACTATGGTGAAGAGGAATACGAGATCAGGCTTTGGTTACACACACAATACTTGTAAGCAGGATCAATTCATTATTGGTTTGACATGAGATTTGTATACAATAAAAACAATATAGAAAATTGGCAGTATTATCCTTTAAATATAAAGTATTCCATGGAGCTTTGCAAAAGAATAAGTACTGGTAAAAAACACACCTGATACTGATACTGAAGCATTTTCAGTTTCTATGGGGAAGCGGACACAGCTGCATGACATATCAGTAGCTTCTGGTTGGCTTTCATGTAATACATGGATGAGGGTCTAAATGAACAACACAGGATTTTTATCTGAAAGTGTGTCACTGTGCAATGACAGTAGGGCTCTGAAAGGCCTACTGCAGACACAAAGACCTCTAGCATTTCTAGAGCATGAAGGGGAATGTTGGATCACCGCCAAAGTTACACATACCCACCTGCATCATTTACATTAGCCTGTGTTACAGCACAGCTCATAACACATTAAGTCATTCTGTTAATGTGACACTACCTTTTGAGTAATACACTTAGCTGCTGCAGTGAAAGGAGCAACACAACTAAAACTGAAATGTATTACTAGGGGATGACTATTAAAAAAGCTCTGGATCATACAGCATCATCATCTGCTGCTTTACATTAAAGGATAGATTTTTGATTTTTGATTACATCCAAAATGTTTTTTATTTGAAGCTAATATCAGTCATCCATATGAGTTAAATCAAGTCAACATTTTTCAGTTTCAAAGTGTCTTTTTGTGACTAATTTTGTCTTTTTGTCTTTTTGCTGTTCCTTCCACTGCAACTGAACAGGAAAACACCCAGCCAGGACACAAAGAAGGAATTTTTACTAAAAGGCCTGTAACTGTGGAAGATATCCACTTTATTGACAAATTCAATAAATTGCCTCATATTATCTTCAGATAAAGTGTTAGGTGAACTTTTGCTCAAAATGAGGACTGCAGATTTCGTTCCCTACCACTTACATTGTAATTTCGAGGGAATCTTCTAATAGTCATTATAACCAGGAGGGACAATCACAACGAGCAAAAGATGTTTCCATATTCATTTGGGCACCTAACTGTTGTTCTCACACAGACATGAAAAATTGTGAACCTGTTCTTTAACTCTGCAAAAGCAAATCATAATTAAATGTTTAATCCTGTCAAACTGCAGGAGGTTGGAAGAAAAAGCAGAACATATTCCTGTATATGTTTGCACTGTACATCAGACTGTTTGTGCCTATAAACCTTACAGCAGGTCGACCTGTCTAATCTGCACCTCACAGCACAGAGGGGAAGCCCCCGTCAAATTAAATGGCTGACTTTCATGGCCTCGGGCTGCTGCAGTCAGACAGAGATGAGCTGAAAAAGGCGGAGGCACAGCAACTCTGATTAAATATTCATCAGTCAGAGGAATTAAATTCTTCCTCTGAGGTCTAAGAGGCTCTTGCCTGTAAAATGAAAGAATCTGGAGAAGGAAGGGAATCACTTTAAATTTTGGAGGGTTATTGTGTGTGTTCCCCAATAGTCCCCAGATCACCATTCTCACTCCTGTCTTGTCTCAACCTGAAACCTGGCAGGTTGCGACTGTGCAGAGAAGGGTAATACATTCCAGGCATACCATGGGGTCAAGGGACTGGAAGAGCCAATAGGTGGCCAGCTGACTACCCAGTCCCTCCTCCCTGCTATAACAGAGAACAAAAAAAGCTCTCTTAGGGCAAAATATCTCTCTGAGACCTTAAATGGGTGATTCAAAGAGAATAGGGGAGTGGACAAATTGGCCTCAGGTATCTTCTAGATTATTCAGGTGCAGCCCTTCCCCAACAACAAGTAATATCAGTCTACTAATTGGTCACAACCCCACCCATCCTCAATTCAAAATACATTTTTAAAATTGCTTCAGTTGAGCCAAAATACACTGCTAGATTTAGACTAATTGGATAATGGGTTGCATCTTAAGGAACGGTTGAGGAAAAAACTTTATTGCACTCATTTTATTGCAGAACTGGGAGTGGAAAACCTCTGACTGTTATCTTGGACTCTGTCTGACTCATGCAAACACAAAGAATACTTACTTTAAACATTGCACATGTCACGACTGGTTTATATGCTTGCATTTTTCAAATATTCACACTCAAGCTGCCTCCAATAATGAGGAAAATGTGGCTAACAGCTCTGTGGTGCAGTGGCACAGATCTGGGGCCACAAAACAACTCAGACAACGCAGAGGAAACAGACAGAACTGTAAAACCAGCCCAACTCAAACATGGGAGACACTATTAGCACATTCTTATGTGTCTTTACAGAATTGTTTCTCAGGGCTTGAACACAGTCTTTAGTGAATATTGTTGGCTCTAAAGATTACAGATAAGATTATTAGGCTGTTAGAGAGGACACTAGTGAAACAGAAGATACCATTGGAAGAAATAAGCACACTACACTGGTCAAAACATATAAGAATTGATAATGAGGAAGGAATTTCATTCTTAAAACTGAAAGGGGAAGAGCCTGATGGCAAGTTGGTAGGTTAATATTTTTATTTTGGGTCATTATGGTCACATTGCAAGTGGAAATGTCACCATCAGATATATCTGTCGTCTCACTTCTTCAAATTCAGAACTGGGAGACAAGTAACACATTGTACCAAAATACATCCTGAGCCAAGTTGAGCAAATTCACTGGATCCACTTCTTTTTTTTGTTGTTGCTGGAATCATTGGCATCATGTATTGCTTTAGTTTCTGTGCCAATGTCAAGCAACATCATAAAACATACTGATTTTTTTGTGCTTGTACTATAGGTGTCAGTTCATTTCACCTGACTTTTTTCACATGAGGATGCAACTAATTAAGGAGGAAAATGGGTGAACCCAAATTTAAACCAGGTCCAGAGGCTTGTACATAGCATTTAGTCCTGTAATGCATCCGTAATTACCAAATGAACAGGAAAAAGAACTTACCCTTACTTCAACTTCCACTCTACCTCACCCTACCATGCTGAGATTATTAACCTTAACAATGTTTTAGGTATTGTGCAAGTGGACTCTCTGCTAATCGGTCACCTCACACCAATTATGGATATACTGTTTATTAACAAAATCAGATGTAAGCTGCAGTGCAGAACTGAGCACAATGTAGCTTAAACCTTTCAGCTTGCAGCAGACCAGTGAGTCTTTTCAGTGCCTCCTTGTCCCTACAGACCTCCAGTCTCATTACCACTGCCATGTGGTCCCCTTCTTGGGTTGCAGTCTGTGGACGTTGACTCCATCCCTCTGGGGACCCGGCACATTGATCACATATCTGCCACTTTGCAGAGATTAGGCTGATAAACCTCACATTCTGACTCACTTCAATGGTGAAAACACAGAGCAAGCGGGATCTGGTTTGCAATCAACTTCCTGCGTTACTCTTCAAAGCAGAACGAGGTCACATATAACAGCGAGTTATGAACACACTGTGTGATCATGAATGTGGAAGGATGAGAGGGGCCACTGTAATTGGCCAAGGGAAATCCTACACTAAACAATGATAAAGATTGAGGACCTTTCATCAAAGACGCTATATACAAAGAACAGGAAAGATGTGTCACGCACATTTTTGTCCTTGAACATAAATTATTCCCTTAAAAAAAGCATTTACTTGTATGTAAAGCTTACCAAATGCTGTTAACTGCACATGGGCATCTATGTCTTAGCAAACACAACCTACAAGTGTTACAGGCCAATGAATACCTTTATTGGGAAACACAAGCCCACTTCTGTCTAAGCTGAATACAATAGCCTGAGGATAGGTGGAAAGAAAGTAGAGCAGGCTATGCAACAGCTTTCTGTGCAGCCCATAATGGAGGAACATACACACTCCTGTCCTACAGTAAATACACAGAAAGGACAAATACAGGAACCCATTAGACTGATATGACATACCTTTTGCTACAATATTAATACTTATTATTTCGCATGTTGACATGCTCTTGTGTATTGAACTCCACAGTAACGACAAGCCCCAAAGCTGTACAGTCTACCTGGCCCAGCTGTTTCACCTCCAGCTACATAAGTTACACAAAGCATGTAAGAGGAATGATGTCTTATCATTTATGCATGCTTGAGTCAAGTTTGAGGGATGTTTGCTGCAGTGACACAGCAGTGATTGGAGGACTGGCATGTCATGTAGCCAGAAACACAATACAAATAAATGAGAATTTTTTTGGCAAATGAATATATTTATGAAAAAATCTTATATAGCTCAGATACAGCTCAGATGCTTATTTAACCTCTTCTTAACCTCACTTTAAAAAAATTAAATAAAAAATGACCCAGATAATAGCCTAACTTCCGCACGCCCAGTTTCCATGACTTTCTTTTACCTTCTTTTACTATCAGAAGGAGCACACTGCACAGAAACCCTGTTTGGTATATTTTTTGATAAAAGTATTGTCTCTGGATGTAGCCTAAATACATCTGCAGAGATTTACAGCAGTGGTTTACTAGAGAGAACTGCTTTACGTGTAGAAAAACACTTGTTTAACAAGTGCGTAAAACTCAGTTTATAAAAGGGCAGCAGGTGTTTTCTTTTTAAACCCAATGTACTGTAGACTCCAACATCCCGGGTTTTGCGCACTAGTGGACATGAAACGACCACAATAAGCTTCTATGAGGCGGATAAAATGGTAGTTGTTCGTTCCGCCTACCGGGCCGAAGCAGGTGCGTAGCCTGTTTGAACGCGGACATTATTTGAACCTGTAAATGCGACTGAAGTTGAGCGTTTTCTGGGACATGCACAGATGACAACTTACAGGTATTGTCTGGAGCCTTCCGTCTGTTGATGCATTGCGACTGAGAATCCAAAGAAGCTCCCTTTGGTTTTCCCCACTTTGATCACAGGAAACCGTTCATCTATATTAAATCCACTGCAGGTTTGCGTCCCGTGGTATACAGCTATCACAGCGCAGAGGAATAGTCTTGGAGACATTTTTGGGCTGTTCATCCTTCGCAAAGTGCACTATAGCCTTCCCGCAGATCCACGATCAGCGTGGGTCCGGAGCGGCAATCCCCCCGTAATGAGATCCAACAGGTAGGTTGCGCTTCACAGATCACCTCCCCATCGAGAGCCGGCTGTCCCCCTCGCACTCTGAGCTTCACTGCCTAGGTGTCGGTGTTTGCCTGCCTCTGCCTCTCTCTGGTGCCCTCCCCTGCTCCTTTCCTTCCTCTCCACACCCATCTAAAACAAGTGCACATACAGCCTGCGTTTCCACAATGAGCCGTGTCTCCCATTGGTTTTTCCCTCTCTGTCTTACATGATCAACATCCTCCTTTACAGATGTTGTGCCACTTGAAGATCAACAAGTTGCAAACCGCTTTTCTGAACGATGCAGTGGAAACATTAGGCTGAGGCTCCTGGGTGAAATATGAAATGAATTTCTTGTTATATGCATTTAACAGGTGCCATCCGTTCTCCAGTGGACATTCACAGCATTCATACAGTGTGTTGTGCTATATGATGTTTATCTTTGCAGTGTAGTTCTTTACTGGTGAACATATTGTGCCTGCAACAGCCTTTTTGTAAAATGTATGCTTTTGTAAAATTTTAATACGCTATTTGAATATTACCTTCAGCAATATATTGCAACACTCAACATTTTGAATTGAATTTTGAATTGAATTTTAATGTCAATACATATTTTACATACATATTCCTTTTATGACCATGATAAAATTACAACAGACAAAATTTCTTGTAAACACACATCAGAAAGTATTTGTAAATGTTAGTACATCTGCACAGTGTTGAATAGGTTTTAGTGTTTCTTTTTTTGCACTTCTCCCCAATTGAAGAGACAAAGAAACACAATTTAATCAAATTATCAGTGTTTTATTTGAGTTAACTCAGTGTGGGATGTTTTGTGTTTGGACTTTATTATGAAGGTCACGACTCTTCCAAGCCCACTATAAGACGCATGGAGCGCTTTCACATGAGCTCTCTTGTGACAGCCACCCTCTGCCCTGCTCCACTGCCTATCACTCAAACTCCTGGCCTCCAATAGGCAGTTCATTAAACCCTTAATCCCCTTAGAGAGGTCATGCAACAAGCCAGAGTTTTTTTAAGTATCCTTTACTTTCCTTGAATCCCCCCTACGCACCCACTCCTGTCTTTCTTTAGAACTCCTGGTGTTGAGAGACCAGCTGCAGCTCCATGTACTCCCCATTTGCTTGTATCTCCACAGTGATGTGAGACCTTTCATCATGTCTACTTTATGGCTGACTCCTGGCTAAAATCTGGCATTGTTGACCTCCTCTAATTGATGAGCTGAGCTCACACTCAGCATCTCCTCATGCTAGAGGAGTTTCTCTCACCCAGAGGTAATCTCTCCTCTATTCTGAAATAATGCCCCATGCAGAATGTAGTTCACTGCACACATTCCACGAGCTGACTGCGAAAGGTTTTTCTTCTGTATGCTTCAAGAAACATTGCCTTAAGTATTTAGTGCAAGAACACTGTATTCAACAGGTTAAGATGAATTCCACAGATTGTAGCTTTAAATCTGCCTCATAATCTTTGTTGAAGGTCATGTCTCTGACAAAAAAAGCTCCAATATCACTAAATGTGACCATCCTGGCCTGTATGTCTGGAATCACACACACTTTTTTTCACACACACAGTGAAACCAGGCTTAAACTTTGCATTTGCATTTTCATATTATCTACTCTGTAAATAGTTTTCAGCCCAGTGGTGACTGCACAACATGCCAGTGTATATAGTGTCAACATCCTGTTGTTGCCCTATCAGAGACATGCATCTAACGCAACACTGACGTTGAACAGAGCCATGAGATCCTGGAAATAAAGAGCCAGCTTGACTGCACTGACTCCACACAAGACAAATGTACCGAGAGAGACTTGAGCACAGAGGAATTTAAAGCAACCAAACCACAACAGAAGAGAAATCTGACCTCCCACCTTCATTTTGCACCATGTGCCCTTGAGCAAGGCCCTTAACCCCAACTGCTCTAGTGGAGCTGCTCAGTGGCCAGCAGATCAGAACATGGTTGCACTAGGCAGCTTCCAGGTATGAATGTATAACTGTGTGAATGTGATCAGGGCGTTCCTGAAAAATAAAGTATTGCTCAAAGAGAAACTCCCTTGAATAAATACAGGTTAAAAAATGTGATGAATTCCCATGTGTCTTGTAAAAGGACTACAAAGTACCTGATCCTTAACCCCGCTGGGTCTGAGACACACCCTTTTGACTTTTGAAAAGTATCACTTTGGAAAGGTGACAGCTGATACTGCCAAACTGCATTTCTTCTTTAGTGGCAGAAAAAGAATTAGGTGTGTAATTGCACTGACTGTGCAATTACACACTTTTATTACAGTGATTGCACTGTAATAAAAGTTTGTACACTGTAGTTGACAAGTTTTTGACCAGGAGCTTTGATTTTATATTCAGTCCCCTTTCAGTAGAACAGCAGAGAAAAAAAGTGTCTTGGCATTAACATCTGTACAGTACTCCCCTGGCCCAAATGTAAGCCAACACCAGCCTATGTGAACCATGGGGACAAAGGCCCGAATGCAGTTGCTGCTGCCCCCAGAGACCTCTGCTGTGGAACCCTCCAGCTTCAGCCCACACAACACACATGGAATGTAATTTGCAATTTATCTCCCAGTTTCCTGTTTTTTCCCTCACCCAACCCACCACCATCCTCCCCCATCACCATACCGCCCCAGAAAAAAAAATCCCCCTCTTCTTATTATTCCTATGTTTTTCTTTGTGCCTCATAATATCCATTTAATTGAGGAGGTTAAGCCTGCATGCTTATAACATCTTCCCGCTCAACTTTCCTGCTGCTTTGTGGTTTGTCGTATATCCTGAATGGCTCCACAGAGTGCTCTCAAGGCATCCTTCGAAACAGTGCTGACGGCTGATGGGATGGTGGGTGAGTGGGAGGCTATGCAGAGTTCCTGATGTGAATGCGCGATAGTAGAAATAGACCGGCTTGTGTATATGGTGAGCGCCGTAGCCTGAGCAGAGGAAATGCAAAGACTGAGTGCAACAGTCTGCTCCATAATGGTCCCATTACACTTATCTCCCTGCTGGTTAGCTGTACTCACTCAATAGGCTTTGTGAAAAATCCGGCAGTGAGTTAGACTGAAGATGTGACACGAGAAATGCACAGTGTAGGCTTGTAAGCTTGAAAATAAACCACATAAAAATATCAGTTGCCTCAAAATAACTAGATGTTAGCCTTGTGTTGAATTTCTATGAATATTAATCCACATTAGCTAGACGAGCGAATAGAACATACAGAGCAGGACATTGGTTGAATATGAAACACAGCACGCTCTCACACCGAGTCTTCGCTCCATGGCGATGACAGAGCCAGCCGTTGCCATGGAGCTCGGAGTTGCTATGAAGCCAGTATGTTCTGAGCAGTGGTATCGTCTGTGGAGGAAGACAGTGTGGTCTGTTTAAACTCCGGCCAGGACTCCTGCTAGGCTCAGATGACCTTTCATAAGAATAAAACATGATCTTCTCAGCTCTGTCCACTAAAACCAGGAATTTACCACAGGGAGATACACACATTATTGCAATCACGTTCTGCAAAATCACACAGTGACACAAATAAAATACAGCTTTATAACAATGCCATGTTATTGTTAGTTAAGAGAAAAGACCTTTCGTGGCACTAAATTACAAGAGATCTTTTGAATACCCAGCGGAGACAAAAGATATTGAACTCTATACTTTCCTGCGGTAACCTGAACTGTCTGGCACCGATGAAATCTAATTTGAGAGTCAAATTGTAAATAACACATGAGCAACATCTAATAATTCGTCAATTTGTTTTGTTTGCTAAGCAGCTGGCTGAATAAGCTGGCCTCCTCTCAGCCTCTGCTCCCACTGAATGAGATAATAACTTGTACTGTATAACAGCATGACAGTCCACATGGTGAAAGGATCACAATCTTATCAGCATTGCGTCTATTTGTGTGCTCTCTCCTAACAAATGTGCACAACAGTGGGCAAACAACTGACACTGGCTTATCCAGCAATCTCTTTTGGTATGAAAGGAGTGTACTGTAAAAACAATTTCATTATCTATTATCTTATATCTGACCTGACCAATGGTGCATCTGTATTTCCTGAGTTACAGATACATTTCATACAGATCTTTGGATTCAAGATACAGGATGGAATTTCCATTATCACATCCCCTCTTGTACTACATATGTTTTCTCTATATATCTGATATAGAGCAACTGGTCTGTTATTTGATACATCTCCATACAATCTGCCTTCGTGTAAAAATTGTGTTTCATGACTTCTCTGACTTTCTTGGCTTTTCATCCTCCTTGTTTTGGTTGTTAAATCTCTAAAGTGTTCATTGGGGAGTGGGTTCATTGGTTGAGCATCTGCATGCATGTGTGCAGCATGGACATATGTGTGCATGTGCGTGTATGTTCATAAGTGCGGGGGCTGTCTGTCAGCATAAACATATGCATTTCTTTGACTGTTTGGTGTGTGTGTATGTGTGTGTGTGTGTGTGTGGGGGGGGGGGGCAGGAAGGAAATGCAGCAGGGGTTTGGGACCCACACAAGGTCTCGTTGCTCTTCAAGTCTCCAGTTCGTGCAAAGTGTAGGAATGTATAGCCTGAGGAGGCAGGCGTGGCTTCTGAACACTCTCCCACTGTCCTGTGGCACCTGTTTTTCAGCTTAGCTTTCAGGCAGACAGATAGAGCGATGGGAGACATACTCTCTGTATTGTGGAAACAAAACAGCTGTTACACAAACTCATGTTTTAAATACAACATGCAGGCATAACAATAAGCCCTCCACCATTTCCCTGTATCTCTGTTTAGAAGTTGTTCAACTCAAACCAATCAGTGATATGTACAACAACTCACAGTATCAGAACGTTGAGCCTGAAATGCATTTTCTTCATGGAATTTATAACTTGCTAAAAATGCACTTAAAGCTGAGTAGTAAATATGTCCTGTATTCTCTTGTCGGTTTTACAGCACTCGAAAGCAATGAGACAAACCATTGACAGCAAATAATAAACACAAATTCTCTTTCCCAAACCTTTCTCTCACTTTCTGGAAATGTTGAATTAACAGTGTTAGGAATGTGTGAAGAATGGAAGGGAATGACATTAAAACACTTGATGTACAATAGCACTCTCCCACTAGTGTTTAATCATTAAAAAGGGAGTCACTCTGTGCAGCATTCCTTTCTCTGCCCCGTTGAGACACTTTTGTTAGAAAAGAACTACTGTAGATTGTGTGTGGAGGATTCACAGGTAGAGGAAGAAATGTTTGAGGGGAGTCTGGGTTTTATTTGGCTCTACGCCCAGAGGGCTTGATAACCTTGGTCATGAGCTCTTACACTCAAAGGTAGAAAAAGCAATAACCACCACAAAAATACTTAATACTCTATATTTATAATTCATCTAGTGTGGCTTAGCTGTATGTCAGCAAAAGAGAGAGAGGGAGAGAGAGTGGGTGGGTGAAGGGGCTATCTTTCTATGGAGAGGCACCAGCTTAACCTTTACCCAGAGCTCAATCATAACAGGACTCTCACTGTGTCCATTTTCTTCAATACCATGCAAGAACTGGCTGTTGCACAGACTCAAAGGTCAGGAGAGCATGTCACCTTGGGCCAGATTTTCCCCTCCTCCTATGGGACACATTAACTCAGAACTTGATACTTAACAACCCTGTGAAGACCACACCATCACTTGTCTGTAATGTTTACCAAAGGAGCCGCTATCTGTCTCTGGGGCCTAAACAATCCCTACTTTCAGCAAGTGCTGCACTGCCTTTACGGGTACACAGCACACACACACACACACACACACACACACACACACGCACGCACACACACACACACACACGCACACACACGCACACAAACACGCACGCACACACGCACGCACACACACACACACGCTAACACGCACACACACACACCCTTGTGGCTATCCTTTTTTCCAGTTAACACAACTCTCTTATCTCTGTAGATGATATATCATGAACTGACAGGAAAGATTGGCTTACAATTGTGTCTGAAAGTCACATTGACAAACTGGACAATTATATTCCTATCTACATTCACTTAATCCAATTTTTAACAGCCCGTCTATTCTTCACCCTGCATAATAGGTGAATATATAGGGCAGTAAATCTGATGCATGGTGTTTTGACCGAGCCTAATGTAATCTGGTGGACAGGCCATTGAATAATGGCACAATCTGGACAGTAACTGCTGTGACTCTGACCAGCGAACACAACCCTAGCTTGCTCCCACATTACCCCCCACCCCACCCCACCCTCCCACCACCCCCTCCACCTCCTGTGGTAAAATCAGTTGCTATGATTTACAATGCTCCTTACAAAGCCTCCGCCTTGCGTTGCAGTATATAGGCTGTCTGGTGGCCCGACCTCTACAAGCTTCTTTGGAGATGACCAGAGACCTCTTATAAACACTCACAGGATTTTTTTTCCTTTCGTCTTTTGATCGGCTGTTTGGAGTGGATCCCCTGTAACCGCATGGTGCCATTTTGTTTACGACTGGGCTAGTATGACCTGCAAATAAATGTTGGAACATAAAAGGATGGGCTTCTATTGAACACATATGTGGTTTTCGACAGCCAAGTCCGCGGTCTATGTTCTTTGTTTATTGTGAGTGTGATGAGATTGACAGACGATCCAGATTTGATTGCTGGTGAAGCTGCTGTAATGTTAATAAATGTACAGGGGATGTAAATACACAGTCTGTGTGTTCGGGTGATTTATGATGAAGGAGCAGTAGATAATTGTGTAAATAGAATAATTTGATTTCAAAAGATACTGCAGTTGAAATGGCACTAAAATACATTAGTTAGTGTAGCAGTGTGTGTCAACCCCACCCTTTCTCTTAGATTAGGATTTTTCACAGTTCCTTAGTAAAAGTTGCTCCTAGCAACTTTGTGAATAAGTCTTAAGACGAAACTCTGGTTTCTATAGCAACAATAAAATGATAAGATAAAATTCACTGTTGAAAATTTGGAGATTGTGATTGATGGTATTTCTTCACTTAAATACTTAAAGGAGAAAACTCAGCCAGGACTTATTTGTGTTTCTGTCAGTAAACATGGACGATCTCCTAAAGCTAACAAGAACCCTAAAAGTTCACACTAATGAAGCAGTGTGTCTCTGAATTGGTGGTCGTCTGTCCCTCACACCTCAGTGAATGCTAGTTCAATTCAGAGTGGCAGAGGTGCGTTACAAAATAAATCTATAGGTCAAATAGTACTGCTTTGATTCAGCTGGTAAACAGACTTACACACACATCTTGACAAAAACATGTGTGTGTGTGTGTGTGTGTGTGTGTGTGTGTGTGTGTGTGTGTGTGTTTGTGTGTGTGTGTGTTTGTGTGTGTGTGTGTTTGTGTGTGTGTGTGTGTTCAGCCTCCTCTTGAGCCGGTATGTGAATCCATTCCTCTGCTATCCACTATGTGCATGAATACAGAGCTGGACCCTTTGTTTCCCACAACAAGTGAAGCACAGAAAGAGAGGGAGAGTGAGCAAGAGCGATGCTACAGACCTGCACATTTTCCACTCAATTGAATGGCCCTCTCAGATCATTAAATGTCCATTCATTAGCGAGGGACACTGGCAGGGACTCAGCAGCATGGCAAATACAGAGAGGCCTGTCTAGGGGGGGCACTGTCTCTTGCATTGTGGCCTTCAACACAGTGGGTGGTAGTACCCTTCAAGTAACACCTGAGATCACCATTGTCATGATAGAAAAACTTAAGTGCAAAGGAAGCTGTGATTTGAATGTAAGCATTCACAATCCAAGTTTTCAACTCAATAACAGTTTATATTCAATTGATAAACTTGTTCTACCCCCAACCAACTACGGAGGTACCCCCTAGGGATTATTTCAAGGGGTTATTTCAGGTAATAATGCTAAGATATCATGTTCCTTAGCTCTCATGTTCATGCCTCCTCTGTTAAACAACGAGAATAAGCTTTTCTGGAACTTGATGTGGTGTTGCATTTGCTAACAACACCACTTATTCTGATAGAAAACTCTTCTATGCTTAAAAAAAAACCCTCTCTTTTGTTTGCTAACTACGTCAAACAGTCTTATCCAATGTTACAGAGAACATGTCCTACATTATTCGCATTTACTGGTTTATGCAAGTACCCCTGGCAGGGAATCACTGCTCAACGCAAAGTATATTACTTGTTTCCTGGAAAAGACTTTCATGTTGTCATCGCTTCCCAGAGGAGACCAGATTCAGTAGAAAAGCTTGCACATAAGACAAGGGAGTGGAGGTAGGAGGAAGCCTGAGGCCAAATATTTATTCAGCAACTTGCTCATGGTCAGATGCTTTAGAGTTAATGTAGGCTGGCACGCCTGACTTGATGAACTGATTGACTCACTTTGCCACATCTGATTTGAAGAGTATGACTGTGAGTTTATTAGATGGAGATGAGAAACCATGGTGGAGTTTGAGGAGGCGGAGGGGGCAGAACGGGAACTCCCAAGATCTGCCGTGCTCAGGCATGCCTAGAAAAATGACTACTCTCTGCGCTGTGTTAACAAGCCCACCAAATAACTAGGTGGATGTCTTACACAAGACTTTTCTGTGATTTTCCTCCCAACAAAAGATTTCCAGTGAAGAGCATTTGAGTTCATTTGTTCCAGGAGTTTGGCTTATGGCAAACACAGACACAAAGGTGCTGGATATTAGGGCCTTTTATACACACATTACCTGCTGTATGTTGTGGCAGTTTTAAACGTCTGAATGCACTATTTCATTATTGGTAGTTCATCAATTACAAGAAGTTCACAAAATGGTTTGGGCATTTGAAGTTTAAGAAGCATAACTTTATGGAAATGCAGGCATATGCATTTTTTAAATATTGTATGTGTGTTTAACGTTTAAGTAAACACTTTTAAGTAAAACAACTCTTTACATCCACCGTGACCATTCTGGAAAAAACTATAATGTGACTGAATTGCTTTTGCCTTTACGAAAATAATGCAATACCTTGCTAGAGACAATATTGCTTGAAATGTGATGCTGTGGTAAAAACTGGTGTCACCTCACTTCCAGATGTAGTAAAGATGATCAGCAGATATAAGGAAGGAGTTTAATCTAATCCTCTATGCGTTTCAGTCTGAGCCAAAATAAACAAGCTTGGATCAGGGTGGAGCTTCCTGCTTGAATCCTGGGAGAGGGCATATCAACCCAGCAGACTCAAGAAGAGGGTAACTGTTACCAAGGCTACATATTCACTCTTCAGTGAGAAACAGAGCAGTGAGGGGGTCAAGATGAACCTTGGGATAGTGGGGTCCGTGTCATGGGAGACTTTAGACATCTGCAAATATTATATCTTAAATGAGTATCGGTGGGAAGTGATGTTTGGATTTTTTCTGCAGCAGATTGCTTTAAAATGCAAATGATTATAAATATATTCTCATTACAATGAGCATACAATTGCCTTGTGCAATCTCTTGGCTTGCGGCCCACTCAGAGAGTGGCCTCGGTGAATGTGAATGTTTGAGTGGAGGGCGAACAAAGAGGTAGTAATCAAAGAAGTCTCTCTTTTTCTTTTGATCCCTGAACAGCTGTTTCTACAGGCCGCTCTTACTCATCCACTCTTGGCAAAGTGGAGCTGCAGAATAGACACATTCTTGTCAGTGAGGCTGGGGTTGCCAGGACGGGGACACTTGTGTGGATGCCTCTGTGAAGTATCTGGAGTTTGTGCCAGCTAAGTGGAAAAGATGGAGAGGACTAGTAGGAGGTGACGGACAGAGCGAGGAACATGGGGTGGCAGAGAAGAGAGAGACAAACAAACATGGTTGTGTCAAGCTACCATTGTCCTCTTTACTGGGATTGGTTTCGCTCACAGCCTAATTGGGCCGGACCTCTTAATTAGCACAGTGCACTGTTGCAAGCGCTGATTGACATAGAATGCTGCCCGGGTCAGAGGCCTGTTGTCTCCATCCAGGAGGCTGTTTGTTTACATCATCACTGCATTCAAACTGAGTACAGACTGAATAATTGTTCAAGCAAACACTCACATCAGGAGGCTGGATTATAATAACTTCACTTAGGATTGAGTAGTATGGCTGAAATAAATGCCATAAAATGAATAAAATCACATATGAAACAATGGAATTCATAAGCAGTGCAATAAAATGTGTTTCACTATCATGCATACATCATAAAATGTGTAAAGACTGATCATGTTAGTATTTGCTTGGTACAATATAAGTATATATTGTATTAATATACAATTAATATTAAATTATTGCTAAATTAACACAAACCTAATTTCTCTGTTCTTTTTTGAATAAGGGATTTACAAATAAAAGTTTATTCTTGTAAATCTTCTGAAGTGTGAAGTGCAACATGTTTAGCTATGGAGTCGACAATGGAAGCTAATGCTTAGATCACAGAGAGACACAAAAGAAAGATCACATTCTTCTTGAAAAACAGGGTGCAAGGGAAGTCATTCATCTGGAACAACACAGTCAAAGACGTCAAAAGGAAGTGTGTTAACTCCTGAGCATGACTACAGGTAGACGAGTGTCATTAGTGCTCTATTAAAGGCAGCAGATGGCCAATAGCAGCGGACATGCTCTGTCTTTCAGCTCACAGGAGAACCGGTGTGGGTGGAAGTAGCCCTGCAGGGGAGCGTTTAGCTTTATATGTTGTTTTGGGTATGGTTATGTGCATGTGTGGGTGTGTGGGTGTATGTTTGGGGAAAAGGGCATGCCCTTTAACATCTGGACACATGTGACTTCCATTAGCTTTTTTACTCATTTGGCAGCTGTGGACCCCTGGGAACACATTACACAAGCCTTACCTGGGTAACATACACATACACACATTCACTACCTCTGCAAGGAGTACTGTCCTGGAGTGAAGCAGTCTGAGAACAGTATAGCTGAGCCAACTTACAACACCCAGATCAACCCGGGTATTTTTAGTGAGGAGGGATGTGACTGCTGAATTGTTGGCCAGTTTCCGGGGAAGCCCATGGCAATTATTGTAGCCCATTTTTCTGATGGCCTTGAGTTTCAGGTTGTGCTATTATACATATTAAGTCAGAGTTAGGATGATGCATTTTGCAGCAGTACATGTACTTAATAGATATCTGGAATAGAGAGAATAAAGCTGACAGTTCATAATTCCTTGCCAGCAACATCTCCTCGAGTATAGTCATGAAAGAGGAGTAGAATGAAAAGCAGCAGGTGATTTTCACTGTCTGCAAACACAAATCTACATTACACAGCTGTCCTTGACTCAATGCCGTTTTCTCTTTTTATCTCTAATCAGGAGGGGAGGGGAGGCAGAAAGGGAGAGTTGGCAGTTAATAGACTTCCAGGTTTCCCACTCATGAGAGTGCCCTGACTCCCAGAGGGAGTCGACCATTCAGTCAGATCAGCACAAACTAGCCAGTGGCGCTTTATTATCTCAAGGGGTTCCATGCTGCTGCCTTGAAGTTTTCAAAGGTTGATGAAATTACGCTGAAGGTTGCGGGGGTGTAGGAAACAATGAATGGAGTTTGTTTTTGTGGTGTCACTGTCCCCTCATAATTACAACGTCTAAACATCCTCTGTAGTGTAGGTGTGTGTGTATGTGGGATTATGTGCACATTACTGCACTGATGGGGATCTGTTTGAGTTGCTTGTGTGTAGGGGGTTAAATATAGCACTCAGTGTTGCTGTAGAAGTGTGTATGTGTGTGTGTTTGTTAGTCTTGCAGGCACAACGCATTTCTGCATGTTTGTTAAAGTCTGGAACAATCAACTTTCTATCCCATAATCATTGTCTTTCTGATTCTCTCATGCTTTAAGAAAGTGTTCCCTAGAGCAGAAGAAAACTTCAAACTGGAATGCTGAAGATGTTATTTCCAAATAATAAAAAACAAAAAACATGGAGAGCTGAGATACTGAAAGAGGTACATTTTGTACTTGAACCGAGACGTCTTTGATGATTAGTCTTTATCATTTTATCAAGGTCCTTGCTCCAAATTGCTGAACCATTTTGTTTCTGATTCTCCCACATATGTCATGTCTGAGAGTCATCGCCATTTCTGTTTCTCTTTTTAGGCTCCCTTAATCACAATGATGACTCTCAGGAAGATATGAGAAGTTTTAAAGAGGAAGGAAATTACTTTCTCTGGGGGGAAATGGCTTCATTTGTAATGTACAGTACAAAAAGTGCATCTTTTTTTCCCCTTAAAGCAATCAGGCCAAACCCCAGTTAGTGTGTAATTGCCTGGTTTTCACTGTGGAAAGGTCTGATCTTTTGTCCTGTTGTTGGAACCAAGCCAGCTGTTCCACTTTTACACACTGCATTAGAAAAGTACAAAACATGTCCCCAAAAGCTGTCTCATGTTACTGTGTTGTGAGGGTTTGATTGGTCGACTTGCCAGGAAGTGTAGACTGTATGCGGGATAGATTTTCACCCAAAGATAAATTACATATTCTCTGACAGAAAAATTACTTGCGCCAAAGCCTTCAGACTGATATCCATGTAGAGAAGAGTATGTACAGACATTCTCATCTTGCAGAGGAACAACTGCACAAAAAGCGCGGGAAAACAAAGAACATATATTCTTGATGGTGAATTGTGTTATTTTTCATACTTTTCCAATGATGCAGCAGCTGAAATTCATGTTCATTTATTCAACCGATATAGGAATAATTCATCTTTTTGAATATATAGGTAGACTTCGAAATTTCATAATAAAGACTACTAACATTAACAGTAAAACAGTAAAAAATGTAAAATTCCTCAAATTCAACAAAGTGTGGAAAGTAAGTTACACTGGCAACATCACACAGATCCTCTCATCTCAAACAGACATTATTTGGATAAACTGACCACATTTCTCACCTGAGAAAATATTTAAACTTTATAAAGTGACATATTAACAGTCCCACAGCAAAAATGTATCATCTTAAAGGGATATTAAAGGCCTTTTTTTAAAGTTGGGTATAGGGTAGTTATCCGTAGTCAGTGTATTACCTGCACTAATAATTTTGGGTCAGCACCTCCCCAGTTTGGAGAAACAGGCAGGAGTACTAGCATGAAAGCTAAACAATGTACTGTGGATGGGGCCTGCAGAAACATGTATTTTTAGCCTAAAAAACAGCCCACCTACTTTGAATATTTCCACCGTTTGATCTTCCTGTCAGACAGCCCTTACCTTAGATTGTCTGCTGAACTTCCTTATTCCTGTTGTGTGCTGTATTATGCAGCAGCAGCAGCACTTTCTAACCTAAGCAGGTGATCTGGGTAATACAGTGTGTTTTCATGTGGAGGAATATTAAAGTTGCACATTTCTGACTACCTCATACAACCCCATTTCAAAAATCCAAACTATCCTTTTAATCTCCACCATTGCATTGTATCATCTTTCAGTTGATGCAAAATACATTTTGGGATACTTATTTACAACTAGTTTTGGCTATCTTCAATCAACCAATGGTGTATCTACACCACTCAGTCAGTTAGTAGAGAACAGTTTTGTTTTTGCTCTGTGTGAGTCTATATGTTTAATGAGTTTTTTCCACATTGATTTTCAAGACACAAGCACCATCTACTGGATTGTTTGTGACACTGCAATACAATTTCACAATAACAGACATAGTCACAGAACTGAAGATATTTTGGTAGATTGTATGTTAGTGACTGATTATGTTATTATAGTGACATTCACATGCAGGAAAGGGATCTGTATCTTTATTTTATATTGTGCCTCTATTTCTTAATTTCTAATATCATGGAGTCTGCATTAGTATTGCCTCCATTCTAGTTTTTGAGTGTGAGACTTCAGGTTTATTGCTGCAAAAAACAGACTTTTAAAACTTTTATAACTTTCATGGGTCACAATGATAAAAGTGTTATTTAATAATACTGTATAAATACTATTCTTGCTACTGAATAAAAGACTAAATCATTTGATCATCTTTTTTGGCTGTTGAACTGGAGTCACTTTGGGATGAGATTTTTTCTGTAACAGACATTTTTAAAAAACACTGATGAAGATTGCAACATAAAACCATTACTCTTTACTCTTTATAGTCTCATAAATTAATCTGCATCTATCCAGTGTGGTGGCTTCTATCCAAAAGACTGAAATGACACATTTTTAGAGCAAGAAAAAAAACTATTCTTGCTGGCACTCACACTTCCATCTGTCAATAAATGGTTAAATGTATTTAATGCTTCAAGCACACATTTCAAGCACAGAGAAATCTATTCACACATCTCATTCTCCGTATGTGTTAGGCTATAGTTCTGTCCCAGTGTGGCTCTTTGGCCCTCCATCAGTCCACCAGATGCTCTCAGGCCTTTCTGCCTGTTAAAGACTGGACTGAGTGGGAGTGGGACACATAAAGGAGGTTGCCAGTTATATTTAAGAACCACTTGTTGGATCTTTTGCTCAGTGTGTTCAGTCTGCTCTGTTAGTTCTGCTCTGCGTTGTTTATTTTTGCCCTGTTTAGTTCCATCTAGCTCAGCCTGCGCTCGAGCCTAAAAAAAGATGTTCTTCAGTTTCTGTGCCTGATGTCTCCTACACATGTGTCCACCTGCTTCCCTCCACCTAACAATTTGTATCTTTTGGGATGAAACTGCAGTCTGTAACTTTGCGGTTGGCGCCCTCAAATGGCAGGAGAGGATAGAGATTGAATAACATACAACAGTCTAACAAAACAGTCTATGGCAGCTTTATGACACTGGACACCAAAAATATAATGTAGGAACATTTCTGCTCTGAACTGACATTCTACTCACTTTTGTTCAGGATTTAGTTTGCATGTTGCTGTTAAGTGTTGATTGGCCAAATGCTGTTTGTGGAAGCAAGTTTACCAAACACTGGGGTATAATTTGGAGAAACAGAGTGAATCCATCTGACAGATTTGTTTCTCATTCATCAACTCTGGATTTGGCTCAATGTTTTCAATATGTGAGGTTATTTTTCATTTGTCCTCATTTGAAAACTTAAACAAACATATAACCATTTATATATTGGTTTTCTTTTTACAAAATAGACGAAACTGGATCTATCTAGATGCCTGATCATTGCTACTGGTGATTGTTTTTGTTTGTGTGTTTGTTTTTTTGTTGATTTGTGTGAATTGACCCTTTAAAGGGTAATGTCAGTGCTGCAGTAATACACCAAAAGAGGGCGTTAGTTAATCACTTATGAGGGCTACAGCGGAGACACTTGTATCAAGAAGTGTAATTCAAAAACTTGAGATAATGTTTCGTGAGACACGTCAGTTTGACAATGTCAGAGATCGGTTGTATTAAGTAGGACACAGTTTCAACAACTTCCTCTATCTTAAACTGCATTTTGTCTATTTGCCAGGTAGAAAACCAAAGTTAAATATATGATACATACAGCAGGGGGCGCCGCGCACCACGATTTCAACTCAGCACAAATGAGATGCAGAATAAAGAGGTAAAAACTATTGTCTAACTTTAAAATGTGACAATATTTTGTTTATGTATCTCCAGAAAACTCTTCTTGTCAATAAGAAATTATCTACTGTCCACTGTTTTACCTCCAATATTGTCTCCTGTGAAGAAGTGCGCTTCTCTATCGTCATTTTGTGTTGATCGAATTTGCATTTACACACACGCACACACACACAACGCGGACACTGTAAAGGTATTTACCCCCAGGCTAAATCAGTTGAACGAGTCTTTTACCTATCTCTGCAATCTCTTTCACATAAAGTTCACTGTCCGACAATACCTCTGAATGACAATAGCGGTCTGTGGGGGGCTGGCTGGCAGCCTTTCAATGGGCTGAATAAAGCGTGATCTCTAGGCACTGTTAAGAAAACATTGCATAAAAACATTAAGGAGACGGTCTGGCTGCAGGATTAAGCTTTAAGAAGAAAGGCTCTGGCCTACTATTGTATTGTAACATCTTGGTGCTAGTGTGTGCAGCCAGCAGATGATGAGGGTTTTTGGAAAGAAAGGGCCCGTGAGTGGTTGTCTTGTCAAATAGACCGTACCTAAAGGCCTGCAGAGCTGCATGTTCTACCAGTGAACAGGTAAATGCAAATCTGAAGGAGAAAAACAACTTCGGGCACTGAGGTATGCGTGCATAGGCGCTCTTGGCTGAAGGCTGGGTTTCACCACGACTTCGCCTGGAGCGCAAGAGGGGGGAAAACAGTGGAGCCAATGAGAAGGCGGCATCCAGCCCAGCTCTCTATAACTCTGTGTCACAGGGGCTGAGCGATGCCACAACCAAGTTTCTGCAGTTGGGAGAATTTCAGTGGACTATAGAGCTCTCTCTGAAGACGTGCGTTCAAAGAGCGCACACGCACCAGTTCTCTCTATTGCGATTTTGCTTTGCGCAATCCACAGCATAAAGAATCCACCAGTGGACTTTTTTATACTCTGGAGGGCTGCTTTCATCATGAGCGCCGGGCAGACGTATGAGAAGAAAATTGCGAGTATTTTGACCGATCTTCCCGGATCTATGAGTTGCCACCCGAACTCCAAGGACTCTCCTACTCTCCCCGAGTCTTCCGTGACGGACATGGGCTACTACAGTGGACAGACGGCCCACGGCCATCATGAATATTATCAGGGTCAGGCGTACGGACAGCCCATGAACTCTTACCATCACCAGTTTAACCTGAACGGAATGGGAGCTGCCGGAGCTTACACCACCAAATCAGAATATCCCTATACAAATAGCTACAGACAGTACGGACATTACAACAGAGATCACCTCCAGGCCTCACCTCCGAGCTCAGGTAAATGTTGAAATAATCACTGGTTATTTCAATTTGATTGTGTTTTCCCCTCTTTTTCGTGTTCAGGCCGGGATATCCCTGTAAAAGACCCCTGACTGCACCAGGAATTAATGCTTTTTTTCCTCCTTTTGAACTTCCCCATAAGTTTTTGGACTATATTTGTGTAAGAACTTGTCAGACAATAAATATGCAGTGACATGCAAAATGTTAAATCACATGCCCTCTTTACGCTTAATGTCTCCATAAATTTTACCTGACACTGCCAGATAATATTCACATGCCAGTATATTTGATTTACTATGTATTTACAGTAAAAAACCAACATTTGCTCAGTGGTATCCTACCGGCTGGTGTTAATGTCATGTTTTAACAGGCTGTCTGGGAATGAGCCAGCCATTAACATCTGGCCATAAAACAATGATGGTTTGATTAAAGCTAATAATATTCACTCCATCAATTTTAACATGTAACCACCTGCTTGCCAAATTGGTAATTTGACAGAGTTTGTGTGATTTTTTTCATGCTATGCTTTGTTGTATTGGAGGTTTTGCAAGTTCAGGTTGCCTTATTTTAGTTTTTTACTTAGAAACAATGTTTTCATTTCAATATGACAAAATATTCTTAAATATACGATTTTCATGCGAATGTGGTGCTGCCAAAATTCACAGACAGATTCTGATGCAATCACTTTATTTTATATTTTACATTTTGTGGTTACTGAAGTTCTTACTGAAATGTCAATTTTACTCATTTATTTTGTTGCTCTTTTTAGTGAAAGAGGAGCCAGAGCCCGAGGTCCGCATGGTGAATGGAAAACCGAAAAAGATCCGCAAGCCGAGGACGATCTATTCCAGCTACCAGCTCGCCGCTCTGCAGAGGCGCTTCCAGAAGGCACAATACCTCGCTCTGCCCGAAAGAGCTGAGCTTGCTGCTCAGCTCGGCCTGACTCAGACTCAGGTGAGCTGCCTGACCCGATGTGACACCTGACATTTTAATAATTGATCAATATTTCTAGAGTCACGTGAATAATTACTTTCCCATATAGTCCACAAATGTCTCATTGATTATCCTTCGGTGCGTAATTACGCACAGCAATTTAAACACTGCAATAAAAACTACAAGAAATATATTTTTTTTATTAATGTTACATACAGTGTAGCTTTTCTGGAAAACCTTTCCATTATATTCACATATTATTAGCGCTCTCCCTTTAAATGTATGTTGCATTAACATTAATGTACACTTTTTATCTCTCAGGTCAAGATCTGGTTCCAGAACCGGAGGTCCAAGTTCAAGAAGCTGTACAAGAACGGCGAGGTTCCCTTGGACCACAGTCCCAACGCCAGCGACTCCATGGCCTGCAACTCCCCTCCCTCCCCAGCTGTGTGGGAGAACAGCACGCCTCAGAACACCCCGATCAGCAGACCTCAGGTCCCGCAGCCGACGCACAGCTCGTCACCGCCATACCTGGAGGATTATAACAACCACTGGTACCAGCAGGGATCACACCTACAGCACCCGGGCACCGTGCATCACCCAGTCCCGCAGCAAAGCGTGGGAGCTGTTTATTGACTCAAGAGCAAATTCATCTCTTAAGTTTCTTCAAACGAGGTCTCTCCACAATGACTCTGCAGAGCAAAGGTTGACTGGACCGGGAGAAGGCCTGAAGGGAAACATTGTTTTTGGTTGTGGATGATCAACAGTGTTTCAGACCTGGGTTTTCCATTCACAAAGCACATAAGGGATTTCTGATCACTTGTGACAGCGTATTTAAAGGACATCTGGAGTGGTTTTTTAAATTATTTATCTCTTCTGTTATATTTCTGTAACTTCTTTTTGTAAATGAATATGCAAAGTTGTTTTTTTTAACAAGTAGCCCAACCACAACCCGAATATTTGACAAAACTGTGCAGTTGATCCATGCTACATCCAAATAATGCATGTGGGTTGAAAGCGCGTCAAAAAAGAAAAAAAAACCTCAGGTCATATTTATATGGATTTGTACAAAAACGTCGAAGGCTGTAAATATGTGTTTATATGCAGAACCACTATGATCATATTTGTATGAACGGAACGACTGCACTGTGGTGCTTCCAAACCCCATTTTTATATTCATGTAATTAGTCCATTTGTTGCCTTCCTGTCAATTGAATAAAGGTGTTAATTGCATGTTGTGTGTCTAGCCCCTTTATAAACAGTCAGTCGCCTTTTTTAAGATTCAGGAAGGACCGAACATATAATTAAATCACACCGTCTGCAGACATTAACTGTGTGATTCCACTTAATGTTCCACTTAAACTTTATTCTAAATAGTACAGAAAACGTTTCAGGAAACAAAGAGGATACTTTTTCTTGTGACGAATCAATTTGACCCATTTCAAAACTATATACTAATATTTAGTTCACTCATCTTGAATCATGGTAACTTTAAAAACATATTGCACGGGAATAAGGGTTATTTATAACTATATACAACATAGCCTTAAATTATTATACTACTTAGTAGTTGATTGGAATAGGCCTGCGTCCAAATGTAGGTCTTAATAATTTATTGCTCACCTGACAAAAATAGCTTATTGCCATATCACTGGGATTCATTAAAAATGCATTCATTTAAACATTTTCTCATTAGATGAGTGGTAGAGATCTAGCCAGAGTCTCACTGGACACTAAAAGATCATATGATACAGCCAGTTTAGTAATCTGTTGGGACTTTGTTAACCTCATTATCTAACGATCAAAACTGTTATCTATCTCATTGACTAAAGGACGGTTAATGCTCCACTTTGTTCTCAGAAGTATAGGTAATATTAGTCACAGCTCGGTGAATGCGCTCCCTCTGTTTTGGTGCAGTGATCTGCGTGCAAAGCGCTGCAGCAAGAGGCGACAGACAAGCAGACATGTTGGAGTCTCTCGGTTTTATTACGACTCCGTTGCCAGCTGATAACAAGAGGGAATTCAGCATGTTGCAGAGAGAGGGGAGGGTGTGTGTGGGGGGGAGAGAGACGGGGAGGGGGAGGAGGGGTGGAATAGGTCTGTTGCCGTGGGGGATCTCACGCACATCATGATGGATAAAAGCTCTGGCAAGAATTGAAGGTATAAGAAAACACAACCCCTTTGTATTTTTTTACTGTTTCAATTTAGACACAGGGTTTAATTTTATTTTATTTTACAAATAGTTCTCGTGAGAAAAAAAAAAATCAAGATTCCAGATAAGAAGGGTTTTTTTTATTAATTCATCACGCAATGTGCATTTTACCCAGCATTTAAGCAAATATGCTACTCTGTGATAAAAATACACCTTTTCTTTATTTTGGCAGTTTTTTTATCAAGTAAGGCCAAAGGTGATGAAGCCTCATGGGAGTGACTTTCGCACACACGCAACCAGGGTAGGCTAATGAAGTGAAATGAATTAAGTGAGAGATGCTAAATAAACACGACAATTACCCCCATAATGACTGTTATGCTAGAGACAATGAGACCGTCACAGCAGAAAAAACAGGCTTTCTGTGTCTTCATTGCTATACTGGACAAGCCACTGGGTTTGGCCACACACACACTCACACACATACACACACAAACACGTACACACACACACACACACACACACGCCACACACACATACACACCACGCATTATTAAATATGCTGCATAAAATCGTGACATGATGGAGAAACTGCTAATGGCGACCATATCCACATGGACCACCAAGGCGCCATTACGCATTGAAAGAAAATGTACCCGCGGCCTTAGCGGTTTTATTACCTTTTCTACCGCTTTTTTGTAAGTGGAATGGTATGCGCGCGGGACTGGAGGTGTTACTGTATGAAACTTTATTGCAACATCGTGTCATTACGATAATGTAGCCTATAAGAGCCCTAAAACTTTAGATGTATAGCGAACATTTTTATACCTAACATTTTAAATTGTTCCTCTGAAGCCATTAAGATTTTTTTAACTGTTTTTTTATTACACTGGATATTGTCACTTGTGTCAATGTTGGATTTATTAGCATCAAGAGAAAAATATGTTACATTCAGACGCATTAGTGCATTATTATCATCGCTATTAATGATCTAGTAATAATATCTGCATACAGACTCATTCACATTAGAATAAATGTAATATTCACATTTTATACTTTTATACTTTTGGTAGACATACCTATTTGAAGAGGGTTTTTAAATCTATTTAATTATAAAACATATTTATACAGTTAAATAATTTCTCAGGAAGAATATTTCACTTTGATTAATCTGAGTGGATATTTTATTGGCACATATAGATAACAAATGTTGACAAAGCCAGTATAGATTTTAGGGATTTTAAGGCATCTTATGGGAGCATTGGGCCCTATATCATAATATAATATATAATTCCACATTAACTGATATCAACTCATATTTTTGAATTATTACATTTATTTTAAGACAATTTCAACTGATTGTCATAATTTGATCTGCTATTAAAAGATTTCAAAACATTTTCACATAATTTCACTCATCTGATCACATGACAGTATTATATATTTACTGATCTTATTATTTAAATTATGAGAAATTTACAATAAAAGCTTTTTGACCAAAACAAAGATATTTCTCTGTCAGATTTTGACACCCCTAACATTTCATTTATTCCTAAAAGTATTTCTACCAAACTTCAAAAACATTCTTTCATCATTTTGTCAAAAGAATCTGTTACAAGCTCTAATCTTGTTTCCTCAATGTTTTCCCTTTGGTTTATATCCCTGAACTCAACACCAGTTGTCTACAGTATCAGTCATCATGTCACTGCACTGCACTTCAACTTGCTGATGTGACAAAAGCAGAATGATTACTATTGCCTTTTAATATCAATGAAATCTCATCAAGAGTTCATGTGATCTCCCTTCGGTGGCTCCCTCAGCATGTGTGGCCCTCGGCTGCGGTTGTCAGGGGAAACATTTGTGCTGAAGACAAACGTGTGCTCGCTGCGGGCTGCACTTGTGTGCGGGGGGCTGTTAGATATGTCCATATATGTCATCTCTAAACATTAACAAGTGTAAGTAGCCATAGAGGTGGGGTGGTGAACTGTTGAACTTGAATGTGATCCTGCATGGTACAACATCACATCATCCTAAATAGAGCCCCAGCCCCTATAAGCCCCCCCCCCCCATCCAACAGTCAGCAGCATGGTGTCAGCACTTGTCTCTGGGGGTGCAGCGATATGGGTTGAGATGGAGGTCGGGGGCTCGTCAGCGAGGCAAAATGCACCCATGGAAAGACTTCCAGCAGCTGTCCAACACATAGCCCGGGCCTGGGCCGAGTCTCGGCTGCATTAGGATCACTCACTGTCTCCATTTTGCTGTAAACTCAGATGAAATGAAGAGAGAAAGGCATCCTTGACAGCTGTGGACTGGAGAACCCTGGCTGACCTCAGGCCTGGGCTGGGCTGTGTGCTGATGCTTCACAGCCAGTCAATCTCATCACATCCTGATAATATGGCGATGGTTGCTCCAGCATAAGCTCACCTTGACCTAAATACTAAAAATGTGGCCTCCAGACATGAGCTTGAGCAAAAAAACCAAAACAGGCATTAAAATGTAACACAATAAGAGAAAACAAATGATAAAGAGTTATAGCCAGTGTGTGTCATCACATCCTGATAAAATGATAATGGTTGTTTTTCCGGCATAAACTCACCTTGACCTAAAATCTGACAATGTGGTCTTTGGACACGTGTTTCAGCCAAAAAACAGGCAATAAAATGTAACAGGATAAGAGAAAACAAATGATGAAGAGATATATGGCAGTGTGTTATTCCTGCATTGTCATGTTTTTGTGTTTGTGGTATGCCTGGCTTGGAAATATGGTGTTTTGAATCCAACCTCAGTGTGTGTGTGTGAGTGTGTGTGAGTGTGTATATGTGTGTGTGTGTGTGTGTGTGTGTGTGTGTGTGTGTGTGTGTGTGTGTGTGTGTGTGTGTGTGTTTGTGTCCTCCAACGTGCCTTTCCTGCCTGCCAAACTGTATTCCATTTGAATCCCTCCAGAAGTGTGCATTTTGCCCCAAGCCAAGTCAAACCTTCCTTCAGATGATGAAACCAAATCATGCATCCATTCTCTCTAACGGGGGAAGCTGCTCACAATTACCCGAGATGTCAGATCACTCAAGTTAATAACAATAATCACCCCAGAGACCTGCGTTGCCATTCGCTCATTCAAAGCAACTGGTATTTAATAACAAGCTATTTCACCCTCTTGTTGCTATCCTGCAATTAAAACCAATCAGACACCTCGTATCTGATCACCCAGGCCATACACAGCATAGATACAGTCAGACTCGTCTTTATCATTACCCTTCAACCCATTTCCGTACCCTCCTCTCATCTTGTCTATTATACAAGAGGAGCCTTTTCACTTTCTCTTCAATCTGCCTGCATGATAATTGGCCCCACCATTTGAAAGGTCCTACTCTGTCTGTCCAACTCCACAAGCCATTATTCTAATCTGGAGATGTGAGATTGCCTATAATTTTCCCTGATGCCCCGTCAATTGGTTCTTCTTACCCAGGCCCGCATATGTTTAACAAGGCACATAATGATCAGGAATGAGGCAAGAGGGCACTGAGGGTGTATATATAAAGAAGGAGATGTTAATGTAACACAATGTGTGTCGTTACAGTATGTGAGAAAATCAGCTTGGAGGAGTGAAAACACAGGGCTCTGATGTGTCTTTGTTCTTCAGAGCAACACCACTGTAGGGTCTCCACCTCCTGGACAAGACTGCAGAATCTCTGACGGAGGTAAGACAGGACAGTAAGCTATGTACCCTGCATGAGTGACTGAGAGCTCTGGTAGCATGGTGAGGATGGAACCTTTAAGCATGTTATTTATCAGTGCAGTAAAGCAGCTAATATGCACGAGGCTGTGTAATTAAACAGATGTGAGCTCGGAAAATTGTGCAATCAAAGCCACATTGATCTCTAATATATTCATATGTATTTATTGTTAAAAGTAGTTTAACCTTCATGTTTTATGATTGTAAAGTGTTGATGGAAGATGTGCTAAAAACCCTTTAAAAGGTTATTGTATGTCATTACCCTTTAAAATGACATCACACAGAAATAGCTACACCTGTGATAAAAATATAATGTACACTCTTAGTCATTGTCAGTTGCTTAACTCAGTGAAGAAGAAGCGTTTCATGAAAACTGCATATATGATTGGTTTGTTATTTTTCTAATGCCCGCGTGTGACATCAGACAAATTGTATCTAATGTCTACCAGACAGCCAAGACAGAAGGATGATGAATGAAAAGGATAAAAGAAGTCGTTGGATGTGTCTTTAAAGCGCTACTCAGTTTCATTAATCAGAGCTCAACCCCTCTGTTAATCAAGAGCATCAGGCCACATTGCGGCGAACTGTTTGCGAGGATATAAATAACTAATTTTCTGTGTTTAAACAGTATAAGCGCCAGAATGTGCAAATCAGTGCAAACGACTATATATCAGCCGCAGTTTATTGGAGGAATAGCACGGACATTTATCATTTTATTATGACAACGGCGAGTTTGCAGTTTGAGCTCACTTGAGAAGAAAGTGGAGGAAAATATCGTTAAAATGCTGGCTTGCACGGGCACTCTTCTCTTCTCAGTGCACGTGCATCTCTGGTAAGAAAAGGGGGGGCGGGAAGGGGGTGGGGGGGGGTGTATAGCAGGAAGAGGGATTCTGTTTCAAATGCCGTTTTAATTTCGGTGTAAAATATAAACCTTGTCTTAAAGAAAGCACGAAACAAAGACTTTTTTTTGGGGGGGGGGGGGGGGTTCTCGTTTTTTTTTTAAAATGTCACAATGTATTCTTTTTGTAACACTGACTTCCCTAATTCAAAGACACAAGTTGAAAGGCATGTATCACCGGAGCTAATTTATCCAGTGCGTAAAAATTAAACACTCAACACAACCACCATGCGTAAAGGTGTCGCGCCGCATCCCTTTGGTTCACCTATACTGAGAATTATGTTTTCCTTTATGGACACGGTATTCTGCCGACTCTAACTTATCCCACAATTCTGAAAACTAAAACTAAAATTCGATTAAATAACCAGAAAAAGATTTTTTTTTTCTAATCAAGCATCAATCCACTGTGCTTTGTCTCTTTGACAGCCAAAATTCAAACAGATGTGGAGGTTTTTTCATCCATCGCAGCGAACTGAGTGCTGATGGGCAAAAGACAGTTGATATCCCAGCTATGAATTATCACACATGCTGAGCTGTAGTTAATAAACCTTTATATATTTTATCATAATATTTTCTCTGCAGATCGAGAACGCCTTTACCAGCTTTTGTTCATTAAACTATTATGTCTCACAGTTGCATCCGGCTGCCATTAATTAAGACTTCTGTAAGCAGACACTGTTTCTTCCACAGAAAACAAAGAATCAACACTCAACTATGTGCCCTATTATTTGTATTTTAACCGATGAAGCAGTTATCTAAACAGTTAAGTGAAACAAGAATATCATAATGACGTCAATCCAACAGCTATTTATTTGCATAAAGCTTATAGCACGTGTTGGACCATGCAACTGAAGTAAACCCATGCACACACACACTTTTAAAAAAAGCCTTTATCCAGAGTGCCTTGTTAAACTGCACACACTTTAAGTCCACATTGCAATGAGTTGTGGCCGTACAACAGAAGTTGAACATTATAACAAATCTAAAAAACAGAACATATTTGATGGCTAGTTGAATTTTGCGGATAGTCAAGAGAAAATATTAAAACACACACGAAATACAATGAATATGAACAAGTTCTATTAAACACACGTTTCATTGGTGTCGGACGTGACAGAGAGGAGGCCTACAGGGCGAGTTCAGTGTTGCCTGAGTGCGCTCAAAGGCCGCACACCTGGCCTGCGTGACACGAAAAACAATCCACTCACATCATCTGATGCCTGGGCATCGCGTCCTGATGAGGATGGTGGTTTGGATACCAGGGACCAAAACTGTTCATGTAATTGTTTGGGTGCATTGGTGCTCCTTTGTTCGCCATGGAGACCTCCCAAAGCTGAGGCAATCCGGGCGAGCAGGGAGAGATGGAGTTGGTGCTGTGGAGATGTTCCCCCTCTGATCCGCTGGAATGCTTCATGATCTTTTTATACTTGGACCGCTTATTCTGAAACCATATTTTCACCTAAAAAGAGAAAAATGAGCTTAATTGTCATTGTGGTTAACAATCAACGGTTATATAAAGGAAATAATACTGTGATTGGCTTTTTATTAGCACATTTAACCAAATTTAACTCAATTGACAATTCAGAATTGGCCTGAAGTGAATATTATAAACAATAAAAAAGGATCAACTCCTCATAACTCGCATATTTTCTGTGTTTTTTTGGTAAATCTTAGGCCTGCTATTGGAGCATTGTCAGCCCATTCAGGCAGCTGGTTGAGTGGCACTTGTACTTCATTAAAGCTGAGCTCTCTTATTGTTCGCTGTTTTATGAGTCCAATGGTGCATGAGTGTGACAGCAACAAGCCGAGACTAAAAGAGTATTGTTGTGAAATGAAAACAGCCAAAAGAGGGCTTGGATAATAAGTCCGCGCTGTGGTGGGTCATTGACATTTCTGCTGATTCAAACGGTTATTTTTAAAACGAGAACAATGGTGTGAAGATTCATTAAAAAAAATATCATCATCAAAGAGCCCCAACTGACTCAAGCTGTAAACATCCGAGCAACAGCAAGGCGGCATAAAATGGGAGGTAATTGCTGAGATAACTCTTGAGGGATTAAGAAAAATGTGCAGGAGGGAGCTCAGATGACAGAGTGAATTCTTTTGTTTATCTCATATTTTGAAACTATAAACAAAACCCAGGCGACTTTATGGTTTTTCTTGTGGGGGAAGATAAAGAGCGAGAATATAAAGAAGATAAAAAACCGTAAAGACTTCATTTTTGTCGCATTTGAGGATGACACAGCGACACTTTCACCTGTTTGGCCTCCGAGATATGTTTAAAATATTAGCAGTGGAGCCATATTTCAGCCGCATTTTCCCCACATTTACTTCAGATAATGCGTGAAATAAATAAACAAAACTGATTTAATTAAGATATGGTGAATACTGTATACACTCATGCCTGATTCAGCTGTGATTTTGCAGCCCTGTAATGGCTTTCTTCTTCTTCTTCTTCTTGTTCTTTTTTAACCTTTGATAAAAATGTATTTAGCTGTGGTCATGCTTCATTCAAAGAGAACACTTCATGCACCAGGGTTGACTAAAGAAACATATCCACGAAATTAAGTCGGGTAAATAAGGCATGCATTAAAGGATTAAGTTACAAATCACAACAATTTGGGTTTTTCATTTGATCTACAGAACTGCTGTGATCTTTAATAATAGAGCAAATAACAGATTTCCTTTTCAACCGTGTTGGGCAATTAACCAACAACACCCTCTATCTCATAGAATGTATGTTTTCACTCAGCTTTAAGATAAATTAATTCAATACATTTGAAGATAAAATACAAGCTTATAGACAATGATTCTAATGAGCCACTAAATAATAAATGTTGCAGGCATTTTAGGCTCAATATAATACTGAGGCTAATTAGCCTAAACCATAAATAATAATATGGTGCATATGGACTTTATGCATTCCCTGTATTCTCTCAGGTCTGCTGGGTGAGTTGAAGGCCCACCTGAGTCTGAGTGAGGCCCAGTTTTGCCGCCAGGTCGGCGCGCTCCGGTAAGGCCAGGTATTGGGTCTGCTGGAAGCGCTGGTGCAGAGCCTGCAGCTGCAGACTGGAGTAGATGGTCCGAGGTTTTCGGATTTTCTTCACCTTGCCGTTTAGACGAATGTCTCTGCTGTCAATGATCGTGGACTTGTCACGGTCTGTGAGGTGTAACAGAGAGCGAAATGATTTAAGAGGAGTTTTGATTTATAACTTTTCATCTTCAGGCTGTACGTAAAAAGTCACAAATGCCACATTTGAAGATGTTTACAACACATAGCTCTCCTGTTAATAA
Organism: Scomber japonicus; assembly: GCF_027409825.1. Taxonomy (NCBI): domain Eukaryota; kingdom Metazoa; phylum Chordata; class Actinopteri; order Scombriformes; family Scombridae; genus Scomber; species Scomber japonicus. The sequence continues at coordinate 18,163,295 of NC_070597.1, forward strand.
CACCATATGTTGATAACTGTTGATAACACCATATGTCATCTTAAACAACAGGAGAACCCTGACGAAAGACTCAATTTTTCAGATGCAATAGAAAAACAGGAAATGTGATACTTGGATATTGCAACTCACAGGCCTTACACTGCATACTGTAAACACTAAAGATCCTGAACACTAAAACTAACGTAACTCATCCATATTTTACTTTATGATCATGATATCGTCATGGTTATAATTGTTTGTTTTTTTAAATGATGGACTTAAGTCTATCTTAAATTAGGTTTCATGTTTTTACTGAGGGATTCACATGACAACAAGCCAGTCCTGATTATACTTTAACGCAGCAGCACTGAATGCAAGAAGCATCATTTTCAAACAGCAGACCCACCAATGATTTTTGATTTTCTGGAATCGTTTTTTTAATGTGCACTAACAATGAGGGTAAAATTTGGTTCTTGAGGTAGGCCCATGTCTACACGGGCCATAATTGGACTTACCCACAGAAAATTATGGTCAATAAAATTAATGGCACCATCTGCCTTCATTATATAACATGAGTGATATACTAGTAGTAGAATACTGGGCCTTGTTTGGACATTATGAGAGTGTGTGTATAACGTCTATGCCTTACACGTTCAATATAACATTTTATGCATTTGTATTTTTTGTTAACCTATTAGAACATGAAAGATTTTTCTCGTCATGGAATTGCGCGATCGGTGCGTAATTGCGCGTGAGAATGATGTAGAATCTGAATTTTACAGCCACAACCATTTAGACAGCTTGATTTGACTTTCTCACATACCTGTCTGCTCTAATCTGCTGTGGGTCAGACTGCTGCTGTTGCTGTGATTGCTGTGCTGGTAGGCCATGTAAGCAGACTGGGGATGAGTGTTCACCGAGCCGGGGTAGGCGTAGCCCAAAGAGCGGCCATAGGACGCGCTGGCAGGAAAAGGACTTTCATGCTGGGAATGGCCAGCAGCATGCAAGCCATGGACGGGATAAATGTGAGAGAGTCCGGGGGAGTGCTGCTGGTGTGCCGGATGTCCGTGACCAAACTCTAGAAATGCCGATTTGGAGGGATCTGAGGCATTCAGACTGTCAGGTATGAAACCCACAGACATCATTAGCTAATACGCGAGTCCATAAACCCGTCGCTCTGAAGAGGGTTTCATGAGTTCTGTCGGACAGCGAGAAAAAGCTGGAGCCAATCCACACTTATGTCCAATGCATTGGTCGTGACAAAAAGTATCCCGCGGTTATAAGTTACAGTGTGCATGTTCACAACCGTTTTCGAGGCGAAAATCGAATAAAAGCGAAAGCGATCCTTCTTTACATCACTGGAGGAGCTGACATGGTTCTTCAAACACCTCCTGCCTGCAGAGCCTCAAACATACTGCCTTCCATCTGCGAGCTCTCTGATTGGTCTTCAGCAGCCAGCTGTCACCGGAGCTCCACCATTAACTTCATTACCATATGATACTGGATGCAGCTCTTCAGCCAGGAGGAACCTCCTTCTATAGATTATGAAATAATAAGCATTTTCTTACAGTGTGAAATGTCATTCTAGTGTATCTCACAATGAAATTCATGAATTAATGCCATCAAATAACAATGCATGAAGAGTAGAATTAATATTACTATATTTCCTTCAGAAGATATTATAACGTGGAATATTTGGCCATTGATTACAGAGGAATAGCTTTCTACAGTTTTATTTTGTACCTTTTAAAATGTAGCGTTTTAAAAAGCAAAGCGTAATAATTACCCCAAAACATGTATGATTCTCTTTCATGAATAAAAAACAAACCCAATAGTTAAAATAAGAGAATCAAGCAAAAGTTAGACGTGTTAGCCTCATCTGGTGCAGAAGAGATAAATACAATGCGGCATTATTTATACCAAACATACCGTAACTTTTTTTCTTGTCATTCTATTTAATGAATAGTTTTAACAGTGAAATAATTCGTTAAATTTATTGAAAACGTATTATCAGCAGAATCGAATGGAGGACAGAGATTAATATTTAATTCATAAACAATGCACAGTAACACAGACTAATTAAGAATTCATGCGCCATAAAGAGTTTCTGAGACTGCAGTAACTTTAATAACTTCGGGATAATGACCTGGAATTTAGGTCATTTAATTCTGCAGCAATTCAGCGTATAATACAAGTTACATACATTTTCAGGCGGGAAAATCAAAGACATAAATAATATGTTTTCTACAGGTACAAGACGTTTACTTCACACCTTCACAACAGCTCCATTGTGGCTGTTAAGTGAGAGGCCAGGCTGACTCAGGCCTGTGTTTGAAGGACAAACTGCATATTTTACTGCACATTTAATACTTTGCATTCTTAGCTTCAATCTATTAATGACCCAAGCTTTCTGAGTTCTGGCGATTTTATATACTTTTAATAATATACAGTAATTTAAATGATTGAATCAGAGTACATCAAATGATTATTAAAGCAAACAAAAAACTACCAAATTGAGTTTTAATGCAAAGCTATTTTAGTTATTAATATAATCTGTATGACTGCTCTAAAATATGAATGAGTTCATCATTAACTTGTCACTAGAATGACAAAATTTGGCTCCAAAAGGATGTTTGATTGCATATTTATATTAAATAAACATACCCAGCTTACATGTCACTCATAGTATTTCTAACTCAACGTCAGAGTCCATGAAGTAAAGAAGAGAAATGAGAGGAAAACACAAACCTGCCAAAAGAGGGCGGGATCGTGGTTCAGACTGCAGAGTCAGCAAAACTCACAAGGTGCATGTGGATACAGTGTGGGGAGTGGGGAGAGAAAATGGTGACCACAGGCTCAAAGAGCAACCCTGTGTATTGACTCGCTTTCCACAGGTGGAGACAAACATACTTGGTTGTAGGTGGGAGGGGGGGCGGGGGGGCGAGGAAAGTGTGAACATCCTGCTTCTGAGTCTATATTTTAAAAAATTTGGAAAGTGTGTATTTTTCCATCCAATCTGATGGTAGTCGCCATGTGCAGCCTCAGCTAAATCACATGTAAGCTACGGTCAAATTATAAACAGTGTGTTTGGTGGGTTGAGCGTGGTGCTGAGCTGCTGTCCAACCCCGTCATTTTGGTCATGTCCTACCCTGCCTGCAACTACTGGGAATCCGGCAGTACTAGAAGGCCTGCTGGGGGCTGGACCGCTTCCCGATCCCCACATGCCTCAGCCAAGCAGCCAGCCAGAACAAAGCCACAAATTATTATCATAGTAAAATTTCAGTCACAATAAAACAAAAGAGCTGCTGAGAGGCCAGTTTCATATTGTTGGGACAAGTTTCTGACTTCACACATGAGGCCTTACAGCTGTAAATCCTCACTGGGAAACGATATCACTAGAGAATGTAATACTGTGGCTATATCTGCTGTAGGAATTTATTGGTGTTGGATTCTGGTGGCAATCATGTATTTGTAGGGGACTGTGAGAGATTGCTTTTTGCTGCAGTATAAGAGCAGGTGTTGCATTTTAGAGCTCGGCCTTTTTGAGTGGAAAAAACAACCTTTGTGGCACATTTTTGACACTTGAATGGGATCAAGGAGGCCAAATGAAGAAAAAACAAAACATTACCCAAGGCTTTGGAGACACGCACGACACACTCTCTTGTGAGGCACTTCACAAGCTGAATGCAGAGGGATTTGAGCCTTGGATGTGAATATCTGTCAAAACCGTGCAGAGCCAAGGTGTGGGCATGTATAAGGTGTATGACATAGAGAGAAAGCAAGGGGAGGAGGCTCTTTCAGGCTTGTAATTATGTCTGTATTACGGGTGCAGAACAAAGGCAAGCCCTGCAGCTATATAGGGTAGGGATGGATCCTCGCCGTGACTCTTTTAATACACGCAAAGGGATGATGTTTAAAACAGTCACACTCCTGAATGCAGCCCAGACTCACTGGCGTCTAACTCTGCTGCAACAGTGCACATGGGCAAACGTCTGCAGAGGTGTGTTTGACATAGATGTGTATGTTCTCGCACACACACACACGCGCGCGCGCACACGCACACATACATACACATACACACACATACCAGTTGAGTTTGTCCATCACGCAGCTCTGATGCAGAGTGACAGCATTCTTTGTGTACAAACCAAGAGCGCATTCTCAGGCAACTGCTGCAGCTGTGATCTTCCCTACTGGCACGTCATGTTTTACAAGTAACCTTCTGTTGCTGGAGCTGAGCTGAGCTGAGGCCTACTCGGGCTGACAGTATATGACCTCGACAGAATGCCAGAATTTATTATCACAGGCTCGACTCACCACATAATAGACACGAATAAAGGCCCCACATGTCCCACATCAGCTGCACACTCTGATGATGGGCTTGAAGCTGAGGTGTGGTTTGGACACATTTATCCCACCAGAAGGGCATCACTCAAACCAAAGTGTAGACAAGATGTGAGAAACATGAAAATATTTTCTTTAATAATAATAATAATAATAATAATAATAATAATAATAATAATAATAATAATAATAATAACCCCATGATGCCTATTTCTACCAAAATGAAAACCAAATATATGTATCATGCTTATTTGTTTTTTCTGTATGACTTTACACTATTGGATATTATTATTTTGTCCATATGGGCTCACCTGCACCCAATGCCTCCCTACTTTTCTTCTTATGAAAATCCATCATCCTTCCTTTGCACTTCGCTGGTGTCTGTGATTGTCTCACACTATCCTAAAAAACCTTCCACTGTACATGGCGACTGTTTTTCTCAATCCGTTTTAGACCAACAAAAGCCAATGCAAACAACAAGGATCCATGTTTTTCTCTGGCTGTTTTCTGCCTCAGGAAAAGAGAAGGAGAGGCAGAGGAGGAGGAGGCGGGGCACTACAGAGAGGATGAAGGGCCTAATCTTTCCTCCAGGCGCCATCATGCAGGAGCACTAATATCTGCACGGCCCCGCGTCTCATTCCTCAAGTGCAGCCACGTTGCTGTTGATGTGTGTGTGTGTGTGTGTGTGTGTGTGTGTGTGTGTGTGTGTGTGTGTGTGTGTGTGTGTGTGCGTGTGTGTGTGTGTGTGTGTGTGTGTGTGTTGTGCCTCTAAGGGTCCGGAGAGTTCACTGGTGTTACATGATCAGCACCTCTCTTGTGTGAACTTTCTTGGCACCTACAGATCAAATGTTTCACACACAGCTGATCAAAAAAAAAGAGCAGGCCTGTTTATTGGATCATTTCTTATCTTGTCATTTTCTTTTAGTAATTTATGTAACGTAATTTATTTCTCCTATATCGACGCTGTCTCTGAAATATCATGGACCTGACTGATTTATTACTTACTCTGTTCATGGATTTATGTTTAAAATTTAGTCATTACAATAAAAATGTATAATTACGTGTCAGTGAATATAATTGTGATTTATTTGTGCTGACAACTACAATTTGTTTTTGCTTTTTTCTATTTTTAATTGACTAAATTAAGATTGAATCTAATTAAGATTTCTCAATTCGTCTCAATTTATCGTAAAATAGAGGTATGGTATTTACACAATTTTGCCTGTAAATAATTAAAATATTCATGCCCAACTGCTGTTTTCTTGTGAAACAATGCCCCAGTTTTTGTTCAGTTGGTGTTGACAAATAATTAATAATTGTGATTGGCAGCTCTAATGATTTATTTTCTATTTAACTTCATTGGCAATATATACTATAAACAAAAATAACATTTGATGAGCGCACGGTTCATTTTAAATAATTAAACTACATTTGTCTCTACAACTATGTCTACAATAAAATGAAAATGCAAAGCATAAAAAAAAATAAAAAAAAATTCTACACTGTAGGCCTACTTTAGCAGAATTTTGCTTATTACATTTGACAGCTGGAAAAACTGAAGTTATTTTTTGGGTTTTTTTTTTTGGTAATTCTTCCTTGTTTTAGCTCGAGTTTAAATATATTCATTTCGACGGTATAAAATCAGCTTCCCATGCATGGCCGTGAACGCAGCAAGTGTTTAAGACGTTTACCTGAATTTCTTTGGACTTATCTTCAAAGCGCGCTAATTATCGGCCAATTACAAATGAAAGAAAAATGATAGATTTAAAAACAAAATTAAATTGAGCTCATTATTAGGTGCGTTATTTGTCACCACTCTGGCACAATTAAAAAGAAAATCAGATGGAGCGCCTGTAGGCTACCCAGGAACAAAGAGAAAACACATAAATAACACAATTAATCAGTAAGGAGGAAAAAAAAGCAAAACACATTTACATTTGCCTCCTAAAACTGAAGTGACTTAAAGTGAATACCGTTGCGTGGGAAATGCCGGAGTGTGTCTGGTCTTTTGGCTCAAGCTTTGAATTCATCACTGGCATAATTGTTGCCAGACAGCGGATGACAGCAACATCGCCCACTGCCGCTGACTGTTGGACTTAAACTTTTAATTGATTGGTTGAATATAGAGGCCTTGGCAAGTCGGGAAGGGAAAAAACGTCTGGAATCCGTTAACCGTAATACGCATGTAAGCCATTCTTGCAGCAAGGTGTCACACGGGGCATCTGCTTTAAATGGCTTCATTTGAGGACGGCGGTCATATGTCTAAATTATACATTGTTGATTTTTTCCCCCTCTAACCTTCCACAGTCGTCGTGGTCGTGGCTCAAATGCGCATTTGGTACCAATTCTGACTGTGGGCGCTGGCACACAGAGGCAAAATTTACTCTCATTCAAAATATTGCAAAATCATGCAGTAACCTGTCTATATAAATCCAGTGAGAGCCCAGCTGATGGACAGGCAGTGGGACAGTAGTGGCAGTGTATTGGGTTACAGTGCTTGGCTGTAGCTGCTCTAATAGTCTATGCCTGCTCCACATCTGGAACAAAGAAGCCAGTCTGGGTCTACACTTGGTGTTTACAGCTCTGTTGTTTTTTCACACTCCTCGCAAAATCTTGCCCAAACACACATTCCAGGCTCACCAGCTCAACATGGGGGGAAAATATATACTATATTTTTCCACTGTAAATCTTGCCCCCAGTACCAGGGGAGGCGGGTAAAAAAAAACTAAACAAAAGCTTGGAAGCTGGCATGGATCAGTGAGGAGACAGCGAGAGAGAGAGAGAGAGAGAGTGGCAGCAGATCCGGGAGTTACAGAGAGAGACAGACAGTTGTCTCTGTGTGCATATCCTGCCTGGCCTGGTGGCTGAGATGGCATATGAGTTCAGCTGAGGTCAAAACAGCTGGGAGGAGTGGCATCAGGAGCTGCCAGGGCTGCTGGGTTTGTTAACTGTCTGTTTACAAGCATCTGAAGAGACATCTAATGTTACATTCCATGTAGCAGTATTTCACAGAACATCTATTGAGGCCCTTTTTTTTTGAAGAAAATGAAGCATGAAGAGTGCAGAGACAATATGTTCATGCCACATCTCCTCTAGAAACATTAAAAGGATCAACAATGCCCATAAAGTCAGTAAAAAAAGGCCTATAGGTTTAACAAGCTGCAGATGTTAAGACAAGAAAATAAAGAAGTGCTGCTTTTATAATTTCTCTCTGTTGTTTTGCAGGGAGAGCAGATGAGCTGACAGACGGAGGTGGAAATACTGAACATACCGGACAATGATTTTGCCCAGGGGAGTCACACATGCACACCCAATCAACACACAAAGACACAGGGCTTGTGGTTGCCAGGCTTAGACAGTAGGTCCTGTTGAAGACCGGTTTACCAGGTCCAAGGATTATCCATCTGAAGTTACCTGCCCCCTCTGGGTAACGTGAACCCCCTTTTGTGGTCTGCAGGGCAACAGTGTGCGAGACGAGCGTCAGTTTGAAATGCCAGAGGTGACGAGGATGACAAGCCTTAGAGGATGGGACATCTTTCTGGGCAGCAGGACAGAGGTTGCCAGGTTAAGTGACAGCTCTGAGGAACAGCAGGGCACACAATCATCCACCATTAAATCCTCTTATCTGACATCAAGAATGGACCTTGTGAGAAGTCTAGAAAAGCAACAAGTGACCTAACAAGCACAGAGACCTACAGCAGCTCTCCCAAATGTCTTCTGAATAGAGAATTAAAATGTGTCCTGATAGAGAGCCCCCACAGCCCGTGAGGTCAAAGCCCTTTCTTTATAGCTCTTCAATGGGAACAACTTGACAGGATCAAGTTCATCTCCTGACAACAAGCCCCAGCTCTGTCAAGTGTTAAGTTCCATTGTGACCTACAATGGGACACAATGGCCCCACAGCACCCAGCCTGCACCACGCTGCCTATCAAATGACAGCGTCTCTCAGAGGAAAAGCTGGCAAACTGATATTAAGATATGTGTCTGTTGTATGTGTCATTTGTTTTCTTTTGCATTATGCAGCATGTGACTTTTTTTTTAGTTTCAAAATAAAATATGTGAATAATTGAAGATAAAGCAACAACAACAAAATTATGTTCTTTTTTTAACAAATTGTTGGAAATGAAAAGAAACATATTAAGCTTTGTATTAATTATTTAGTTATAATTCTTACATGTTTTGGTGTATATTTTTAACTCATCGGATACTTTTTTACTAATTTATGTCACATTCAGGCACCCATACTTCTCAAATTAAGATTTTGAGTACATGAAGTAATTAAATGTAGCTCGGCTTTGAACAGATATAACACGAAAGTACCTCTAAAATATTCATCAATAATGATCAAATAATATAATATGCTCACAGAGGCAACTCTACATAATGATTAGTTTTACTTTTGATACTTGAAGTACATTTTTGACATTTTTGGAATATCATTCAGGAAGCTTGTATTTTGCTGCTGACACTTTTAGTATTTTTAGTGTGCAGTATTGTTTCTTTTCTACAGTTGATTTAGTCTTATTTTTGATATTTTGTATATGTAGACATCCACCAAATAAACACTATGGCAAATATATAGGCTTGTCAATATTTGAACCTTTTACTCTTTAATTTGAACAGGTAAACATTTAATACAAATTGATGGATCAAGTAATTATTATTTGGTTATTTCAATGTCGAGAGAGTATTTAACCCCCGTTTCTTCTTTTTACAAATTTAATTTACATATATTTTTAAAAAGCAGAATAAAGTGTGAGGTGAGAAAATATTAAATAGCTGTTTTAATGAGCATTATATTAAAAAAAAGTCTTTAGACACAAATGAACAATAAAGACCTGTTGTGTTAAGCAACCATGAATAAGTGAGCAGTCACAGTAAACCAAGCAGTGTTTAAAGTTTGCTCCCCTGACCCTGGCTTCGTTGTGACCATTTTGCTGCAGTGCTTCAGGTGTTTAACCTTGTCATATTAAAGCGTTTGTCACTGGAGGGCTAGACGACTGGGGCCAGGATGGGCCGGGGATTTTAAAAAGGCCTGCACTCCCAGATCATCAGATTGTCAGAGGCTGTCTGAAGCCTGCCAAGAAACATCAAAGCTACAAACGCGCTCATATCATCTTTGAACCTCACCATAACATGCCCTCTGCTTGTGCACCCTGCCTGCATTCTTGCCCTATATAACCTATTGATTATTTAAAAAGATGCCTACATAGATTGACAGGAGAATAAAAGCGGACCAAATATAAATTAAACTAGGAACACCTTTGTGAAGTTGTTGCAGCTTTGTGTGGATGTCTGACATGTCATGCCAGCCTTCTGTCAAGGCAAGGAGACAGTCTCAGTCTGAGCAAGCCCGCTCACAGAGGGAGCAGCCTCCCATCAGCTCCTGGCCAAGATTGATGGCTATGAAAGAGCTACCTGAGGCAGAGATCAAAGTCAGACAGGATACATATGCCTCAGCGTTTAACTCTTTCATCTCTTACGCTTTTCTTATGTGAGTCATGACCCTTCACCTGTCTATCTGTTTGACCTCTAGCTGATGAATGGTATTGGCACTGAGAGGCGGCCATTTTTAGTTTATTGGGGGCGGACAATACAGGCAAAATAAGATAAAATAAAAACTGAAATGGGTTTTTCAAACTGATGTGAATATTGTTGACAAAAATGACAGGAAGGAAAACGGTGTGGTGATTCTAAATTCTTTGCTTCATGACCATAAACTAGAGCTTTTAGGTTTCTCAACGTGGGGCTCTCCTCGCTGTGGAGACCAGTGGTGGAGGGCTATTTGCATTCCAGCAGCGAGAGTGAGGACAATTAAGCCATTTCCCCTCCAATCTATCTCCCTCCAGCCAGCCATCTAGGCAGCCCGGTAGATCAATGGGAAGTGCAGCTGCACGGTCCATGTGTGCCAGGCTGTGAGACAGAGGAGAAGATTGGGGTTAAAACCCTCCTGGCCCTCAGATTGGCTCCATACCTGAGTCAAAGCACAGGCGAACCAGCAGCTGTTGCCAGGCAGAGCAGGGAAACAGAGGTTCTCACCCCATCTGTAAAAGCATTACATGGTCTCTGGCTTTGGCTCACTGTTTATTTTCCTAACGATTTGAGCTAAGGTGTCTGTATTTCGTATTCAGCCCAATTTTGTGCCTGAAAGGCTTTTGTAGCAGCAGGTTCATTTCACCACCTGTACCTTTTTATTCATAAAGAAAACCAAAAGAAGCTTCCATCACAGTGCATGCTTGTGCTTTACCTTAGGCATTTTAAACTGGCCACTCCAAAATCAATTAGCCAAATCACATTTCACAAAAGTAGCTCAGTTCTGCATTCAGTGTCCAGGCCCCTCAGGTGTCAGGGAGTCAGCTTAAAGGTGCGGGCAATGAGCTTTGGTTTAAGTTGTGTGGGATTAGACCAAACAAAGAGCCATAGATATCTAGCCGCACCTGTGCAACTTGCTCCTCAAGGACCGCTAATAGGGAGAGTCTTTGGTCCAAATGGCGGGCGCTCAGAACTTAATCTCTCAGCTCTCGGGCCACAGCAGGTATCTGTTTCCACTGTTCCCAGCAGCACAAACTGTCCTGAACTTGGACATAATCGCAGAGCCATCATGTAACAGGGACTTCCATCCTCTCCTCCAGCTGCCAAGTCCAGGTGATCAATCATTTACATGTGTAATTAGGAACGGGTGTCAAAACAGAAACTGTACACTCGCTCAGGGACCCTGCGTGCACTGGGCTGACATCAGACTTGGCAAGTAGTGGGTAAACAGGGTCAGAGAGAAAGAAACAGAAAGGGAGAGAGAAGGAAAAATGAGATGTGCAGGTTTTTACCACCCAAGGGGCCAACTGCTCCTCAGCATATCAAGTTATGTAAGAGCTGTTTACATGATGGTGCACAGTACTTTAATTAATCTCTAGCATTACTGCGTATTGAGTCAAGTAATGGAAATGAAAGCATGTTAAGTCAGTCATTTGTGAAGGTCTTAACGGGCTGCATAATAACACCCACATTGTAAATCTCTAGCACAATACACAAGCAAAAATCATTTTACAGATCAGCAACAAACACATAGACTTTATAACTTTATCCCCTCTCCTTATAACTTTGTTCTCCTCAAGTGGCTCGATGGTCTCTTGAGTGCCCAACCAGCCATTAAGTCCATTTGTGGTCATAACAAGGGATTACACAAAAACAACAAACACATCCCTGTGTAAAGTGATATTTTGAACACACGACTAAAGGGGAAAGGATGCTATGAATTTACTTTGATTTTTTGTGTGTGTGCAAGTTCTCTCATATCAGTTTTCAACATTTTATAAGCAACAAACCGGTGTGGAATTTGCGCTATCAAATATCAACACCTGACAGAAGCAATAATCACCTCAATCTAACAACCTGATAGAAATTTAAAGATGCAGATCCTAAGTGATGTTTTCCCACGGTCAATGGGCGTGCTCAAAAATGGGCAGGAGAATGCACAAATACCAGTGCCCAATAATCCACCTGTCACCTGAGGGGGATAGGTGTGGTGCTGCAGGGTTGAGGAGGAGATATGTGCAGGCTACCGTGACTTATGTGGACTCATCCAGCCGCCACCTCAGTGCCCAGGGGGGTGAGTGGGTGTTTAAAAGAGTCTGTCTGGGGCCTAAGTTTAGAGTTTCCCGGTGAAGAGTGGATGAGCTTTGAAGAGGCAGGGTCCAGTAATGAATTAGAGTATTGTCTGCTTGGAGGGAGAAGCCTCTGGGTGGGACATCAGATCAAAGGAGGTCCTACTTTATTACTTACAGCGTCAGTTCAGGTATGCAAACTGGACAGAGCAGAGGGCAGAAACACTGACCCTGAAAAAAAGACTTGCAGGGACTGTCCTGAGTTATTTGTTATTGCAATCCAAGAGTCTGCACAGGACTAATAGCTTTTGTCAACAAATTATTTGTGATAGACTTTATAGTAGAGCTAAATGTTTTTTTATAATATTCCATCATCCAAAGCCTGAACCTAGTAAATTAAAGCTTGTTGCTGTTTAGGCAGGTGGGTCCATCTATGTTGATAAAACCCATAGAGAGTGAAGTTGTCATGTGATGTTCCTGGATGCAACAATAGAGGATTATACATCAGTTTGAATAGACAAATGAAATAACAGGTAGCTGATATGAGCAATGATCACTACTATAACTGACTCAATTCAAATTCAATAAACAGAAACACCATAGAACTGAAGATGATGCAAATGTTTTTAACGGATAAGATTGTTTTTATAATCGGTCTTTATGTGTCTAGCTGATATGGCATTTTATTCTCCCGTGACACACCCAGCCACGGTCTACAGCTCAGATGTGACCATGAAAGGAGTTCTCTCTGAGACATGTGATGGCTTTTTGTCCAAGCACCAGGCCACTCAGCCTTTACAGTGCAAAGGCACGGAGGAATGCATTGACCGCTCCTCTCAGGTGGCTCCACACCGTCCTGGGGCTGCAGCGGCCTCTCGCAGGGTCATTCTCCCATGACATTCTCCTCAGCGTGGAGAGGGAACAACACACCTCTGCTTTGATGTCAAAGTGGTCAGGTTTAGAGGATGAGGCAATGACACGACACAAACACCTGGATGGAGTGGAACTAAACAGGAATGCATCTTAGATGGGAGAGGAGCATATCTGCAATTGGAGTATACTGTATAGAGTGTATAAATCAAGAGAGTGTAAATCAACAGAACTGTAAAGTAACCAGGAACCATGTTGAGTCTGTTCATGTATGTGTGGGTCAGGGTTAGGGTTAGGGTTGCTTTACAGTTAGATGCATCAATCATAAAAGTTAGGATTGCTTAAAACAGAATTCAAAGTCACAGAAATAAATATTTCAAGCGCTATACAGACTTGGCACAGGTAGATTCATCTGAAACTAAGCATTGATTTTGATTTGTCATGTAGCTCACTTGTCTATTCCAGTTGACACAAGTCAAACCTATCAGATTAATTTGCTGTCAGGAGACTCAACATGTCTATAATGCAACTACTCAATTTAAGATAGAAAGTAAATGCCCTTAAAAATGTATGTTACCAGGATACATTCACCATTAGAGTGGAATATTGCAATGGATATTTAAAGTAGTGTTATGTACTGACAGTGTGCCAGATTATGACTTGGGTGTTTTGAGAAAGGGAAACAAACTGAATCAAATCATCCGCAGAATGTGAGATTTTATACCAAACTGAATCTTTGCGAAGAGAACTGAAATCAAATCACTGTTGGATTAAATCTTTATTTCCTTGTACTCCCAGTGGAGCGGTCCAGCATCGCAGACACCCCCAATGAAGACTGAACATAGTCTCTCTATGTGGTGGATTGCTTTCCTGTGGGAATAGTTACTCTCTGGTTGCCCATTCCTCCCTTCTGTTTCTCACCAGCTGGGGCTGCTGCTCAGCCACCCAGCCATAATGTCATAATTGTCCTGTTCCTCTGCTCCTCTTCAGCCATTGGGACACAATGGGTGGCAGCTTAGGCGGAGTGTGAATAGTGGCCCTAGCGAACTGGGTGGGTCTTAGATTATTCTCACACCTGCTGCTCTCACCTTGGCTTAAGGTGTAGTTGGGATTTTTTCATGAATCATGTACGAACTCGATCACATAATGTGTTGCCTTAACATCTTAGATCTTATAGTCTCCTGTTTCCTGCACAATCACAGTCCCTTAGAAATAGCTACATTATTTCCACTGATAAAACATTCAACGGGAACCATGCTGCGCCACAGCACAGAGCCGCTTGAAACTCAACATTATCTTGTAGTGGAGCTCCCCAGGTCTCAATTAGCTCTGATGATTACTTACGTAGGGGGAGCTCGTGTTTAAATCAACCACAGCAATTATTGCTTGAGGGGGGCATAATAATTGATTCTGAGGGCCCAGAACCACAAAACAATTACTGATTACTTATATCTGTTTGTCAGCTATGACAACAGGGGCCTCAATAAACCAGCAGGAGGGGAAAACAAAACTATTCACAGGGGGCCAGACCTCACTCTGCAAAACTGTAATTGTCAATCAGCTTGTCTACACACGACATAGAAGAAAATGCAATTCAGTTATTTTTTGCAGTTCATTTTATAATTGATCTTAAAATTTGAAATGAATATGTTTATGCATATGAACCATCATCACTGATCATCCCTTGTGAATAATGTACTGTCTTGTTTAAACATGAGCACAAAAACAATACCTACGACGCAGGGGACCAGACAACAGGTGTGTTGGATAAACTGAATGATGATGTTGCTTCATCAGTTGAGATAAATGAAACCACACCATCTGTCATAATCCCATAACATGTATCACCTCGTACAGCTGTAAGCACGCTGCGAGAAATAATACATCATACATTTATGCACAAAAGCACAATAAAATCACAATAAAATCTTTTTGAATAAGCATTCAGACCCATATGGCTTGTCCTCTCCAAGATTTCCTTATAAGTCACTGAGGCTCATAACGCTTTGTGGCGGACGTGACCGGCGTCGGCAGTGATGTACTTCCTGTGGGTTTGTCCCCCAGTCTGGCCCACGGAGAGATCTCACGATAAAGGTTCCATTTCTTGCCAGCTGCCTCTTCTGGTCACGTTAACTTGGACCTCATTAGGCATAATCTGCTCCCCAGGGCCAGCCTTGAAAAACCTCTGCCTGGAAACTACATAGAAATGCTCCAAGCAAAATGTTCTTCTTATGTGCCTGACCCAAAGACGAAAAAAACAGGAAAAAAAAAATCTCTTATCTGATGGATGGAGCTTTGGCAGTTCTCCTGTTTGAATGAGGCAGCAACGAAAGTCTCTTTCTCTCAGTCAGTGTGGAACTTCAGATAACAGAAATAGCTACTTCTTAAAATCTGCATGTGTTGACAAATATGCCTTGTGGTAGGCGGGCAAGCTGAGTAACTGCTCTGTTTCAAACTGCTGTGTGCGTCTGTTTTGGCTATGAGAGCTTACTTTTTTCACAACCACAAAACCAAGAAAACCATGCGTCCAAAAACAACGTAAATCCACTGTTAGCATATTTATTTGTGGCCGCTTCGAGAGAACATTTTCAAAGCGTTACACAGAGAAACTGAGGAGCAAGCAATGACATGAGGATAGCAATCTTGGGCTGAGGAATTTGGCCGAGCTTTAGCAGACATGACGAAAAAGTAGTGATAACGCCAGCAGAATGACTGATCCTGCTCATACCCAAACATGTAACCTCCTCGTAGGCTGTGTAGGGGCCAACACTTCAAACACATCCATATTTCAGTGACAGGAGGCTCCAGGGTAAAACAACCCATTTACCTGTAATCTGTCTTAAAAGCAGCCTAGGAGGAGTGAAGCAGGCCTGTAACGATGGGAGAAGATCTGCCTGGAGAGAGCTTGTCAAGAGTTGAAAAATAGATAGACGGGGAGGTAGGTGATGCTCCAATTGACCAGAGCTTGACCCCATTAGCTTTAGCTAAATCGCTTCAGGCAAAGTAACAACATATTGTTTTGATACAAGAAAATTGAAAGGAAGATTTGAAAGATTCATGGCGAGCTAAGCCTTTACGATGAGCAGATCAACTGTTTGAATTATGGGTTTATGTAAGAGAAGTGTGAAGTGCAGAGCTTAAACTGTTTACAACAATAAAGCAGCCATAAAATCAGGTATTTACATGAACAATGAAACCTCACATTTTGCTTAAAAAAACAATCTGTAGTTGGTTTTAGAGGTGAATTGTGTATTTAGTAAGTCTTCTACAGGTGACTTTCCTCAGGTCAGTCATCCTCTGCTTGTTTTGTCATGCTGTTTTCTTCTCAGGGCCCTGAAGGCCATGAAGACCCAATATGGCTCTAGGGTTCACCTTCTATTGTTTCCCATACGATTTAAAAACCCATCTGTTTTGTTGTCTTTCCCCTTTTACTGCTACTTTTCTCCAGTACGCACTCGCTGCAGAGCCAGGAGGAATGCTAAGTCTGGCCCAACAATGAATGACAACAAAAAACATCAACAAAAGCCGAAGGGCCAAACCCGACTTAGTTACCTCCCCTGGACATACAATGCCCCTGCTTACCTCAATGCTCACCCTGCCCCTCTATTTCAACCCAACCCTCGCCCCCCTGCCAAGTCAGGAATGCTGGGGGACAGCGACCTTTTCACCCAAAAGTCCCACCTTGGTTTCTCAGGAAGATTAGGAGGTGGTAGAGGAACTGGGAGTGTCTGATGGAGCTAGCTGTCTATCCTTGTTGGGGAGTGTTCCCGTTTTTTTGGAGAGGGAACAAATACTGGGTTTGGAACATGCAGGTCTTGAATTTCATGCTGTATTGCAACAACCTTGTAGGATTTTTATGCTTTGCTGGTTTGGCTATTATTCAAAAATGTGAAACCAATTTAAACAGCAACACAGCAGTTTTCTATTACTGGGCCTTCCATTATGAATAACTGAATGCAGCCTCATTAAAGGGGCTTCTCCTCAGTGGCAGCAGACTGTTAGCAAACATAAAAGTGTGATTGGTGATTTTATGAGCTTTGCTTTCAAACTTGGTTTCCGTTGACTTCCATGTTGTTGTTGGAGCGTTGCCCAAAACCGACGTTCCTGCCGTCTGCGAGGCTCCCAAGAGAAACGAACCAGAGGGAGTGCCATCAGGTGCGCTCATCCTGCCGAGGTGCTCATCAGGTGGCCTGGCGCTCTACAACAGCTGTCTGGGTGGCAACTGTGATCCTCCGATTGCTGACATCACAGCATGCATATTTTACAAAAATAACACATCAGTACTTATTATTACAATATTACTTCTTAATTTGTAGATGTTTTAGCAGGGATTGTTCTTTTATGTGTGTGACTATATATTACAAAAATACTCTTTACTGTATGTCTATGTTCAAATACACCATCAACATATTGCTAAAATTTTAAAAAAAAATGTTTTGAGGAGTGGTGCATGGCAAAACAAAATGTCTCTAAGCAAAAAGAGAAAAGGGGCTGTAATGAAATCTACTGTACATCTGCACGGCACATTTAAGGATTACCTCAACCATATAAAATCACACCATGTTACACAGGAGTGAAAAGACAAACAACAGCAATAGTGGCAGGAAAAGCTCCTGACACACTCCAGAAAGTTAACATCTCTGCAACAGCTGGGTGTTACCTCAGTAGACCAAACCAAAGAGAAAAACCTCCAAGTTTTCCACAATTAAGGCTTTCACAAAGCAGAAAGTTTGAAATTCCAACGCTGAGATAAAAGAGTGATCCAGAGCGCTCGGTCCTGATAACCAGGGTTAGCTGCCATTATTACAAAGTGTTACCAGATGCTGCCACAACATAATCATCAGTCTCCAGGTTATCGCATCATTGCTCTTTAGTTTCTTTATATCACATTTTCCTCATGTCCTATTCTATACAATTGGTACCAGCTTTGTTTAAGTGTATAGGTAATATGACAACCAATTACAGATCCTTCATGTTTCAGATCATATTTATAACATTTTGTATAAGATATTAATTTTAGTGAACCTTGATGCAGAACATGTTTGATGAGAGCATATGTGAGTGACCAGTAGCAGTGAGGGAGAGGCTCCTGTTTCTGTTTGGTGAAGGTGGGATGGGGTTGAACAGAGGTGTAGCAGCTCCAAATATTTAGCTCTATATTAAACCACTTTACACTGTCTTAAACTGTCAGGAAAGAGGTAATCAAGGACAATTGAACTAAGCCTGTAAACAAGATACTGGGCAGTATGTATAATTGTAAATATTACCTGTCTGTCCAATGTAGCCTTCCTTTCCCTGCATCTGTATATGCTAGGAGGGTTAGGTTAGTTATTTAGTTCATTATTTAGGAAGTTAATGTCTACATTTCTATTACCTTTTAAAAAAACAAATAGCCTACTGTTGTTGCCTGTTATCAAATATCACTGTTAATCCAAGGATTCACATATTCACCTATGTGCTAAGGGTTCATGTTTCAGATCCAACAAAACAGATTCAATGTCAGGTTCAATAACATTTCCCCCATATAGCATGATTCATGTTTAATCAATTGAGACTTATATGATATATACATGCCAAACAAATTATAACATCATAATCAATATTTCCTAAACATGCCAGATCCAAACCATCCTCATGTTAAAGCATTTCTTTTGGATATTGACCATGAACAGGCTTGCCTTTGGGCTCACTTTGACATTTCCAGAGTCATTTGCTCAGGAAACATAACATCACATCATAGCTAACTAACAAGTCTAAGTAGTATAATGCATTGCTCTCTTGTGAATATCTATTTTCTCCCGCTCAGTGATTCATTTCAGCAGGAAGTTGCAGGTTTGTGTGCATCTAGGTGCGGCGGAAACCCAATCCATCAGGGCAGAGCGAGGCGGGTGGGCCTGTGCTTTCTGACATTATCCAGACACCTTCCTGACAGCTCCAGCTTCACTGCTGACACACGTTACCAGCAACATAAGCTGGCATTGAAGGACAATACAGCACCAAGAAATAAGTATCTACATATCACCTGAAAATAGATGTTGAAATGAATGAGCCGATGTTTTTTATCAAACAGAGGATCTACATCAACAGATAAACATTGGAAACATTACAAATAAGTGTTGTCATTCAATATCTCTACAATGTTAACTATAATTTTGTTTGAAGCAAAACTGTTTACTCTTCCTCTGCTAACGGATCTCCAACTCTAATTGTCAGATCAAATGTCTGCAGCACCTCTAACAGTCTCCAAGGCTAAACAGAATGGTGTACTCTCTTTGTCCAGGCCCATCTGCTAATCCACACAACCAGCTTCCTATTGCAATCAAACCTTTGTAAACTTCACAACTTCAGCAAGATGGCCGCCTCTGCTGCTTTATTTCAACCTCCTTCT
Source organism: Scomber japonicus (assembly GCF_027409825.1). Classification (NCBI taxonomy): domain Eukaryota; kingdom Metazoa; phylum Chordata; class Actinopteri; order Scombriformes; family Scombridae; genus Scomber; species Scomber japonicus. Next base: position 18,182,477 of record NC_070597.1, read on the forward strand.
GACCACAAATAGGTCTAAATCGACCCAATTACTTACTGCTTCCTTAAATGCTCGAACCAGCTTTACTGATACTTCCCAGGATTGGCTGTGTGATTTCTATGTTTCATTTGTTGTTTGCTTATGAGTATTTGTGCTGGGACTTTCAGGACATTGTTACACATTAAACTGATGGGTGATAGAAATTCATTCATTCATTTCCATTTAAGTCAAATCAATCCAGCAGATATTCACTTTCAAACTTATATTAAACCACAATTTCATGTTTAGAAGGCTTTTATCTGGATTTTTTCATCAAATTCAGCTTTTACACTTATAACTCATTACGACAGAAGTTTCTATGAACACACTTGCAGCAAAGTGACATCCCGCTGTGCTGCACAAATAGCAACACGACTGAAAGACAGTGAAGGTGACAGATGAGACTGCTCTCTGAGTGGGTTACCATGTGGTAGCAATCAGGGAAAGTGAGGGTCTGCTGGCCCAACAGTAATTAGCAGACGGCCTCATGTTCATGTTTCTTTTAATAGCTCAACACAACCCGGTGTGGACTAAAAATAAACAGGGCAATTAGGGGCGGCAAGGAAGGCCGTCATTTGAGGGGTCTGACCTCTGAACCCAGGTCAGAACCTATATAGAGGTGTCCATGTGGACCACCTGCACCCCTCTGGGTCACTGGGGGAAAGGAGCCATGTTGTGTTTATGTTAGGGGTCAGGCGCAGATGTAGGCCTTTGTACGGTAAACTAGATGTGTAAGTAAACACTGTCTATTTATATCATAAGAGGTGCTGTGTTTTGCATCCAAGATTTGACACTAGCACCAGCTGTTCGTGAATTCAAACTTTGCTTAGTAATAACCACGTGTTTACAAGATGGACATTTACACATCCCTACATTTAAAACAATAGTCATTATGTACAGTTTATTTTTTTAACCAGGCTGGAAAGTAAAAGAAATACCTGACACTAAATGTTTAAATAAAGATTTAATAATAAAAAACTTTATATAAAAGTAACACAGTATAACTCAAATTACAAGACACTGTGCTGATAACATTAATATCAGACCAAATGGACAAATACCATCGGCTAGGTTAGTGTTATCTGATATTTTACACCTTCTAAACTGCATGAGGACTATTAAATCTAATACACATATTTATGGATGTATGTCTGTATAAATTACACAGTCATACTTTCATTTATAAAGCATTGTAAGCAAGCAACAGATATAAGTTTAATATACCTGAAACTGTTACTTTTGGATGCTTTGTTACAGTTTGTGATGTTTTTGATCAGACAGCGTGACACTCCCTAGTTACTAAGAACAAAGAAAGAACTTTAAACACAAACTTTATAATGAACCTGAAACCAATCTAATCAGGGAGTCTCTCTTTTGTAGCCCAGCAACATTTTAGTCAGTCTCTGTGTTAGAAATGTTCAGAAAGTATGTTGCTGAGGAAATACAAAAGCTTTGAAGCGTAGCACAGAGATGTTTAATTCCCAATCCCCCACCACACCCATAAGTGTGTTTTTTTTCTAAAATTACCCTGTGTTTGAGGGGAAGGCAAAGTCCTGAGTTTCAGCATGAATCTGTTTCTCTGCACTGGCTAGTAGTCCAGCGCAGATGTTCACGTCAGCCCAAGAACAACAAGAAAAGCTTTTCACACCTGGCAACTCTCAAACAGAACTTGGCACCAAAGAACCTGCAAGGTTGTCCCGGATTGACCTTTCACCTCTTGTGATGTCAATGATCCTCTCGACCAATTAGATGCTGGAAGCTGCCCTTGGACTTGCCTGGCCCCAGACACAAAGACAAATGATTCTATCAGATTAAATGTTTTTTAATGGCAGGCAGAGAGGCCAAATGCGGGTCTTTCACTAGAAGCCATATGTGTATTTCTCTGGTTATCATTCCAAATGACGCTCATTTGTAACCAATATGTGAATGAAAGGCTAAGCTCTGGCAGAGATGAGGAGGAAAATTTCTTGTTTGTTACCTCAGGGACAACACACATTCAGCAGTGTAACAATTTATTTCCTTATGTCAATATCGCTCCATTGTGGATTTGTACTCAAACTTGATTGACTATGAGAATAACTGGCAGGCTGTAACGACATAGGATCATGTTATATAGCTTTGCATATGAAGCGGATTTGGGCGATATGTTCTGACCTCAATCTGCCAACAGAAACAGTGTGAGCAAGCCGCACATCCAGAGCACTCTCTATTTTTAAACCCACATTTGGATTCAGCGCTCTGTGCCTACCACAGCAAAGGCTGCTCGAGCCATCATCGAACCCAACACAAAGACATTGTCCCTGAGACTCGAGCTTCAAAGAAACAAAATGGTCAAACAGTATATTTTTAGTTTCTGGTTCTCGGCCACACTGTCTCACAAGCTGGACATGTAATGGTATGTCTGGAACATTTTCTCTATATACATACAGTACATGCACAGACCTATGATCAGTCAGCCATTGGCTTGTTATTTAGAAAATAGGTTACTCAGGCAGTGGGGTCCTTCACCTGGCTATTCCTGTGGCCCCTGTCAGTGGATTAAACCCCCCTCTACCCCAAGAGAAGAAAGACCCCTGCACCACTTATGAAGCGTTTGTTCTTCCTGTCAGCCTTCAATTGAGGATAATTGTCTCTTTTAGATCTTGAGGGCCTGTGATCTGCCATCCATTGAGCCCAAAAGGAGGTTAAATTTCACCTAAGGTTGGGTGGGAGTGGCAAAGATTGTCCCAGATTCAACAAGGAATTCTTTAATAGTGATATAAACGCATATTTAACATCAAACGGTTAAAACAGGTCTCATGAGGAGCAGTCGTATTGTGTTGTGCGTATTGTGCAATGCCTGACATTTTAATATGAAGGTTAAGACTGGGATGATTCATGCAGGTATTTCAGTTTAAAGGTCATCATTACGCAATGTTGTATAAAAGATGATGTGCAAATGTTTGTGGTTTCTGGTATTAAATAGGGATTATGGTTCCTTGCTAAACATACATACACACACATACTTAATCCCCTCTGGTCCTTCCCCAACACACACGTGCAGCAAAAATGCTCAGTATAGTAACATATTTGGCTTGAATTTGAATTACATATCCAGTGTTAATGACATCAGAGAGGGTTTCCTTCCCTTCCTGCCTTTACTCCCCTCTTCTACACCTGCAGCTGGTTGGGTCACATAATCAACTCCCAATGGTAGTCCTTTAGTGCAACAGCTGTGCACCAGTGAGAGCATCATGTGGGAAATTAGCATAAGATGAGCCTCTCAACTGATTGGTGCATCTGCAAAACATAGCAACATAATAATTTTCAAACTCCGAATGAAGCCTGGTTGTTGCCTCAACTCTCAAGCCCTGACCCCCCACCCCTCCAAACACATAAACACATCAACCCCCCTGCCCCTTTTTCCCTCTCTATCTCCCTATCTCTCTTTCTGGCTGTCTCACACACACACACACAGTGTGAATTGTGGGTCAGTGCCTCATGTGGTGACAATGTGTGCGCTGTGCTGTGGCAGTGGAGGCAGCAGTCAGTCTGTAAAAAGAGGAAGTGGTGGTGTATACCCCGGAGGAGTAAGGTCCCAGGGAAGAATGTTTATCCTGTCCACCGCCTTTGATCTTTTACTGTTAATAACTTCCTGCACATTGTATATGAACTAAGCAGCTCTGCTTAGTGCCGGGCCGCCGGTGACACTGGGAAAGGAACAGGAGGGGAAGCCATTTTGGATTCTCTTAACAGAGAGACACACACGTTGAAGAGTAAAATCAGGCTCTCTGTTTGTACAAGCAGTTTGTGAGAAAAAAGGGGTGAACCACGCACAAATTGCAACAGAAAATCTGACAAATGTTTATTACTCATAAAAGTCTCCTCTATAAACATATTAAAAAAGTCCTAAAAAATCCTAGTGGTGGAAAGTTTTTCTTAACCATACCCTGGTACCACTTCCACAAGTAATATTTTATCTCTATATTACTATAGTTGTATATAAGGAAACATAAATCACCACTACTCCATATAAATGTTGGCATTAATTAACATGAATTTAAAACAAAATTATTTAGATATCACTTAAAATAGCACTTTTTATATTCAAAATATTCAAGACTGCCAAATTGGCACTAATCAACATAAATGTTTGCAGTGATGAACATAAGTTTAAACGTGTTAACTTGGTCATCATCAGTGTAAGTTATCTAGCTTGTCTTCATCATGTTCTTCATCATCATCATCATCATCATCATCATCATCACATGCAGGCAGAGTTGAATTCTTGCATGTGCACCTCAGGCGGCTTTAGTCCGTCTTGCAGGCACATCTGATGACTCATAGGAGTTTCTGTGGAGCTGAGGGAAAGTCATTTTGGACAGGAACAAGCCCCCATCTCTCTCTTTCTATCCTCATTCTTGTTCTATACCTGGTAGTACAAAGAAGACTGTTACTTTGTTGCTGCTGACGTAGGAGGCATACTCTGTGGCTGTACATTAGAAGTGCTAGTAGCAGCCCTCTCACAAAATCGCTTATGTTGTAGTAGTGAGTGGAGTCCCTCCCCAGGCTTCCCATTATACAGGCACAGCTAAGCATTCTCTCCTGCTGATGAAAAATCTGCTGTGGAAGCTGACTTTGTATCAAACACTGTAGCTTGCTCGTGGAAGTCACCGCTGGTTGTGAATTTCTTGAAGGGAGCTTCTTTCCCAGGGTCATAAAGAGAGAAGGTAGTGTCACAGCCAGCTATTGTATGGTTGAAGTGGATGTGACTGCACACACTGGGACCCTGCTACTGCTTGACGGCCTTGAGATTCCAAACTTTGTACTCCTCTTCGGTTCAGGTTTGAAGAAGACGTCATGTGACTTGAATTTGGTGTGGTAGAGGAGGATGAGCAGATCTGTATCATCACCAATGAGCACAGTATTTGTTGTGGTGTGTCCGCATCCATGGTTACGGTTACTCCAGTCCTCCCACCTGCTCGCCTGCGTTGTGTCATGTCTTTGGAGGATGTGCCGAACACCACAACTGCCTTTCCAGACTATCAGGTCAAGTCAAATTTATATGTGAAACACGTTAGCTTGAAGACTGCTGAGCCAGGATAAAGTTGATAAAAAATGCTAGTTGAGAAAACTTTTTAAGCATGGTCTTAAATCGTGTGTATGTGGATCCACGTGTCAAAGGATATGCTGAGCAAGCACTCCACCCTCCAGCACATACTGAACACGGCCTGTGACTCCTGGATGGTCAGGTGCTGCTAGCATTGGCTTCTGTGGTTAACAAAGCAGCAAGTAAGTGTCAAACAGCACTGGAGGATGACTACACAGCTCATACTTGAACATTGATGCCAGGTCTTGTGAAGCTTTTGCAACAATTGTGAGTCACTGGAAAAGTACATGAGGATCCACCTGCACTGCTTCACCATCAACCTTCACTGAGGATTTTGTAGTCATGGTGATTCCCTGATCCCTCTTCTGAAATGCCATGCTGGCCAAGATGGCGTTTCCAATGGCCTTTGCCTTATCAACATTTACAGTAGGGTAGAAATGTGAGTGTGTCTTCCATGTTTCATGCTTGTCTTGCATCTGTCATGTCCTTGTTCTGCATGCCCTAGTTGTGGTTCACCCATGTCAGCTCTTGCATGGCATGATTTCAGAGCAATATGACATGGAACGCAGCCCTGTCAAACGTTATAGCTATTCCATCCCTCGCCATCATTGACTTTTATACCTCTCATCAGCAACTGCTTAATGATGAGATCTAACCCTAACCCTAACCCTACAGAATAAAAATATGACATTTTCATAATGTTGGTTAAGAATAATGTTTTGTATTGTGTTCCACATAAGAATTATATAATTTTTGAAATATGTTTATTTTTCCCTTTTTAAGAGACTATTACAAGCAGGCTAGAAATATCAGAGAAAGAGTCCGTATCTACCTGTTAGGCACATCAAGCTACTCTGTAATGTCAACAATACAACCACAACACATAACACACGTAATGTTAGCTAGTTTAGTTAGGTAGCTAGTTTTAGCTAACTATAAAGTAGCATTATTTTATGGTACATGATAATACAAAGTCTGACTGCACAAATATGTTGTTGAAATAAATAAATCATCACATCAAATCATTTTTGTGGTAAAATCAAGATAATACATGTATCAGAACTTGCTGTGTGAAATAATTTTCACACAGCAAGTATAAAAGGTCAATTAAATAAAAAATCTAAATGGTCTGCTATCATAAACAAGTTTGTTGAGGTATAACTGGAATGTAAAATGAGTCATTTTGACCCACTTTCCTTTTGCACATTCTGGTTGCAGGAACTCCATGACTTATGTAAAACAGAGTTTCTGGTCATTATGGACAGTACTGAACCCTTGGTTTGGATATCAGACAAGAAGACATGCATAAATCATTTTTTTAGCATGTGTGGCAGTGGGAAATTGTGGCCTCACCAATTTCAATATTTTTCAGTTGGATTTCTTAGGGCTGTTGATATGCTATAAATTACACATTTATAAGACCAGAACAGTTGAAAGAGTTTCTGTTGCAATTTGTACACAGTGATGTTATATAATGCCAGTACTATCTGGCTCCTTTGAATTATTGTGCAATGAACGCTCTTACCACAGTGAACCAAATATATTAAAGTTCAGATTGGGCTAATTGTCTTTTGACATGAAATTCCATTAGACACATTGCATGGGACTTCCAGGAACAGCAAGCACAGAGAGTTACAGTAAAGCTGCCACACTCCAAACTCATGAGGCCCTAATGTGCATCTACCACACCATGTGGTTTGAAGTGGTAGTGACAGTTTGTGGTCATTATAACTCAAAATCCCTGCCGGTGTCACAAAAGTCAACCCAACTCTAAATGCCACTGATCACATGAGGGGAAACTCAACATTTCTCTCGCTTATAATTTTCAGACTGTTGTCTGGGTTTGCTTTCCATCTCCATGTCTCTTTCTTTCTATCAGTGTGTCTTGCTCTCTCACAGATGCACACACACCTCAGGAGCAAATCCTCATGCTACACACCTAACCCCTGCACTATTTCAACCCCCAAGCATCTGAGAGCATTTATACAGCTTTGGAATTTAGAGGGTCTAAACCCCACACCTGGCAACTGAAATTTAGATCTGCCACCAAGGACTCTCTGACTTAAATAAGACAGTGCCTGACCTCCACGTAACCTCTACTCAATGTCTGGCTCACACTGAGCTAGCAAAAAACACAACAAATGCTATAAACACACACACACAAAGACAAAAATCCATGACATGCTGAAAAGCACACATCTCCCGCCTTTATAGAAGCACACAGGCTGTGGCAGTTGCCACTTGGTTTTTATGTGCCAGTGGGTGGATGCAGCGATGAAAGACAAAGCATGAAAGCTTTTGTCTCTGAGTGACAAAAGCTTGAATCAAAGTTGCTACAGCAGATCGTGTGTGTCATGGAGTGCTTTGAAAAAAAGTGTCATCACAAGATGAGGACACAGACAAGGAAGGATTTATAGACGTTTCGCTTGCATTCATTTTGAATTGTGTGTAGTGGTATGTGTTGGTATATGTATGTTTGTGTATGTGTATGCGTCAGGAGCTTTATTTTAAAGGTCTTTGCTATCAGTCATTCAGCGATGCCCTGCAGCCTGTTCTAAAGCATGCAGCCAGGCTGAATTGGCCTCCCTCTCTCGTGCTTTTTGTCTCAGTCTCACACACAAACACACACTGCACTAAAGCTATGCAACATGATCACATGCTCTACTATATAACCAAAGTAGCATCACAGTAGTAGAGGGTCATTGTTACTTTGTTCTTGTTTTGTTTTTGTATATTTCAACTCGAACATCATGTCAACAGAATTCAGTACAACATAATTTACTGTAATTTTGCCATAAAAAATACAAACTTCTCTATCATTGTCACGATGCTGCTAGTTGTCAGAAATGTCTAAATGCAAACAATACTGACTAAATGACACTGACAGACTGCAAAGCAATAAAACAAAGATCACGGTTCACTCCTAACTGTAACAAGATTTGTTAGATTTTCAAATAACCACATAAACCACAAACATGAACTTACACAACATGTGAATGTACCATCCTGGGTTGCTTTTCTGACTCATTCTGTTAAAGTGTGATGTTTTTCGTCTGTGTGTTTTCCTGTGACTGCTTGTGTGTGTGTGTGTGTGAGTGTGCACCTTTTTCTGACGGGGCTTGCGTGACTAGTGTGGAGTGTGAACAGAGTGGAAAGGTTCCTCTCCTGCCTAAGGGAAATAGCAGTGTGTTGTGTGCATCTAACCTCTTTTAATCCCACAGAAACTTTTAAAAGGCCATGTAAAACAGCAAAGCCCCTCAGGTAGTTGCACAGTACACACAGGCATTATCATAATGTTAACACGTGTGAACACTACAGTTCCCACAAAGCCTCTGAGCCGCCATGTCAAATAAGTGAAAAGACAGTATCTTTCTTTGGGTTAATGTTCTGCACGCTGTATTGGTGAGTTGAGTTTAAAATGTTAAAGAGGAGAGCTTTGCGTGCAGCTTACAGTCTCTGTCTCTCAACTCCTCACAACAGGTTTGAGCAACCTTCTGCTACACTGTGCAGGCGAGGTGAGTCAGACTGTGCTGTCTAGGGTGACTCAATGCCTGTCATCGCTCCACGAAAACATTATTTATTATTTTAACTAGTATTTATTTTGTGAAACTTAACCAAGCGTGCATTCTCCTTCCTAGCTTCTGCACAGTGACATAGTAACACAAATTTACACCTTGAGGCTTTCCCGTATAACCATAGTCATCCGCTCCTGGCTGCAGAGTGGCTTCTTTGAAACAGCTGAGGGTTAAGTGTTGCTGGAAGTTACCACGAAGACTTTTTTTGCTAAGGAAAGAGAAGGAGTTACCAGCTTGGTTTCCTTAAATTTAACAAAGCTGGGCGGGGAATTTAAACCAGTCTGAGTTTCTACATACTGCAAGCAACAGAGTCGGTAAAGCCAACAGTGATAATAATGACATTTATAATGAAGATGGTTTAAAGCAATATTCACATGAAAACTCTAAAAAAAACCTATAGAATCTATAAAATCTATAGAAAGTTTTTTGGATAGAAAACATTCAAAATAAATGAAAAAATCCTTAAGGAATCTGATGTATCAAGGATTTTGAGCAGCTGCAGGGTGATAGGCTGAAATTTGAAGTAAAATATCACAAAATACCCAACTTCAGGAGAACGCAGCAGAGCTTTGCTGTGTTCACATGTTGTCAGATTCTTCATTAATACCACATTTTGGTCCCATTTTTGGTGCTAAGCAGTTGTGATGTTTACTGTGTTGCACTTCCCAAGAGATCACTTGTTAATCAGAGAGTGTGGGCAGAACTGTGGTGTCTTTTCTGGATTTTCTGTTAATGTTGTTTGTGTTTCTTTTATTTGTCTGTTTGAAAGTGACAGATGTTGCTGCTCACGCTAACTACGCAGTTCTTCTCTTCACTCCAAACAAACCGCCGCTGTTGTTGCTGGAAATCGAAAAATGCAACACTTATTGTGCAGACCACTGACAGTTTTGAGCAGCAAATGTAAAAGCTTTTATGTGTTGGGTCTTTATTAGATGATAATGGTGATAGAATGGACAACTTGGACAACTATGACAAAATGGACAACTATAAGTAATAGTATGTAATGAAGTGACAGTTTAATGCAGATAAGTTAAAAGGGTGGCAAAGAATGAGGTACAGTAGGTACAGGTACAGCCTCGAGCTAATGGGAAGGGACGGGAAGAGGGGGTGTAACAGAGGTGGAGGGGGTGAAAGAGTGTGGGAGGGGTGGAAGGATGCACCCTGCTGTTTCCCAGTCCAAGTGACAGAGTGACAGGTGGAGGGGGCTGAACCCTGTATGTGTGTGTGTGTGTGTGTGTGTGTGTGTGTGTGTGTGTGTGTTTGTGAGAGTGCAGGCAAATGAGAGCAGGTCCTTGGGGACAGGGGTTCACCTGTTCCATTCATGTTCTGACAGGTAGGATCCCCCCCTTCTGCCAACGACCCCCACCCCCACCCCCACCCCCACCCAGTCCCTCAGCACCCAACAGATTCTTTTATTCCATCAATATGTCCAGTGCAGCCCCTTATGCTCCCAGTTCTGGGGCGGATGTGTGGCAGCTTAAAGATTCCCATCTGCTGTCCTTGACTCGGTGCCGGAGGTGCTGGAAATAGCAAGAAGTATGGAGAATTGAGGCTTTGCTTCCTGGTTGATTTCAGTGCTCAGGGTTAGAGAGCATTATAGGACATTTGTGTTAGATGCAGCTGGAAGTATTGATACTCTTACTTCACTGTTGAAACAACAAATTATTTTTCATGTTCAGAGATGTTAGTGAGATTGCTTAGGTATCAAATAAGTTTTGAAAATGCCAGCCCACCAATTCACTTTTGGTTTTGATTCCTTGTTTGTGTTTTGGTTGGTTAAAGGTTATGGTGAGGTTTTAGCCATGGTTTCACTTTCTTCACTGTAAAATACCACCCTGGTTGAGCACACACAGTCTGCTTATTACACAATTGTCCTATTAGCTGATGCAATCTGCTAATATTGCAGCATATTGAGCTCCTGTTTGTGCATGTATTTGGAGGTTTTGATCCCTTAAACATTTCGTCCACACAAAATAATCAAAATCATCTTTTATAACAGGTAATATCCCAGAGAACTGAACCATTATAATTAAAACCAGGAATAAATCAGTATTATACCACAATATTGTGCCAAAGGAGATAGACAGTTAAATTAACCAGTGCTCTCATGTTATCTTGCAGTAGCCACTCTATTATGTTGTTCTGTGTGTTTCTGTGTGTTCTCCCCTTTAGGAGACAGGGAAGTGGTCGCCTGGTGCCAGTAAACACAGAGCTTTTGTTTGTGGGAATCGGCCTCAGGTGCAGTTGACCCCTGACCTCTGAGCCTGCAGGTTGAACAAAGGGCCATTAAGGAGAGCTGGGCATGTCTCCACTCCAAAACGACTGAGACAGAGAGGTTTACAGAGAGTGTGCAAAGGGTCAGGACCTTAGACTGAAGAAGCCTTGGACATTTGAGGTTTTTAAAAAAAAAGAATACACTGATCTTTCACATTCTTATTATAGCAATGCATTGTTTATAGAATCTTGCAAAACTGCCACACATAAAGGTCTTCTTCTGTCTCTGATTTCTAATGCTCATCAATCCTCCGGCCTTTTTGAGGTACAGCCACCCATCAACAAGCGCTGACAGCCGCCATCGGCACTTGTGAATCCAGAGGAGGTCACTTAATCATCATCTGATCACTGAAACAAGGTTCCCTTGGAAGTATCTCCTTGTCCCCCCATCACTGCTATAACAAAGTAGAGACAGGGGCTTGTCCTTTGGGCTATAGCTGGTGACAGGTAAGTCCCTTGAATCAGCAACAGCTCACAATGCCCTCAGTCTCTCGTGCACCCGAGGGGACAATGGGGTCACTCAGGCAGAAAAGGTTGGGGTGTGTGGGGCATGCTGCATACTGACTGCCTTTACACCTGAAACTGACAGGTGGGTGATGGTTGACCCTCCCTTCAGGCTCCCGGGAAGAGAAATCTGCACAAAGATGCAATGAAAAACTGTAGTTTTCACATCATCAGAGAGGCTTGATAGTCATTATATTTGTGTTGTGTTTGTGTTGTGTGGGTATGTTGTACTGTATGTGCATAGGGACAGAATTCACTCTGTTCCCTCCCTCATCTTCTCTCTACTCTCTGGCTCAACACTGCCACCCAGTGATCTCATCCGGCGAAATAACACCACTCAGCCAGTCTTCAGGCTTCAGTCCTGAGGCCTGTGGTTAGGTAGACAACATGACCTCACTGCCAGGGAAATACATAGGACACGATGAGATGGGATTTTCCATTGCACCCTGGAGGGAGTATGCCTAGACCCCCACCCCCTCCCTCCTAACACTATGAGCCAACAAAGACAAGTGCTTGACATAGTCAGAAAAGTCTGCAGTGGACACCAATGAATGTCTGAAAATGTGATTTATGGTCCAGAGTTTGCTTCCTTTATTGAAGCTGCTCTGATTTCCTTATAATGGACTTGGTCATCAGGGGGTTCTTTTTTCTGTCATCATAAATGCCAAAAGCAAGGTAGACAGTGGATGTAAAGCTGTCTCCTCTCCCCGCACAGGTCTTCAATTCATTCCTAAATACAGAGAGAGGGTTGTGTCTCCGTGCCAACTGTGATCTGTATGAACAAAGTGAGCCATCACAGGCGCTAGCATCAGAAAGTTTGTATTTGTTTCTTTGATGTGTTGACAAAAAAGACAAACTCACCAGACAAGTGTGTCAAACCTTGCTGAGTCATTAACGTCCATCCAAAGCAAAAACAAACTTTTACACGTGTATGATAATTATTAAATTAAAATTAAAAAAACATTTTTTAGGGTAATTATCAGCTTAAATCCTCAACTTTGGACAGACACAGTAAACTAAATTAGACATGAAAGTCATTCAGAGGACATTAGCAAAATGTTCATGTCCCCTTTTAGTGCATCTTCTGCTATTATCCTAATAGACAGCACCTCTTTAGTGCTTCTCCTGAGAAGACGGGCAGGCCATCAAAACATAGCTGTAATTAGTGATGGGGAGGAAACAGGAGCTGAGGGAGCTCATCACACCTCCTGGAGATTTGTGATACTGTAGGTAAAGTTGAATTATTCACTGAGTACTGCGGTAAAGCTGCTGCTTCCCGCCTTTTAGCTGAGGATGGGGTCAGAACTATACATCCAGTGCAAAAACAAACAGTCACTTTCAAATATGTGTATGACTTCACCTTGATATCACCTTATTAAATTAACATTTGACAACATTAATTTGAAATTCTCAGCTTATATAGTGGCCAAAATAAATGCTGGAATGCAAGAAGAGTCAATTGTCTTTCCCCTAAAACTATTTTTTTTTCATAAAATGAATCATATTAAATTAATACTCACGGAAGATGTATTACCACCCTAACACAAGGAAAGAACACAAAGAACCTGAAATTGTGAGTGGAAAGAGAAAATATTGTTCAATGTAAAATTCAAACTTTGTCATAATTTTGGGGATATTTTGTATGTTTTTCATCTTTTTTGTTTTTTTGCTAAGAGAAACCCTATATATAATTGAAATAAACACTAAATTAAAATATATATTGTAAAGCTTTTTATATACTTTTTTAAAAATCTTTGAATGTTATCCAAAACCACTTCACTCCTGAACTACAGGCCCAGATACACACATGTCTTTGCACGTGAAGGAACAAACATCCCAAAAACACGCTCGGGTCTCAGCAGTCTGATCCACTGCTCTTCTACACCTTGTAAGGATTACAGGTGTTGGTTTTCTTTCCACTGTGCAAGAGGAACCAGGGTCCCACTCCCATGTGCGTGAACATTTGTATATATACAAGAGCACGAGAAACCTGATCATATTTTAATAATTCACGACAACTCTGAAACCTCTCCACCTCTGTCCATTAGTTTCTCTAAGACCTCTGGCCTAACACTACTTTGTATCTTCTTGAACACAAGAGAGCGTGTCTTCCTGCTGCCTCCACTAATGCCTGTCACTGCTCTCTCAAAGTGACAGTGACTAACATCAGCTTTTACATGCACTCAAACTGTCTGACTGGCAACTGTAACCTCACATACTGCACATTTGCAGTGAGAGAATGACAGTTATATTAAATAGGTGACAGTGCAGTCTGTTTACACTTTGTCTCCATTTCCTTAATTAATGCGTGTTTCTTTCTCTACCAGCCAGACCAAGGGTATAAATCCTAGCTGGCAGGTGTGTGTGTGTGTGTGGGGGGGGGGGGGGGTACTGGAAGTGACAAGGGAGCCTGCTGATGAATAATGCACACAGTACACTTCAGAGTGACTAATCCAAACCTCTTGACACGAGATGTCTTGGCTACGACATCAGCCTTAACACTTCTTGTGCTCTGGCACCACTTGGCCTTGGAGGTGTCCGGTAAGTGTGATTGTGTGTGTTTGCGTGTATGTGTTCAATATGTACACTGGAAAGAATAATTTATTTAAAAAAAGCTTCTCTACATTTCTATGATGACACCACAAATAGCATTTTCAATTTGTTTTGCATTTAAAAGTTGAAAACCAGTTGTGTCCATCTAGAGTAACACGCTGGCAGCACAACAGAGAAAAAAACTCTAATTGGAACATGACCTCAGGCAGTCTGTGAACTTAATGACTGCGGTTCATCTGAGAAGAATATTTGATTACATTGTGTCAATGTGTTGGTTGGGATCCAGTGCCACCCTGTTCTCTGCCAGTGGCGATGACGCCGTCGATAGAGAACACACAAATCACCACACCCATAAAAAAATGTGGTCAAATTAGACACTTAATGAGACCTAATCCTTATTTGTTGATAAATGATAAGTGATGATAGATTAAATGATAGATAGATAGATAGATAGATAGATAGATAGATAGATAGATAGATAGATAGATAGATAGATAGATAGATAGATAGATAGATAGATCACTGCTATAACAAAGATAGATCATTTTTAAATCAAGTGATGAGTCTTTTTGCAAGTACACACAAGGTGCAATTATTGGTAATGTTGTAATCTAATGAGCAGCTAATGGCATAACACTGAGTAGATCTCTGCTAGCTGCAGCACCTGCTGGAATGCAGGTTTCCCTTGATAATTGGGGCAATTAGAGATTCCCCTGCTTCACTATCCCTGGTCATGGAGGAACCCTGCTATTACTATTACACAACTCAACCAGGAAGACTCACCTCAGGGTCTACAATCAGCTTATCTTAATTATCATATCAGCTTGCCTCAGTTAGGGTTTTGCCTGAGCCAATATGCAAGGACTACTAATGCAACACTAATGTAAATTACTGACAAGAGAAAGTGGACCAATTACAGCATAATGACACAAGGAACGTGGGCACGTGAATATGTAAGGCTAATTGACACACACTTAAATTAAAATAACACACACTTGAGGACAGGTATATTAAGTGTGTATGTTACCTACAAATATACACAAGTATGTGCACATGCACGCACAGGCACCCCATGATTGACAATGAAAATATGCCAGTATCTCTCTTTGTCTTTTCATTTAGCTCACAAAGTTAACACTGACAATTGAGATCAAATAGAGAACTGCCTTTTTAGGTGTGGTGATACTAGAAATGCCACAGTAGGTGTTACTATCTTCATCTGTCTTGAGTAAGTGTTTCATCTTGTGCCTCATGACAGCTGATGCCAATCATTTACCTCTGTTTGTCATGCAATGCTAGCCGTCACTTAAAGGCCCCCCGTGTTCTCACACGCAAGGTTTTTCTTTTATCACAACGACCTTCTTTTGTCTGAAAACTGACAGAAGTGGATTAATACCCTTCACACACCTCTACCTATATAGGGCCACCTTGTTTTTGCTTGGGGTTGGGAACCACTTCAGAGAAAAGACAGGAGGATGACATGGGAGAGAAAAAACACAAAAAGGAATATTGTGAGTGATACAGTGTCGTTTCAACATGAACAAAACTGAAAATAAACAGGAGATATGTAACAAAAAGCTCAGGCCTGGGTAGCAGCCCAGGGGTACACCTCGGATCCAGTGTCTCCACCAAAGCTCTTGTTTTCCAGTACACAGTGACGGAGACAGCAGACACAGTAGGTAAGTGTTTGTGTCGGGCCAGGCCTAAGCCCCTTAGACTCCGTTAGTCCCCTGACGTCTACTCAGGTTCCTCAGGTTCTCAGGGTTGGACCTGTGTTCTGTTCTCTGAGCGCTACCATGACACTGGCCCTCGTGGCCACAGACACAAACAGTAATTGTGATAGACTCACACAAACAGGCATATAAGCACAAATGCACACATGCACACACGCACACACAGACTCAGTGTAACACCCCTCCCTTTGCATAAAGAGCATCCCAATGGAATGTAGTGGTGTGTGCGTCTGACGCCACTCTAAGCCACCTCAGTCCTGCTGAGGAGTCTACTTTTGCAAGCCCTGTCGTCTGCGTCTGGCCATCACAATCATGAGAAAATCACTAGGTGCCTCCGGGGCACATCTCCCAGGTTACAGGTATTCCTGTTGACACATGCCAAATCCCCCTCTTTCTCCCAGGATGGTGGTGAACACGCTGGAACGCCCTGTCTAAACCGCAGACATCACATAGGCCGCTGAGCAGGGTAGGACATGTCGAGTCACGTGATAGAACCACTGGTTGCGTCGATGCCTCATAAACATGCGTGAGTTCAAACTTGTGTGTTCATCTTTACTCGCACACCAAACGTACACGCGCATGAACACATGCACGCCACCTCACCAATTCACCAGGTATGGCGCTACTGCCCTGGGGCTTTCTGGAGCCAACATCGAGTCACAGTTATGCCTGTTCTAGTTGAGCTGCTGATGGATGGGAGTGCTGGCACATTCCTCTGACAGGTGATGGGGCGTGCTCCTATTTGATCTGCCACTGAGTGCCGAGAGAAGAGGAAGAACCAGAGAAAATAAAATTTCCCTACATACACCTCTGCTGATGAACCTGTGAGGTGGTATGGTCTAGATCCACAGTAGCTGGTGATGAATATGCTGATAGATATGTGAAATATTTCAATAAGATGTTAGCAATCAGCAAGGAAAAGTAATTAAGTACATTCAGTCAAGTAGCCTACTCTACATAAGGTGTTTAGATGTACATTTTTTATTTTTTGGCACTTTTTATACTTCTATTCCAATGCTTTATAATTACTTTATTATTTAAATTACCTCCACGTCAGCTCTCTACAATAATAAAATGTTTCATACATGTAAATGCATCAATAATAACAATCTCTTAATATAATGTATATAATAATAACAGTAATAATAATATGACACAATATTTCTATGTTACTATGTTATGATACTGAATTACATTTTTACTTCTAACGCTTATATACTTTATATACTTTACGCTTTGGCATGCTTGACTTTTCCATCTATTTCTAATGGAGTATTTTTATTGGTCGTATTGCTATTTCCAGGTCTGAATATGTGTTCTACCACAGTTGTGATTGAAAGTGCAAGTGGGAGATATTTAAATAATGTCCTATTGTGCTTTATCAAGCTGGACAACAACACTGAAACGATTCTTGGAGGGGACCCAACAATCATATTTCCTTGAAAACATTTAGCTACACATGTGGGTAGGGTTACAGTCAGCTCGTATTTCAAAAAGGCTCAGCCAGCGGCATCTTAACATTTCTCTGTAACTGTGACATCACAAAACTCTCCTATTTATTCTCAGTTATGCATAAAACCACACTGTCTATATCACAACATAACCTAAGACTACCAACCACAAATGCAAACAATGCCACAATGCACCCTACACACCTCAATGCACTATTGTCTCTGCTCTGGAACCATGATATCCTTTAATGTGGGTAGAAAATGCAGGTTTTGTGATAGAAAATGCTATATTTGATGCAAGTGTTTGTTTTGCCGCCATGGTGACTAAATCCAGGCGTAGGAGGGAACTAGAACAAGCCTAGGAACAAGAACGAGGCGACTCAGATGATCAGTTTGTCAGTTTGCCATTTATATAAAACCAACAGGATGCCATCATCACATAGCACATTACTGACACATATAGTGCCCACTGTGCCAAACAAGAAGATTTATGTCAGTACACTTCACATACTGAAGGTATACCTATCAGCACCAGCTCCACATGTTTGCTTTCCATTTGCAGGTATCTATCATTCTAGTGCTGAGACACAACAAGCTCACAGCCTGTTCTTGAGAACGTTCACACCCCTGGAGATGTATTACATTTCAAAGGCAAGCTTGACATACAGACAGGCAAGAGCAAGTCTGAAGCAATATAAAGTTCAGTGGTGAGGGAAAAAGTCTCTATCCTCATCAAAAGAAGGACCTGTTTGGTTTGCTGCAGACTGTTAAAGAGGTGTTTAATTCATTTTACTCTCTTGTGGCACCAGTCTCTCTGGTGTATGTTGCTGCTGTATCACATGCTGTCCTTGAAAACAAGGCTATCTTGTATTTCCTGTTGCCTGCCTGACACGCCTTCTCCCTGGATCCACTGTGCTGAGACATCTAAAAGAAAATAGAAAGAGATTAAGTCTGTGAATATCTGTGTGGAGCTACATACATGTGCCTAAGTCAATATGTGTTCACATATGTGTGTGTGTGTGTGTGTGTGTGTGTGTGTGTGTGTGTGTGTGTGCGTGTGTGTGTGTGTGCGTGTGTGTGCGTGTGTGTGCGTGTGTGTGTGTGTGTGTGTGTGTCTACATTTGGGGAGTGGGGTGGATGTCGGCTTGTGGAGGGAAGGTGGTTCAGCCACCGCCCTGACTGACTTCCAGGCTCCCCGGAAAAACCACAAACCCTGCTTCCCCCCTCTCACTCACCCCTGCAGAGGCCAATGCCAGATTCAACACAGCATCCACGAAACAAACACAAACTCCCACTGTTCTCCTCTACGTGGCTTGCAGCAGTTGTGCAAGACGTTTGGTAGAAAATCCTTGTTTATATCGCAACCATAATACAGTAGATCTACAAAGAGAAGTTCCAGCCCACGCCAGAACCACTCAAAACATTACTGACCACCTTCTAAACACTGAAATTGAGCCTCATTGCAATGTAAAGGTTTGAGGCTACGGAGGTTTGGCTCAGCCTAGAAAAATTCTGTTCATACTTTGCATAAAATATAATTTCATATTAACAGACCTATTCTTCTTTTTTTTTACCAGAACCTCTGATGATTGTGCAGTTTATTTCCTATGGGTGCTTGACTGTATTTAGGTTTATACGTTGCGTTATTCGTACAAATGTGTTTGAGTGAGTCTATATGTCAGGTTGTAAGAGGCTAAGGAGGGCTGGTCCCATCATGTCCCCGCTCCCTCATGTCCCCCTCCATAAACCTCGAGCACGCCTCCCAGTCTATGCACTGCCACTCTGTAATTGTGGAGAAACCACAGCACACAGCCCCATATATAAATACACCATTCTCCCAGCCTTGTCAAAATAAAGGTTGTGTGGGGAGAAAGAAATAGGGCTTTTTTGGTGGCCCTCTCCCCCACTCTGGAGCTATTTTTGTGCAAGCTAACCCTTTACCTTTGGGTGAAGCTGCAAAGATTTGAGTATGATACATGAAGACAAATTTTGAGGAGGTTCCTTCCTTGTTAGAGTTTTTTCTTTTTCAGCATAGTTCAACATCTAAGAGAGCTAAAAATAAGTCAGCGGCCTTCTTTTTTAAAGTTGTGAAACTTCAGCAGCTGAATGAGTACAGTTACTACATGTCAATATGTTGACACAGACACTGTAGCATATTTGACACAGAAGACTGTATTACAACACACAGGTGAGCTGATACGGCTGGGTAGAAAGAGGCTTACATCCTTTTGACATGGGAATAGAGGAAGAATTGCAGAGATCTGTAAGATGTGTAAAGAATTGCCTGAGCTATGTACACATGGCAGCCTGTTGACATGCAGCCTGCTTTGATCTGTGTTTTCAGTGTGTGGAGACTTCCTCATTTTCTTTGCAGCCCACTCACCTGTCTGTGTCTACAGTGCACCTTGTCTCCTCTGAGCACACACAAAAATGCTTTAAAAACGCTTTTGTCACCTGCTGAGCGGAGCCTCTGACCAGACTGACAACTAAAACTTCCTCTCTTAATTACCTCATCTGAATGATTGAAACTGGCTACACTTCAAAGTAAGACTTAGAATTCTTGCTCTGAAGTGAAAGAAGTGTGTCATGAGAAAAGATTGTATTGGGACTTATTCATAACCCTAACCCTCTATGAATACAGCATTTTCTATCACTGCAATACACATACAGTACAGTTCACACTGAGATTGGAGAACAGAGGGATTTTTTCCCTGTTATTCTGTTATTTATGGATATTTGACGTCTTACTGATTTCCTAGAAGTTTAAGGGAAAGAACTACATCATCTGATGCTAATGAAAGTGAAAATAGAGACAGTGTACAACTGGTACACTGGCAATCAATTCATTTAAAGAGGTTTCTAGCTAGTCAAGAGCAGGAAAAGTTTTCAATGAGTAACGTATGAATACTTAATTGGGTCTACACCGCTTTACTTTCCAAGACTTCACTGTTTTCCCTGTAAGTAGAACCAAATCACATAGTTCTTTCCAGGAAACTTTCAAGAAATTATAAACAAATTGGTAAAAATGTGTTACCAAACACAGTGATGTCATAATGTTTAGAATATTGGTTGTAAATAGAATGCCTCATGTTAATTCAATTAGATTTTTGCATATTATTGCAAAAAAAAAAGAAAAAATGTATGTTCAGTGTGAAAGACAAAAGCATTCAAAAGAAGGATACGTCTGAATTTAAAGTAAACTTGTGACTCTTGCATGATGAAAATGAATTTTTCTGCTGTCTTTTATAACTAGCATGTCCTGTCCTGCTTCATGTCAGCCATGTCACATTAAAGTAAACTTCCAAGAAACTTGAAAACATGGAGATTGTGTAACTGCAAAAAGATTAATTTTTAGGCATATGGGTGCTTCTCTGTTCTCTGTTTTGATAGATCTCTTATTAAATCAAGTTCCAGTTTCAGAGAAAGATTCTCCCTTCTAAGAAGAAGAAGAAGTTTGTTATTGCTTTTTTTGAAAATTACATATTTTACACTCGTTTTTTGGCAGGACAGACTTCAAGATTGCTGTGCTTCACTGCATTAAACAAGTCTACAAGATATCATATTGGTTGTGTGTCAAAATCATTAAAGAGTCACTTATATAAGTGTGCCAAAGAAATCTGTATTTTCAGTGACAGCAGTTTCATCAAGGACTTATCTACCATGCTCACTCTCAGCTCAGATATCATGACAGATAACTCTTGTTGGGTTCTGCATTGATGCTGCCCTGTTTTAAAGCCTGGATGCAGTATCCATACAGCCAGGATGTAAAACATGCATACATGCTGTATACATGCCTTTATGAACATGCACACATTGTATCTTTCACACATTTCTTCCTCTTGCTCTTGCAGATATACACATACAGGCAGGCAGCCATGGGAGGAGGGAATGCGAGGAATGCTCCAAACCCCGGGCTGGTGTTCTGACTCGTCCCAGACTTCATGCCGTCACCGCCGGGGTCTGTGGCCAGACCTCCCTGTGCCAGACCCACTGGCTCCAACACCCGCCCAGGCCAGCCGAGCTGCAGCTCGCGACCCATAATTAACCAGCAAGCCGCACTGCAGCGCACATCCCCTCCCCCTCCCCTCACTATTGCAGGGCCCCCTTTCGGAACACAGAGAGAGAATATAAAGCCTCATACAGCAGCTTGTAGATACGGATGCTCTGGAAGATATTGATGATGTATATATATGTATTAACAGCACTGTGTGTCAACACTCTCAATAATCTGGTTTTAACTGTCATGAGTTCCCTGGTTGCCATTTAGCATGTGATGTTTAACACATAATTACACCCCAGGAAGGCCTTTTTGGCAAAGTCGCAAAGCTGAATGGTTTTCCACAGAGTTTATGAACTTGAAGCACGAGAAAACAAAAGTATAGTACCCTTTGATAAAGAAGAGGTAAGTGTGTGTGTATGCATCTTAGTGTGTATTAGAAGTAATGCCAGGGTACCTGTAATTCTCCCAGACTGGCATAATTATGGTTGAGACGTCTGGAGGTACACTTGGGGAGTAAGCAGTGATCATCCTCATTCTTCTAAGGCTGCTCTCTTGTTCAGGCAGGAAAGACCTTTATTCAGGGTGAGGTTTCTTTAAAATCAGCCAGAGGGTCTTATTCAGGAATCTTATACCAACCAAGTTTGGTATGCATGCGCGTTAGAGCTAAACAGTGACAGAAGTGAAATGATTTATCATGTTCGCTTCTTTTGAATACCGAGCCAAACACAAAGCTATCAGAACATTCAGGGAGATTTCCAACTTTTGATTGCTTGTCCTGAATCTGTCAGTCTAAAACCACTTCTACTGAGGGGAAAGACTTTGAAAAACAGCGTCACAGCTCCATCAAGTGCTAGACATAAAATTGAACCAAGCTCCATCCATGCCTCCTCTTCCCCGCCAGAGAAGCCTCCTTCCCCGCTGATGTGGGGTCATGGCTTGTAAATTTAACAGGGCTTCCTCGAGGAATACCTCATCCTTTGAAAGAGAAACAGGAAAATTACACGGTGGACAGCCCACTTGGTTTTTCACCCCCTTTCTTGCACTGTAATTTGCTTCTGGAGCGGGTCGGCCTAAAATAACCTTAACCTAATATTCACAACATAGGGAGACTTTGAGAGACGCTGGAGGTCTCCCCTTGGGTGGCGGTGGACTGTCCTCGGGCTGTAGGCGTTTAAGAGATTGTTTACTTGCTTACCTCTCTTAGATACATCAAGAGCATGTAGGCGAGGTACTCATTTGAGCTCCTGTGCATGAAACGTACCCTCCCACAGCTTGTGATATGGCTGTAAACATGTTCAATGTACCCACTGCAGATCTGGTCAACTGATTTTTCTCAATCTTCAATACAAGTCACATTTGCTTCCAGTAGGCGTGATGTGGTTTATCACTGAAATACTGTGAATGCACAGCAGATTTTTGGCGTCTTGGCACACATATCCGCAGTCCTGTTTCAGCATTATTCCCCAAGTCTACAGAGCTCAACCAGAAAACCACTAAACCCAATTGATGGGCATCAAAAGAGAAGTGCCCATGATCTCACTTGAACCAAAGTTTCCTACAGGCAGGTTTCTCATTAATGTGAGGCTCCGCTAGTCTATGTATCCTCATCGTATTTCCATCATCAGCAACCATGACGCCCTAGATGTTTACACAGACAAGGTTAGAAAAGGATTGGCTTAATCTCAGCTCCGGTATGCACTCTATAGATACAATACCCGTAAATCTGACAGTGATTTACGATTTGTGTTTCATGGAATATGACTTGTGGTTTTATATTCTTATAGTGCGATCGTATATGAATGAGAAGTATTTCATCTATGGCATGTGACAAGTGAGTCAATGCATATGGGTGAATATACAGGTGGCTTTTGGATTTTTGTTGCAGCAGATTATAATTGAAGTGTAAAGTAGATAGTTTCTGATAATATGATAAAGAATTGTTTCAATAATGATTAAATGTACCTGCATTTATATGCCAGGACACATCACACATGCCTGCAGGCTGAAGTATAAAGTTCTTTTATGCATTTCCTCATAAAAGCAGTTGCATTTTACACACACATGTACATAGGCACACAGAAACCCCACCACCCCCTTTTCCTTGTCCTCCCCCTCCCTCACCACCCCTCCACCCCTTTACCCCCAATACTCACACACACCACACCGCAGGCACCACACACACACTAGTTCTCATATGGAATATCGTGGGTGGCGCTGGACCGGTAGAGGGCTCTGTAAATAGCTCTGGAGCAACCCCTCCATTTAAGCGACCCAAATTTCCTTTTCTGAGGTCGGCTGCCTGGGCTGGAAGTGCTGTGCAGCAAACCTCCAGTCGCCACGGGAGACCACAACGGCCACGCTGACAGCACTTCACAGGGACCACGGCATGGCATGGGTGACCAGATGGCCCTCAGTACACCATCGCATGCACACACCGAGCCCTAACACACACCTCATGCGTGCGTACACCGCATGCACCGGTGCATTTCGCCATGCATTCATGCATCTCTTCACATTCTTGTACTGTAATGAGTTTTTGTGCGTACAAGGAGCCGAATGCATGAGAACACCACAGACTTCCATGAACCATGCAACTATAGTCTGTCACAGACATTGTCAAGGAGTGAGACAGTGGGTGGGAAGATGGGAGGATGTGTGCGGTGTGTATGTGTATGTGTGGGAGGTGATTAGTTTGCTTTACTGTCTGACTTTAAGTATTTGTGACATTGGTTTGTATTATATACAGTATGTGTGTTTGTGTGTTTGTCAGGAGGGCAAAACTCAACAGATGAGAGATGGAAAAACACTGAAATGGAAGAGGTTCTTACCACCACCACCACATATCAGTTCAATTTCACGGCTAAGCATTTGCACTGCAGGTATACAGCACATTGGTTAAATTGTAACTGAGCCATTTGCAGTTGTTGTGGAACAAATCGAAGAGCTCAGATTACTGGCACTTAAATGCTGAAGTGTCTTCCAACAGTTTCAAAATGATCTGTTACTCAAAATATGACTGTGGTGATAGTTTATAATATTAATGTGGAGCTAAAAATGAGTATTTAGTGTAATGAATTAGCTTAGGACTATTGCAGTAATATTTAAAATATAGTTTTTTAGAATAATACATTTTCCTTTTGAAAGATAGACACATAGAATCTCAAGTTTCTTCTGTCGATTCTCACACATTTCCACACTTAGAACTCCCAAGGCAGCCACACAGTAATTAAACGTTTGACAACTGAGCAGCTCTACTGGAGAAGTTGGGGGGTTGAATACATGCTTTAAGGCACATCAGCGTAAAGTTGATACCGGGTCGTGTATTTCTATCTCCTCTCCCTAACTAAGATTTTCCCAAGCGGTTTGTGGAATTGAACCAAGGAAGTTCCTATCCCACTTGACAGATATCAAATTAAACTGTGGTAGTTAAAATAGTAGGTAACAAGAATCTTTGGTTGGGAAGATTATTCAAACATACTCACAGATATAGAACATTTTATCATCCACATTTCCAAGACATTAAATCTGATTTGAAGATATTAGATTTTAGTTTTCAGTATTAGATTAGCCTATAGTATGTATTAAACGATGTTTCCAGGTAATTTGAAGCCATGACTATGCCACAGCAGTGCCAATAAACAGTTAAAGTACTGTTCTCAAAGGTTATTACACCATATCATGCACAAAATCTTTGCCAGGAAACACAAAGCACTTACTAGAAACACAAATGAACTATGAGAAACAGTAAAACACAAGGGTTTGGGCAGCAAAAACAACAGAGACTGCCCCATGTCTTTCCTTCAAAGGCCTTTTGTTTGTAGTGGAGGGACTGAATGTTGCCATTCACGTCGGCCATTTTTACCCAGGACAATATTTTATAAGCCCTTCAGAGAGGACCTTTCGCTTCCTTTTCCTGTGGTTTGGCCCGGGCTGAGCTGTCGGGAGAGGGGAACAGCCAAACCCAAATGTAGATGCTCAACTTGGCAGGCTCTCCACGGAGTGTCCTGACCAGACAAAAGCAGGGAGAGAAATACAGCCATTTATTTATATTCGCTGTGGTTTTGCGTGTTGCGTCCTAGACTTCCAGACCCCGGGTGGATATTCCGTCTGAGGACGAAGACAGATGGATGGCTTTCCATTGACATACTTAAAGGAACCTTCAGGATTAATGTCAGATCCATATGTGTTAATCGAGTGTGAGGTTTTGATGTGTGGTCCACCCCCATCCCCCAACCACCTTCTTTTTTTCTTTTTTAAAACAAAATCCTGTAGGTCTATCTCTCAGAACAGGTTATGGTTGAAGACAGACTATCCTCCTGCTAAGACTTGACATTTCATACGATGGTCTATAATGACAGCAGCAGGGAAAGTATGAAATTTGAGCATTGTCAAAATCACCGGCTCAGGCTCTTTTTCTTTGGGAGATGACCTCATCACTGTCAGCCAAGGTATGGAACCAATTTAGAGGAGCTCCCCTGAATCGCTTGTGTGTTCAGATTTGTCAAAACAAGGACATTTGGGCCCACATCCACTTCTGTTACATGTTACTGTTGGGGAGATGGAGTGTGAGGGGTTAGGATTGGGGGGGTTAAAACAAAAACTGAAAACCGACAAAATTCTTCCAATAGAAACTGTTCACGCGCCTCTCTGACTCACACCTAGGTACTGTTTCTGTGTGGGAGAGCTCATAAATGAGTCAACCAAAGCTATTTCTATATAGGCTTAGAAGCTAGGAGGGGGGAGGGCTATATATGTTCACACACAAACACACACACACACACACACACATACACACACACACACACACACACACACACACACACACACACACACACACACAGTGGCTGTGGTTAGCTAGACCTCTCTGGTCAGGAACTGGTGCCAAGAGCAAGCCGAACAGTGGAACACTGGGAGTCTTGTGCCTGATTTTGGAGCCTCTGGCTCTCTCCCGACCTTGCTTCAAAATATACTGCGGCTTCGAGGAACAGCACTCTCAGCAGTAGGAAGGCCAGGCACGGAAAATTTAGACGCAACAAGAAAGACAGAGGAAAAAAAAAACCAGGCAGTTGAAATTTATGTGCTCATTCACATCTGCGGCCGTGAGCATTTTTCTTAATGCTTTTAACACACTTACTGTAAAGGACTCTCAGAGAAATCTGAAAGTGAAAGAAAAAACTGCACTGTAACTGTAGTTTGTGAAAGTATCCAAACAAAAGTTATGTTTTATGTCGCAATATGATGACTAGTTACACAACCAGATGTTTGAAAATGTTACTAAATTTAATGTGTGTGGGTTTTTTTTTATTTTTTTCAGTTAAAATCATTAACTTGTACGGTAATGCAAAAAAATACAATATAAAGCAGAGGATCATATGCCCTTCCATCCAGAAAAGATTTATATACTTTTCCTCTTGTGTTTATATTACTCACTTGTTACTGTCTAAGCCTGCTGATCCAGCAATTGTAAGCATGACATAGACTAGTTGCTCTGACATCTCACCTGACACCAGAGGCATAATAATACCTTGTCTTACTAATAGTGTGTGTTATTGCTGCTGTACCCTGTAATCTCTTCCCTTTCTGACGCTGGTAATGACTTGAAATATCAAACTAGCCTCCATGATACAATCTACACAAACACAAATAGTCTGTCATATGGTGACACAAATACAACTGCGTACATCTTTGGGCACCAAAACATACGGCTTCCAGTGAGCTCACCTTTGCCAGAAAGGGTGACTTACTTTGGTCAACAAGAGACAGGTCTTTTGTTTTTTTATCTTCACATTATTTGCCTACAAACAGTCCGATATTGCCTTAGGTGATTTGGCAGTGCAAGAGTAAGATAAAATTAAAAAGGATTTGTATACTGACTTGTATATCTTCAGTCTCTACTTTGAAAAATACCCACCTAAAAAGTCCCAGTCTCTGTTTCTGAGGATGGATACAAAGTGTTTTCACTTTGAAAGAACAAGGTGAGAAGGCAGCCACATAAGAACAGGCAGGTACGGTTGAAGTACCATCAGAGGCCCATATCAAAGTCAGTGGAAACTTTTTTTATACCCCAGTGGAAGCTCCTATTTGCCTTTCATCATTTTATTTGCCTGACTGGGAAAAATCACTGTGAACGTCTTGGGTTTTCTCTGTATGCCAAACAAAGCTCAGACTGCCCCATACATTCAACAAAGCATATCTGAGAGAGTGTGTTTGATCATTTCTGTGTGGTCCCATCCTGTCTGCCTCAATGCTAATCCCGCTGCTCTGATACACAAATTAGTTCACAGACCCAGCATTCTCCCAGTGGAAATATAAACACCTAAATACCAAAAAGAGCAGCACACACTTCCAGGTATTATATCAGACTACCTCTGTCATAGAGTGTTTATAAGAGACATTTATCATTGTTTTAGTGGCAGGTTCCTGCACAACAATATATGAAGCATAGGAAATAATTCGGGAACATACACTTTTGGAAAAGTACTGCCTCTTCCCTCTCTATCATAAGAGGATGAGTAATGCCCGAGGATCTGAAATCAAACATGTTTTGTCTGCAAGTCAGTCACAGTTTACACCTCAGCACACCTCATCTCACCTCAGCACACTTCAACACCAAGTGAGTTATGATTCACAGGCACGCCTGTGGGTGAGGGAGGAAGAAAATGAGGGGAAAGAAGGGGGGAAAAAAGAAAAACACAGTTAAGGAAATTCTGAAACTGGGCCCAGAGAGGGAGCAATGAAGTTTGAGCAGAGGGGTGGAAGGTGGGATGGTGGGTGACGGAGGGTGACGGAGGGGAAGAGGAAAACGGGGTAGTGGAGAGGAAGGGGGGACGTGAGGAGTGAGTGAATGAAGCGCTGAAGGAGGGTAGGAGGGGATGAAGGGAGGAAGGAGAGGGGAGGGGGGTTGCTTCCTGTCGCCATTCCTGCCTGCCCACATAGACAGCCAGAGAAAGAGCAAGAGAAAGAGAATATCTGGGCGGACTGCAGGCCACATGACATTCTCTCTGGGTCCCTTGCTTTTCCTCTGCGCCGAGTGATGTGCTCCCTCCCTCCCTTCCCGTTCCTCCCCCTCTCCCTCCCCTCCTGCCCTTCAAAGCTTCGACATGTCATCTCCCACCACAAAAACAGAGGTGGGAAGACTCGCTGGCGCTACCGCTGCCTCAGGGTGTCTGGCACTAAAGCTGCCTGCAAATACAGCAGGGAGAGGAGGAGGAGGAGAAGGAGGAGAGGGAGGGGGAGGGGGAGGAGGAGTGAAGAGACAGAGAGAAAAAGACAGGAGGGAGGGAGGGAAGGAGGAAGAAGGAGATAGAGACAGAAAAGTCCAAAGAGAGACAGAGTGAGAGGCAGTGAACAGGACGGTGTGCATTAAACAATACTTGTAAAGCCCTGGGCATCAAAGTGTGTGTGGAGAGGAGCTGTTATTAAGGTGGAGAGACTAAGAGAGATGAGTCCTGTCTGTTTTTAAAGTGACACTGCTGCAACCACACTGTCTGCCTCTTACGTCTCTCTGTCTCACACACAAGCAGACTCACAGCAGCTGACTGAAGTTTAGGAAGAGGGATTGAGGGAACATTTCTCAAACTATGGGGAAAACCTCCTACACGAAGAGCTGGGATACAGTTCTAGCTGTGTGGCCTCTCTCCTATCAGAACCACAAAAAACACAATGATAACCATAAAGGTTGAACAAATGGGATGAGCTGTACCGAGCTAAAATGTATGAAAACCACAGGCCCATAATTGAACGTATCTTCTCTGATTCAAATGTGATTTTCTCCATGATACTGTAGTATTTTCTCTGACTCTAAATACATACCATGGACAGTCATTTCTTATGAATAAACGATTCCAGGCCAACTGTTTGCAGCTTGGATACCACGAAATTTGCAGATTGATTTAAGGAGCAATTATGCACTTGGCTTTTGAACCTCTGAGGCTTTGGGAATGAATTGGTGATTGGCTCCTCGACAAAGTAAGCACATCTGACCGAAGGAGGCCTTGCCATAGGCTGAGAGTGTCGAAGAAGCCACAAGAGCCCAGCAAACAAGAACATCAGTAACAGGGCCAATTATGGGCCTCTGGGGACCCGTGGGTTCTGACCTAAGAACCAACAGATGAGCACTGTAGTAAGGCTGGGAAAAGAAAACAAACAATCATACCGAGACAGAGAGATTCAACATATTATATACATATATGTCCAGATTCAAGGAAAAGCTTGACACCATTCAAATGTCTGTACAATAAATATCAAGCTACTACAAGCAGCTCGTTAGCTCAGCTAAGCAAAAAGCCTGGAAACAAGAAAACAAGTAGTCTGACTCTACCAGGACCTCTAAAACTAACAAATGGACATGCTCTATATTTTTTTTAAATCTGTACAAAAACTAAAGTCTAAAAAATAATTAGCTGTTTTATGGGAAGTTATGTCCTGCCAATTAGACTCTAGGAAGTTACTGAAATAACAAACAATATAATGTGTTAATTTGTGAGCTTTACAGGAGCTGGTAAGTGGATTTTGTCACTTTTGGACAGACCCAGGCTAGCTGTTTCCTCATTTCCATGCGGTCTTTATGCAAAACTAAACTAGCTTCAAATTTACTGTACACACATGGCATCAATATTCTCAATAACTCTTGGTAATAAAGTGAATAAGTGCATCTACCCAAACACTAAACTACTCTTTGATGCCAAAAGATGTTTAGCCACCTCAATAAACAGGGACTTACAACACAATCATTTTGATTGAAGCTAAATGTTTAACACAACCTAAATATTTTAAGGTCAGCTAATGCTTGTTTCTTACCAGCAAATGAATACCACAAGTAATTACACAACCACTCAATGGTGATAAAATACTAATCGTGCAAGCAGCTAACATAACCTGTAATGTGACTTTGAGATGGTAGACCTAGCTATATGCAGATTTTTAACAGCTTCGAGCCATTTGCTTATAAAGGAATTCTTACTGAGAATGATGCCAACAAAGTAAAAATGACAAGGAAATGTATTTAAGGTATTTTACATTTCATCACAATCATGGGGTAACACAGACCCTTCACAGTGACTCTAAATGACTTCAAAGCCAAGACTCAGCTGCTTCTAACACAGAAATCTGAAGGTGAATCTGATTGCTGCTGTTTTTGTTTAAGGATGCTCCACTGAACCTCCGCCACCTGACATCACCTCTAAAAAGCGTGACCAGTGCCGCTGTGATAAGACATCCACACAACCTGCCGATGTCTGAGTGTGCAGGTGGGGGAATGCCTTTATCATCTATCAGTGATGACATCTGTTCTTTACAGTGTGTTTACACTGGAACCCACTCACTGTGCTGGTGGCATGAAATGCTGCCATCGAGCATGGCTGCATTTCATCAGCCATTCTCAAAGAGAAAGTCGACATGGCGTTGTTTTGGTGTTTGGTGGGGAGATACAAACCCACATATATACACAAAATACATGCTCTTCTTGGTTTATGACTGGTATAGCCAATCCCACCAGCCTGTCTCACGCTTCTGGATACATGGAGACAGAACCACTGCAGTACCAGCCTAAAGCACCCAGTCTAAGCATGCAAAGGCAGACAGTGGTATTTCATTCTCAGAGAGCCTTGAAGAGCCAAATTTATGCCTCTGTAGAGAAACCACACTAAAGTGCCACAGGGCACCAAACGGGAAAAACAACTTAGAGAACAAGAGAGTTAGGAGGCATTCAGGCTAACTGCAACAGTGAAAACTCCTAAGATAATTTATACTTTCATGTAGTAGTGTATGGTTATACCGCCTACCATTGTATGGATGGAGTCTTCATCATATAAGGTCTGATCTATTCTGGTGTGTCATACTTCAAACATGGAAAACTATTAGTGTCACTCTACTTAAGGTAATATGGGCAGTAGCTGTCTTAAGGCAGCACTATTTGATATGTGATTGTAATATACTGCATAAATAAATATAGATTTATTATCTAGATTAGCCTTTGTTCTGTGCTATAATGGCACTGTGAAGAAATGCTGTGGATGACAATATTTAGCAGAGTGATGGTATTATGATGCCACATTAAAGTCATTATATTGTAAATCAGTGTGTTCTGAGCATTTGTTGTTACACAAGTTTTTATTGATTCATGCAAAAAGCATTTTACAAAAACAAGGTTTCAACTGACATAATTTACTGCTGTTTGCAAGAACAAATATCCAGATTTCTTTGTGGTCTCAATAATGTTGTGTGCTGACAATTGACTTTGTCCATTCATACTTACAAAGTGAACACAAATGGTCCAAAAAAAATCATACGTGTCACATTGTCCCTTACCAAGACAATACTTGCACATTCTGTCCTCTCTGGATGTGGCAGAATCATGCAGACAAAAAAAGCCCATGTAATAATAAGAAAATTAATTAACAAATGCATCATGAGAACTTAAAAGTCTTCATGCAATGCCTCCAGTGAGGTGGTGGCAACATTTAAACGGTGAGACAGTAGCTGTTCAGGTTTTGGTACTGTGAATACATCTGTTGGTGAACACTGCCACCTGCTGGACAAGATACACATTGTATCCACTCGCATTAACACTCAACAAGATTACAGCAGATAAAACTGGAATCATACATCTGACTCACAAGATAGCAAGAACACTTATATTAATGGCCAGCTCCCTCTTATTTTGTTGTGCACCTTAGATCTTTGAGCTTACCTGTGTGGAATGATGTATATACAGAGTTTGACATTAGAAGGGTAGTTTCACATTCTCTGTTCAGCTTAAATCAGAGTTAACATGAGTACCTAAGGACATGATTTATGATATCACAAAAGATTGGAAGCCAATAATGGACAAATTTGCAGTTTGTAAAAGTGTGATGTTGAAACTTGAAGCTCCAGTGCACAAACACTGAGAATGGACTTCAGTGAAACATGACACATCTTGGTCTAGCATGAAAAATGCGTCATAGATTCTGGATTTTCCAATAAAGGAGAAGTACTAATAATATGATTTAAGTAATTGTATCTATTTCACTTTTTAATAAAGCCACGTCAGACACAAAGTCTTAAAACATGCCTGAAGGGGATCTTTAAGTGCCTAATAGCCTTTACAGCATATTACAATAAATTTACATAGCACAGTGGCTACCCTTTGTCACTTTTCTTCTGCTGCGCACTTGATTGACCAGCTCCAGTAAAGCCCACTTAGTTCAATGAATGGACTAATTTGTCAGTGTTAAGATGGATCCAGATTGTGTGGAGATAGCAGGTTTAAAAGTCGGCCTTAAAGCTGCTCTGTCAGGCTAAAGAGGTGATGATATCAGTCCGCTAGACTAAACTCACCACACTGGAGCATACTTGGGGTTTGACTCATCTGATAACACAGTATCTGTCAACAGGAGATTATAGCCCTCAGCTGTAACAATGAAGTAGCGCCACCCTGTGTCATTTATCTATACGTGTAACTTTTCTTAGGTGAGGTAAAAGATAATATGAAATTTAGATCATTTTAGACTAATTCATGTAACAGTTTTTTAAAGAAAAGCAGTGAGACTGATACACTGACAATATGGTGGTGCATAGCAAACACCATATGAAAGCATTTATTCACATGACTCACAAGAACAGACAAGATGATGTTTTTTATTACTTCAGACCACAAAGAAATTAT
Organism: Scomber japonicus; assembly: GCF_027409825.1. Classification (NCBI taxonomy): domain Eukaryota; kingdom Metazoa; phylum Chordata; class Actinopteri; order Scombriformes; family Scombridae; genus Scomber; species Scomber japonicus. The sequence continues at coordinate 18,215,321 of NC_070597.1, forward strand.
ACACAGATACTGTGTACTGTATCTGCCATGTACAATTTCCCCCGGGATGATGATCAGTGTAATACTGCATCTCAGTGGCAAATAATACCCAGTTGTATTGGTTCAGTCAGGCCTATAAAGGAACAATGTGTAAGATTTGAGGGGGATCTGATGGCAGAAATTGAATATAATAATTATGAGTATGTTTTCATTAGTGTATAATCCCCTGAAAGTAAGAATAGTTATGTTTTCATCACCTTACAATGAGCCTTTTATATCTACACAAGGAGATGTTGCATGGTCATGTTCTTACAATAGCCCAGGATAGACAAACCAAACACTGGCTCTAGAGAGGGCTTACTTGTTTTTTATGTTTTCTGTGAGTTTCACAGCCACCGTTGTTCTCCGTTGTGTAGGAGAACAATGTGTATGTCTGTCTGTGTGTGTGTGTGTGTGTGTGTGTGTGTGTGTGTGTGGAGTGGTATTCATATGGTTTCAACCTGCAACCTCAAAGTTAAATGCCACTAAATCTAACACACTGGATCAAGGTAAAAGGCTGTTGTTCATGAAAGATGTTTGGACACAAGTAATAACTCACGGAGATGAAGCAGATAAAGGGGGATTCCCTTGGAATTACTGGGTGAACCACTTGAAGCCTGCATTAAAACCTCCAGCATCTCAAAACAGAGCCACCTAGATCAGAACACAACCTGTTATACAATTGTATGAAAGCAGGGGACATGAGCTTGACTTTAGACTATATCCTAACCCAATAAAAACCATACGATACAATATAATACAACTCCTAATGTTGTTCATATGGGCACAATCTGCAATGTGAAATTAAGCACAGTTTTACTTTTTTACCATTCATGCTACATAAAGACATGAAATAAAATGATTCCTTAACTTGACTTAATTTCACTACATTTTAACAATTATATACTGTATCCCATGATGCAGCTGTATGAACAACATTAATACAAATCAAGGTAGCAAGGTTCTTGTCTTATCAGATTCAAACCTCTCCAGGTAATGCATGTTTATATTGTAACAAGACAAACTGTTAATAATTTAACAGGTTACACTTGAAGAATCTTGTATTTGAAGGTGAAATGGATGTTAACATCTGAGTCTCAGTACTGGCAATGAGTCACAAACAGCGATCGGTCCAAAATCCTGAAACAGTCTGCCCGACTGCTACCCTGCGTCACATGGAAATGCAGTGTTCTGTCATTACGGGAGCTCTTTGTGGTTTCACCATTTCATATGCAAATGTTGTGCCTCTGATTTCTTTTGATTCAGTACTCCACGTTAGCAGTAGGTTAGACTATGTGCACATGAGGGCTGTTCAGGTGTAATTGCCTTTCAGGCCTAATTGTCCCAGGCTTTTCTTGCTTTAAGAAGCACCTGTGCATGGATCAAAGCATTTGATGTGTCAGCTTTGTTTCAAGTGGGTGTCCTTACAGCGCACAGATTGTCAATTAATTGCCTCTCCAGAAATTTCTATGGCCAGAGTGTTGAAAAAAGAGCTCACCTTTCATTAAAACAGAGCATTTAAATGGCTAAGTAAGTAAAGATCATGAAAAGGCTTAATAACAGTGTAATTATCTCAGGAAATGGAAAATAAATGACCCTACTGACGTATCACATAATCAAAAAGTTACAAATATTGACATGATTCACCACAGTGTTCTAGTATATTTATAAGATGCAGCATGATTCATTCATATTTCATTACACTTGAAATGTCAACTGTCTACTTGAGTACTTTTTTCATCATTCTCTGCTTGACTTCTGATGATTACAAGTTCATACAACCTTCAGTACATCTGTATTTCATATTAAATCGTTATAAATCAGTGCACATCTCATGAAGTTCACTTGATCTTAGAGGTCACATCTGTGTTGTCCCACTAAATTAATTCAGGTCTACCGGTAGTTCACCAAGTCAAATGGCTAACCTATAAAGTACTACCTTCAAAGGAGAGGGTTTTATTTGCCGAGCATTGCTCAAAGACCCAATGCGCCTGCATGTCCTGCCTCCTTCCTCTGTGATATCAAAGAAGCATGTGCACATCACAAGGTCACAAATGATCAACAAGAGAATATTTTTAGACCAAAAGCAATTCAGATGTCTAATAAAAATGGAAATGAAAGCTGACCATCTCAAATGTAAATATTTAAGCTTTAACATGATTTAATGTCTGGTTTAAATTACAGTCTGTTCAACTGAAAGCAGAATCTTGGACTCAGCATATCTTTAACAAGAAATGACTACAAAACACTTCATCACTGAGGTGAAAAGTTGGAACAAATATTAATTATAATTGTAAATTTTTATGTGACTGAAATTTGACAGAATTCAAATTTGCTGGAGGCAAGTGCGTAATCATGTTTAGAGGGGAGGGGTCTGGCAGCATGGGGTATAGAGGTATAAATGCCGCCTGGATGCAGTTTGGAGCAGACACATTAATGCTGCATCCCATCTGCTTGACATTGTTTCAAACTTTTTTTCTAGCTTTTTCTGCTTGAAACTATTGTTTTTATTACAGAGATACAAACTGAAATATTTCTCTGTGACCTAGAAATGGATAATTGGAAGATTCAATTTGTGGTTGTTACTTTTTTTGCTTTGGTGCATCAGGGACTGTCTTCCAGTGTGGAAGAGGAGAGAGCATTATCCAGAGACTGGCAGGTGAGCATCAGAAATGAGAGAGAATACAGCTGTTTGTTTTATTGCAAAACATATTCTCAAATCTCCCTCTGTTTTATTAATGTGTCAACCTTAAATATCAACGAATTAGGGCATATGTGTAGGGATTATTTATACATTTAAAAAAACACATTCAATTGATGATCTTGATTTTACCACAACAAATCAAATGTGTAATGTGTCATTTTTCTGGCAGGATGAATCATTGGAGACAGATCTGAGCCGACCCATTGCCACTTTGATGAAAAGATCTAAAGCCCTTCGCTTCTACGGACTCATGGGGAAACGCTCAGGTGGCCTTTAACATCTTATTCACTTAAAAAACATAGCATACAACTATTGTTTTTTTGTTTGCTTGTGTTTATAATTCATTTTTTTCTCAGTATGTACCACTATATCTGTATCTGTGTTAATGAAAATGAATAGACTGGTGTGTGAATATACTGCTTTCTTCACTCATAGGAATAAAGACACCTTTTAAAGTAAATAGACGTAAGTAGCTTGATAAAAAATAAAAAATAAACTTTTCAATCTAAATCATTTCAGTTTCTTTTACAGCATATTCATCATCACATTTTAATCAACATCTGATTTCTTTCCATTTTCAGGAAACAAAGGAGAAATGTTTGTGGGCCTGATGGGAAGAAGTACTTCCAGTGGTGGTGAGCACAAATACCAAGAAACAATATTTATCATTTGAAAATATCAAGGCAGCTTTATTGATATTAAAAATATCCAATTGCTAATACACATTTAACAACTATGATTAAAAAGTACAAGGCGTACAAGGCAGACACAGTCCCATTTAAAATGTTGAGTTAAAATGTTTTCTGTTCATCAACAGAATCTTTAACCAGAATATTTCCACCTGCAACGACCACTGCAATCGATGTTTCAGAGAAACCACACAAGCAAGGTATGATTGTATCAGTATAAAAACCTGAGGTTGTTTTATTTTTATGTGCATTCTTACAGTGGTATTGTCAGTTTTTATATCTGCAGCAAATTGAAAAATATCTCAATTTATTGTTCCATTATTTGGCAGGTTTACCAGAAGAATGGGTCCAAATCCTGTATTGATGGAGCTACAAAAAGAAGCACACATTATATCATGATCTATACAATTTTACACCAACCAAAGAATACATGACCATAAATCATAGTCCTCAATACACTCTGCTTACAGTTTCAATTCATGCTGACAATTACTGTATTTATCCCCAAAAAAAAAGAAAAAAAAAGAAAAACTATTATCTTCAAAATACACATTTCTTGAACGAAATAAAAATAACAGCCTGCAAATGCTGCCAAATGTAGGTATGTCTTTTCTTTTTTTTTCTTTTGCATGAGCAAAGCGAAACATTCATGTTATCCACCACACTGGACCATGTATCATTTAACATTCAAAGCTTAGTAGATGTCAAATAAAAAAAGGACAAACAGATTCTCTACCGTTCTTCTTTTCTTTTTTTTGAGAATGTTTTAGTCAAGAATCACTTTGACGTAGAATGTATGGTGTTTAAAATATAAACGAAAGTAAAATATAAAAAGTTTTTTAAAAAATGGTTCCATGACACAAATAAGCAGGGTTAAAAAAAAATGAAAGAAATGTAGAACACTGATCTTTATTGACAGTTAGTAGGTCTAGGCTACTTGTGGCTGGTGAGGCTGGAGGTGAGTTCATTCAGTAGCCTGAGGATCTTAGTGCTTATGTCCCTTTGGGGGGGGTCCATTTCAGTGAGCTCGGGTCGATGGTTTTGTTGCTGTTGCCTCGCTTGATCTCCTTTGCTTTCCACTCATCAATCAGATCCTATGAGGAAGAGAAAAGTAACAAACCACACTGTCAAATGATGATGATTGATGCTGATGATTACATTTTAATGGAAGCTCAATTACTGTCATTTTTCAACAGGGAGAAAATGCATTGGTACTGAAAGCTATGGAAAACTAATTATTGCAGCATTATCTTAAACATACATTATTTGAAATTAATTATATTAACAAGAAATGTTAATATAATCATATTGAGAGATGCAAAATTACACTATTATTAGTATAATTATTATTACTATTATTTAAAAATCATTGAGGGCTGGGCATCATGTTTAGTATAATATAATAATAAAAGACACAAGGTAACACAAGGTAAAAGAAAATCAATTAAAATAAGTATATAAATAAAACATACACGATACAAAAAAAATCAATTAGACTTAGAGACTGTAGCACACTAAGCAGTGATTGAAATAGTAACTAAACAGGTCAATGGACAGACATCTTACCTGTCGCTTCAACACCAAGTGCTTTCCCTTCCAGTACTTGAGCATCTGTAGAGACTGCAGGGTGCTCACGATGTCCACTGGATTGACAGCAGTTTCCTGACTGATCTCTGTGCATCAAGTAAATATATTACAAATGTAAATATATTTGTCTACTTTGTTGAAATTGTTGAAGACCATTTTTTCAAGTGTTAAAGTGTCTTAAAAAAACATTTTGTATTTTATCTGAATGGTAATTTAAAAAAAAAAAAGAAAAGAAAAGTGGATAACTTGTATATGAATTCTGTGCCGTCACTCACCTTTGATGGAGATCTCTTTGCCTTGGAAGTTGCACATGTATCTGAGTAACACTTCTTTCCAGTAGCTGCGGTAGCTTATGAGGCCCAAGTCAGACAAAGGCCTCTCTGGTGAGCCCACCTTCTCCTCCACTTTGGACAGCAGATAGCCTTAACACAGCACAGGGGACAGTCAGCAGGGGTAGTTTAAAAGAACTATCAATATTTTTAAGAATCTTTGTTTTATTATCATTTGCAAATAGACCAAAATATTAATTCAATAATTTTGATTTATTCCATTTAAAAACAGATCAGTGTTTTAAATTAAAACCGATAATTTCATCAAGAATAGAACTGGAATGAAATGGCTCATGATCGTTTTATAATCAAATGCAATATCCCTGCATGAATACTACTTAATGAATCATGTATTTCAAATATTTTACATTTTGTTGACTAAACAACAAGTAATAACAATCTACTTTATTCACAGGGTAATTATGGCACTACAAAATGACTCCAAAATTAGGCTGAATTTGCATAACTGATGAATGAAAAAGGATGCTGAGTTTAAAGCAGCCAACTTTATATTCAGTGATTATGGAGCTACAATCATTTTCATTAAAAGGAACGATATTACAGAGGTCCAAACCATACCATCATTTTTATTTTCTATTAACTGCTCAAATATTAACAGGGTTTTTTCAGACTGGGCAAACAATCTGATTTTTTACCTTAGCCATCTTAGAACTGCTTATGATTCAACCGTATTTCAATAACAGTAACTTACATTTAAATCCTTCATAGTTGGGATTTTAATTGTTTTTTAAATTCATGTATTTTACCTGGTCTTTTTCTAGAGCAGGGAAATGTTATAGAATTATATGTTCTGATTAACTGATAAATCCTACTGTTAGAACAGACAACAGCAATTTTGCATAGCAACAAATTGACCAAATGAGAAAATGAGTGAATATATACATACTGAAGTCAATGAGCATCTTGCCAAAGCCCTGCCTCATGTACTGCGGCATCGTCAGAATACAGGAAACATTGTAGTTGAGGAAGGAATTCTTTTCCTTTAAATAATAAAAGAAAACATTATTTATTTCTGTATTAAGAGCAAAAAAATTTTTCTACAAAACAAGATCTGTATTTAGTGTATAAATACACCATGAATCTAAGTGTATTCTTTAATTACCTTTGAAAAGTATCCCACTAAATGGCAGCCGGTGTTGTCAGCCTCAGTCATGACATAAAAGAGGAAAGGCTCCACGTCATAGTACAGCGTTTTGTGGTCCAAGAAGAGCTTTGCAAGTAAACACAGGTTCTGGCAGTAGATCTGGGGATAACATGTCATCTTTACTCTATTTTGTGCATTATGTGATTTCCTTCAAATTCAGATGTCACTGTGATACTTGCTTTACAGATTTATAGGTAAACAACTGCCAAATAACTACATGAGCTAATGTTATAAAGACACAAAATAATATTAACTTGCTTTTTTTCTCCACTTTTTTTTAAATTAAAATTACAAGTCCCCCTACCTTGTTCTTTTTACCATCAACTTCAAACACAGAAATAGCCCCTTTTCTGTACACCTCATCTCCTGGGGGATGCTTCCACACACACTTGGCCTGAAAACACACACATATCCATGTTATTCCCAATATATAAAAACATAATTACACCACATTTCTTTAACATTACTCTTTCATTAGTACGTCTGTCAGGTATGAGACTTTTTCAAATAGTGGATATCTTAAAAGCTCAAAAAACAACAACAAATATACTATAGAAGAAACTGTAGTTAATAATTAACAGTATTTGGCATAACATTAGTGGTGTATCACAGGTTTTGAGACTCTCACCATGTGTCGCCTCAGGATGGTCTGGCTCTTCATATATTTCAGGCAGAATTCACAGACGTAGAGGCGACCAAGGCGGGCGTACTCTTCAGGATAGGGTGAGTGGTACCAGGTGTCCAACTCGTAGCGGCCAAACAGTATGGTTTTGATCATGTTACTGCCCTCAGTGATCTGACCCTGGATACGCAGCTTCTCCTAAAGGAGGAAAACATAATATCACAGCTGATCTTATCACCTCACAACCGACACCTAATGAGGTAACAAATGAGAAAAGAGCTCCACTGCTTATTATCTTTGTCATTATTTATAGTTGAGTTTAGTTTTAAAAGCATGATACTCCTATTCCATAAAGTGGTGTTTATAGCTCATTATCTTAAGGATGTGAAATAGCACATTACCAGGTCTTCAGATGCACGGGCCTGGGCTTTCCTGAAAAGCTCCAGGTCATAATCACTGGTGATGTTCTCGAGCAAAGGTTCTCTGGTGTTGCTGTGTGCCTGCCGATGCTCCTGTGGATCAGACAGAATGAGAAACAGGGATAAGACAACACTTCAGCTACGTAATGCAGAGCCACTTGTAATGGTGACACATGGAGAAAGAGTGTGCAGTGTCAGGTGAACAAGGGCCAGTGGAGTGCCAGTGATGTACCATATGCTTTTCTTTCTGCTCTTTCTGCAGTCCAGAGTTACGCCCCTTCCTAATCTCAGCCACCTGCTCTTTGTATCTGCTCTGTTTTGATGTTGGTGTCTGAAAAACAAAATGGAAATACATTGTTACATCTTACTGGCAATAAGATATTCATTATCAGCAGGTCTGTGGAGGTGGGCCACCAGACCCGGTGGAAACTTTGTACACAATTAATTCTGCATCCATAGATAACATCCATGCAATGTTATACCAATTAATGTGACATCAATCATTGCAAAAAGAGACTACCTGGTGTCGAGTTGCATGGCGCGAGTTGCTTTCTTCCTGCACCTTCATCTCCTCTTCTTGTTTCTCGCGGCTGATGGCTTTCACCTGAAAATAGAAGAATTATAAATGGATTATAATTTACAGTAAAAAAAAAAAAAAACTACAAAAACAACTCACTGGAATAAGTCAGAGAGAGATGAGATGTGATTCAAAATGACAACTATTTTTTTTCATATGTTGCAGGACCTCCTGCTACAATAAAGGTTCAATTTAAACAAAAAAAGTGTTGACAGAGACATTAAAATCAATATTGCTGTAATATGTGCAGTGTTAGTTGACCAGAAGTTTTACACTGTTGTGTCTGACAATTATATTAAATACTCAATGAAACCAATAAAACTGACTGATGTAACCTTAATGCAGACAGCTCAAAACATCATGTAAAATCTATGTAGATATGGCACATATTAGAAGGGTTTGCATCATGAAGGGAAAAATAAATCATGGAAGATGAAGGACAAATGTGTAGGGTAGCCAAGCGCAACAATAAAAATACATTACATACTATATAATGACTATACAATAAACAGTGTTGGCAATCCTCATGCAAGCCAATGGAAGTAGACAAGAAAGTGACGCACATCATCAGAACATCAACTAGTAGTTAAAAAAGATCTAAGATGTTTTTGAATACACTCACTTTGCACTCATCAGCAGAGAGATTGTGGTAAAGAGGACAACCTGATACAGCAAAATGACGTTCGTGTTTTCCTGTGAGGTGACCTGGGTAAATAAAGAGAAGCAAGTCATTTATGAATTAATACTGTCATATCTTATGGGAGAAGACGTCACTGAATATAGATCAAATTCCAAAACGTTCAAATAACCAATAAGGATGGCCCTTGATGAGCATATGTGTAAAATATGCAAAAGGTCAGTGATTTTACCGAGTGAATTACACCCAGGGGTGGGGCATTTCATGTTAAAGTTGTAGGTCTCATGGCAGCGACGGCGCTTGGGTCGATGGGAGAGGTCCTTATCTGAATCTCTGCTGGCTTGATCTTTGGCCTGGCTCTCATCATGAGAGGCATTGGGGCTAGAGATGTCCAGCTCAGACTCAGAGGAGGGGGCATTTCCTGTGGGTGTCAGTGGTGGAGATTCATCATGGTCCGCAGCTCGCTTCAAGTCAGGAGTATCTGAACCAAATGGAGACAAACCGCCACTCTGATTAAATACCTGAGACAATAAACACTGTCAATATTGTAAATAATATATTGTATTGAATGAATAGGCCAACCTTGTGAGCTTTGGCTAAGGCGAGTGGAGGCTCTGGTGAGGCGCTGCCTCTTGGACATGTTCCCATCACTCTCTGAACTGTTGGTCTGCTCTCTTTCAGCAGAAGAGTCAGAGTCTTCTGTCCCATCTGAACCACTCCCAGCCATATGTCTCTATCATGGAAACAAGCAAGTGCAATGAGAGGCATCCTTAATCATGGTACAAAAAGTTAACAGTTGATGTGCCCTTGCAAGTGGTGTCACTTTGATATGACAACAATAGGGGTGAGTCTTAAGCACAATCAATGAGGTTAGCTTACAAATAACTGGATTTTTAATTCATAATACCAGTAAACCAAAATCTGGTACACAGATACGATTGGGTAACAAACGCCGTTTAAGAGTTTACCCACTATTTTTATCCAGCCACCTCCTCTGTAATCATGCTTTAAGAGAAAGGCCACAGACAGCTGTTAGCTTGCTGCTCGCTGCGTTTTCAGCCTGATTAGGCTATACAGCTGAGACTACCGGCTTACCAAAAAAGCATATTTTACCAAAGTTAACCAGCATTTGGTACTTTTGCAAGAGTATTCAGTTAAATAACGTAATGGCTGCTAGTATTATATGGGGCTACACGACGAAGTAGCCAAGCTAGTGTTGTTAGCATTTAACGTTAGCTACGCTGCCCCTTTTTTAAGCGGCTAATCGTCTTAACCCAAACTACATTAGCAAATCTCACAGTTTAAGAGTTGTGCTTATTAATGATCATTCCAGCCTGTATTTATTCAAATATTCTTGACATAATACAAGTTGTGGTCTTATGGTGAGTTCGGCTCAAACATGATCCACAAAATACTGTTTTGTTTCAAGTATATGTCAGGTAAAGTTGTAGATTTGGTACAGGCGCTTCTTACTATCCACCAAAGCAAAATAAGACAACTAATACAATTGAAAACCAGTGAAATAATTAATTGCTGCACATATGCACTACTAATGCCGTGTTTTGGCGTGTTGAATTATTAGCAATGTGAATGTGCATGTAGGATCACGGTCATCACCCGGAGAATGAACACATCGGTGCTAACTTCGCCTAGCTAACCTTACCCTATCATGCGACCTACATTTGTTCCTACCTGTCGTCTACGAGGCATTTTCAGCTTGACGGGCCCCGATTCATGTGCGTTTGAAGAGACGAAGCGGGCAAAACTCAAACAAACTTTATATACAGTGACGAAAGAAAGCAATGTATTGATCTTGATCCAGGCAGAAGTTTGTATGTACACAGCTTTGCCTGGATCTATCGCGCCACATTCCCCAAACAGACAGTAGAGTGAATTGCATTTCCGGTGAGAAGTCGAGTGAGCCGTCAATACATCCTTAGCAACCATTATATCCATGGTAACCACTACGGCCATGGTAACCAATACGACGCTGAAGTTAGCTTCTTATTCGGTTTAGAAAAGTTATTGGAAATATAAATAACGATATTTAGCGGTGGATTCTCAGCTTTTCATTAATTACACTTAGAAAAAAAGTGTAAGACGTCGTAGCAAAAGCCTTAACGTTGCTTAAACCCACTTTCAGATTTGTGAAAACTTTATTTTGCTTATGGTTTTCACTGCTGCCCTCCTACAATGTTTCACAGTTTTTTTCCCATCCAGACCACATGAGACTTTTTTCTGTTTTCACACATAGAATAATAGTTTCACAAATCTAGAGCTGTTTTTTAATGACTGTCTTATTCTTATTTAGTCCAGGTCAAAATATAGAAGGTTTTTCAAAAGTGCAAGTGTGCAACATAGAATTAGCCCTAATTTACATTTACTGTATTTTTCCAATTTAATTATTATACAGTTTCATAAGTTTGAGTTTTCTTGGGGTTTTATATGACCTATTGATTAACTTAATTCAGCTTATTAGTTAGGCAATGTGAGCAGTAGGCAACCTTCTGCGGGGAGCTCAGAGAAACCCTGGTGCATTTTGGTCTTAATTAAAAAACAAGAGTGAAGTAATTTGTCACATTGTTTTGCTAATAATGTATTGTTTCTTTCACTGAATCTGACAGAAAATTCTTTTCACAATTTTATTCCATTATAACTTGCTAGATATTTTGTCTAAATTTATAGGCTATTTATGAATCAAAATTAATATAACATATCTGAGTTGATTATTTAAATTAAACATTACATGTTTTCTTTAGCTGAATGTACATGACTAACAAACAAGCTGTGAAAACATGCAAGCTTTACTATCACATCTGGTTTACTATCTTTACTACCTATAGACAAGATATTCTTAACTTGTATAGTGTACTGTGTATGTGTGTGTGTGCCTGTGTGTGCGTGTATGTGTGTGTGTGTGTGTGTGTGTGTGTGTGTGTGTGTGTGTGTGTGTGTGTGTGTCTCAAAGTTAATTTATTTACTGTGAGTTTAATTAGACCTAAACATTGGCGCTACTTGAAGATATAACTACATTAAAAATCCAATTGAGCTTTATTACTTAATACCACTATAACACTCATGAAGAGAAAGTTTTTTTAATCCAATTTTTTTTTAAACTTCTAACCACATCTTGAAGTTCTCAGGGGATTAAGTTTAAATGTTTATGTTTACAGTGTGAATTCCATTTGATTAGGAAGACCGTGAGATGGACCATGAGGCCGTGAGATTTTTATTTTTTTAATTTATTTTTTACAACAAAATTTTGTCTAAAACCAATTTTCTATTCGGTTATCGTAGGAAACGATATCAAGGGATAAACATCTCTGAGGACCTCTCCTGGGCTGCACATACATCCACCATCATTGGGAAGGCACAACAGCCTGTCTTCTTCCTGCGAAAGCTGAGGAGAGCCGGTCTGCCACAGAACCTGCTGGTTAACTGCTACCGGTGCACTGTGGAGAGTATCATCACATACTGCATCACAGCATGGTTTACCAGCTGCACCAAGAAGGACCAGAGGGCTCTGCAAAGACTCATCAAGATGGCACAATACATCACTGGGACCCAGCTTCCTGCAATCAGGGACATTTACCAAACTCACTGTCAGGGCAGGGCCTTAAATATCATCCGTGACCCGACACATCCTGACCACCACCACTTCCAACTACTTCCCTCTGGCAGGCGATACAGGACAATTCAGTCACACACTACAATACTGAAAAACATCTTCTTCCCCCAAGCTGTTAAAATAATGAACACGGCCTGATCCCCTCATCCCACTCACCCACACTCACTGGAGTGTGGCCTACTGTTACAACAAGCATTGCTAGTGTTTGCTGTGGTTGCACTTTTTTAAATTGCACTTTATTGCTCTTATAGATTATCAATGTTTTATTTATATCTTAAATTGTTTTTAATTTTCTTAAATGTTTTATGGCTCAGGGAGTGCTATCTAAATTGTGTTATATTGTCTAACCCTCAATGTAATGATAATAAAGCTACTACTACTACCACCGCTACTACTACTACCAAATGATCCAGTGGATTATTTGTACGTTCCTAATTATCAATATTGTACAAGTCTTACAAGATCTGTTTAATGGGGGGGGGGGGGGGGGGACTGTAACTATATTTCAACTACTTGGGGACACAATGATCTATTTGATGAAAAAAGTTCAGCCTCCTCCACAAACATGAAAAAGTGAAAATAACAAAACAAATGCTCTAAGTTGAATTAACTATTGGTGATTACTGACTGTCATTGTTCCAACCTCGAAGTTTCTACTCTTTCATATGTCCCATTTGTTGAAATATACTTTTCTGTTTTCTATGTCCCTGCCCCCACCTCCACCCTGTAAAGCAACCATCTGGGGGAGGCTGAAGTTTTGCAGAACCCAGAAAAAGCATCTGTTTTCCAGAGACTTCCGAGGACAGTCCGTAAAGGGCAGGGGAGGGGGCTGTGGAAGGCAAGTACCCTGAGCAGCTGATACCAACTGTTCTATAAATAGCATACACAGCCATGTGTACTCCATTAGGGCACACAGACCATTCGACTGCTGCATGATTTTTTACCTTCTCTCTGTTAAAGGACTAAGATATAGTAGTTTCTGTTCTAGCTTTTACCCAAGAATCAGAATGAACAAACCCAAAATTGTTCGACCAGAGGAATGGTAAGTGGTGCCAGTTTATTCAGGGTAACATTACTAAAAGTGACCAACACATGCTTTTTACTAATCCTTTTGATTACAAAAAACTCATGTAAATGATTGTATATTTGATTTAAAAGTATAACAGTTTGTCTTTGGCTTTTTCTTAATAGCCAGCCAGCACATGCGGTGTGGTTTGACAGAAAGAAATATGTCACTATGAACTTCAAGGTTCAAAAACCTAAAGATGTCCAGGTTGACATCCAGCCAGACAAAATGATTTTATGGTGAGTTTACAAAATGTTTTTTCTTAAATCTCACTAGCTCTGTATCTCTGTCTTTTGTAACATATAACGGAGTTTGTAGAAAATCTCTATATAGGCTTAGTGTTGCAATTTGTGTGTGTACTAAAATGTTCCCTTGACAGCCTTGTTCTTTCTTTACAACAGCTGCAAAAACGACGAGGATGATGTGTTCTATAATGAACTGTACTTCTACGATAAAATCCAAATTTACGTAAGCTCCACTTTTCAGGCATGATGAGACCAATGAATTGTGCTGTATGATGAAATATGCAGTCATCGTGTTGTTAAATACAAGTGTGTTCGTATTCTTTCATCACTTAAAAGGACTCCAGAGAAAGAGTCTATGACCGCACCATCAATGTTTTGCTAAGGAAGGTGACGCCTGATTTTGCGTGGCCTCGTCTCCAGAAGGATCCCGCTAAGGTAAGTCTGTATGTCAGTCACACAGTTTTAATGATGTACAGTGAAGTTCTGAAAATGCTCATCATGTCAGAAACATCAGAGTTTTAAGATGGCCTGACATATACTTCCAGAGCTATTAAATCACCCAGGCAGCTCAACTAATCCCCCACATCAGCTAAAAAGGTGTGGAGGTGTGTAACTGTATAATTATGAAGCAAGGTTCTACTGCAACACCTCTCAGTTTTACCTTGGTAAATAAAATCTTTAACTGTGTTGTTTCTCCTTCCTTGTTTAGCCAAGTTGGCTTGCTGTGGACTTTGATAACTGGAGGGACTGGGAGCATGAAGAAGACGAAGGAAAGGAAGAGTTCGATAGATACGCAGATGTGAGTCAAGTCCCTGAACCATTAAATGCTGACATTCAATTCAAGAGCTTTGGAAACTGTGCACAATATTTGTACTTTTGTAATATTAAAAGGATTTCTCTGAGGGTTTGAATTTGAGTGTATGAATATGTGGCTTACCTTTTTCAGATGATCCTAGACATGTCTAATAATAAAGGAGGAGCACCAGATATGGGTGATCTCAGTGATGTAAGTGCAGTGTCCCATGTTAAAATTTAATATGGATTATTGCCTCTAGATTATTACTGACAATATTGGTTTACTTTGATGTATGGCTCTATGCACAGGGGAAAACATTTATTGATAATCTAAATATGGACACTGACCACTTTCTTCTTTCTTCCCCTACAGTCTGACTGAGACTCACAGTATCTCTGTGTTGGAGGCCAGGCCACTACTGCAGACAATGCTATGTTTGCTGAATGTTTGTAATATTTGCTGATGATTCAACGTGTTATTGTCCAAAATATTTTAGACATGTAATATTTTCTATGTGATTATTTATTTACACATTATTATCCATTGTACACTAACAAATAAAAACTAACCTTTATCAACCATGGTCTGACAGTCATAATATTATAAAGCTTGGGTGCAGTTTTTTTGTCACTGGCTTGTCTGTGCAGATGTGTAAGTGTATTGTACTGTCAACTGTGTCAACAAACAGTTGGTAGGTGGTGGTTTTTTATAATGATATATGTATGTAGGCCTATGTAGGTAGTAAGTATAGTACTTTTATACTATATTTCCTGTATTTTATTGTTTTATGCAGCCTATTAAAGGAGAAAAACTACTATAAAGCTACTATTTATTACAGTCACTCACTACTTTGGCTACTATGATGGTGAATGCTGAACCTTGGTCAGCTGAAACAGCGTCATTCAGGTCCATTGGTACAGGGCCAGTGGATGTTTCGTCAGTGGAGGCAGATATGACTGCTGCCAAATTTAATCTTTAATTTTGTTGGCTTTAAAAACACCTTTTAGGGCAGATATTCACTTCAAGAGCAAACCAGATACTGTAAGCAGATATTTAAAAGTGGACTCTCTGTTTAATTATGTATAGATATAAGCATCTATTTGTTTGTTTAACAGACAGTGTGTGTGTGTGTGTGTGATTTGTATACAGATGTGTAAGTGTAGTATGTGTGTCTATATGTGCATTACAATTTCCCTTTCAGAGTTTTGTGGCCAGTGTCTTGTTTGATGCTGTGGAATGCTGAGGTAGCATGGCTGTCACTGATAGGAACAGGATGAACACGCTTTTAAATGAAAATGCTGGTGGTTCTATTGCTAGTTTGACTTGTGGTTCACTGGAGATGATTTTGGAGAAAAGTAGCAGAAGAGGAGTTCAGATCATAGATAGATAGGTAGATTCCATTATTGTCATTGTATAGAATACAACGAAATTCAAAACCCAAAGCAGAGAACGGAGCTCAAGCAATAAAGTAAATAGTAAATAGTTTGAAGGTGTTGTCTTAAAATGTGTTGAGCAAGGTCGATTCTAGGATCAGCTCTTAATGAGAATTTGACATACAATGCCCTGCAAGTGTTCAATTCAGGATAAGTGTTTGTTCCATCTCTAACAGACAGGCTCGCGAAATAATTAAAGTTGTAAAAAATTATTTTAGGGTGCTTAGATCAAATTTACGGGTGCTTGAACACCCATAAAAAGGGTCTAAAATCTGGTGTTGAAAGATAGTTTACGATGCTGGGATGCACCATATATTATACAACGGTAGGTGGCGCCTGGTTTGTTTTTCGCTGGTAGGGTAAAACCCAGAAAAAAGAAGACGAAGAAGAAGAGAAGCAGAGCTATTCTCGTGTGACAGACTTCAGGCTTTAGAAGAGAAATC
Organism: Scomber japonicus; assembly: GCF_027409825.1. Taxonomy (NCBI): domain Eukaryota; kingdom Metazoa; phylum Chordata; class Actinopteri; order Scombriformes; family Scombridae; genus Scomber; species Scomber japonicus. The sequence continues at coordinate 18,231,679 of NC_070597.1, forward strand.
CTCCAGCATGGCTTTTCAGTGTCAGCGGGAATGCTATCTGAAAGAGGTATGAAAGTGTTTCGGTCAGTTTTGCAATGTTTAACTGTTCAACAGCCCGCGGAAACATCTAACGGAAATGTAACATTGTTTCTCTGCAGAAGTGGTTAGCATGGTTGCTAAAGTACGGGCTACTCACTGTCACATTAAAGGACTATATTGTTTAATATGTGTGGAGTTCTCTGCTTTTTTTAATGTTGTGACAAATACAATAGCAGAATTTGTATTTTCTAGCCACATACTGATATTCACGTTGCCAGTCTGAAACTAGAGTTAAGATACAGTTAAAATACAGCGTTTTAACAGTTGAGTCAAGTTGTGGAAACAACATTTGACTACACTTTACACAGTAAGATATGTATAGATTATCACTTTGACACATTTTTCAGAACGCAGTACAGATCTATGTGAGACTGAAATCCTAAACCCTTAAACAGCTGCATGCTACTCCCACTCCTCCCCCTCCTTCTCCTCTTTTCCTTTCAGTTTGTTACCTCTGTAGTTTCCTGCAGCCCAGCTGAGCTCAAACGTGAAATCAATGGAAAGAAAGAAACTCTTAAAGGCTTTAATGTGAAGCTCCAAGACACCATCTTGTTTCCTGAGGGAGGTGGCCAAGTGAGTTGGATTTTCAAAATGTTACTCATCTATTTTCAGTTTCCATATTTAATTTTTGCAATTAATTTATAAATCCAATCCACCAGTATATTTGCATGAGGCACTTGTGCATCAGGAGGGGCACAGAAGTATTGTGTTGTTTGTCATACTCTGTTTGCTGTTTTGTCCATCAGCCAGATGACCACGGGCTGATTGGAGATGTCCAAGCTTTGAGGGTGACGAGGCAGGGGCCAGACGCCATACACTTTGTGTGCTCATCCTTGGAGGTGGGTCAGGAGGTGCTTGTGAAGGTGGACTGGGAGAGAAGATTCGACCATATGCAGCAACACTCCGGTGAGAACCATTTCCTTGAGGATCCGTTGAGGTCAGGCTTGTGTGTGTGTGTGTGTGTGTGTGTGTGTGTGTGTGTGTGTGTGTGTGTGTGTGTGTGTGTGTGTGTGTGTGTGTGTGTGTGTGTGTGTGTGTGTGTGTGTGTCCAGTACGAAGTGACTTGTTTTCAAAACTGAACCATGAAAGCGTGATCGTCATCTGACAGTCGATACATCTAAAAATCTGTTTTGTTTTGGCCGTCAACTATGATTGCTCTCCTCGTTACTTTTAGGTCAACATCTGATCTCAGCTTTGGCTGAAACGATGTTTGGATACAAGACCACATCCTGGTACATCCCCACTGCACAGATTATATACTTTACACCTCACCAAAATTATTTCACCGCCCTCTGTCAACATAAAAACTCCTGGACTCACCCATCTTATTTGTTTTGTTTTTTTTCAGGGAGCTGGGACGTCAGAGAAGCACCATTGAACTGGACATTCCCTGTGTAAAACCTGCCCAGCTCCAGGAACTGGAAGAAGTCATAAATGAGAAGATCCGAGCCCACGTCCCTGTTACTGTTCAACTCCTCTCAATCGATGATCCTGCTGTGGAAAAGGTTTGTGTACTGTAGATATTGAACATACTGGTGCTAAACAAGTAAATAAAATATTTAAAGATTTTACATGTGCAATATGTGACATGAGTTGTGTCTGTGAACCAGGTGAGGAGTCGCGGGCTGCCAGATGACCTTGCGGGGCCCATTCGGATTATTGATATAGAGGGTATCGATGCCAACATGTGTTGTGGAACCCATGTGTCCAACCTCAGTCATTTACAGGTACAACTTCACTCACATAAACACACAAGTGTCTCATGACTTTTGTATCATTTTAAACACTTCTGATGTCATGAAAATTCAAATGATTTGAAAGAAATGAATCAGTGTGTTTTCATTTTCTCTTATCTGGATTTTAGATGATAAAGCTTCTTGGCACTGAGAAAGGAAAGAAAAACAAAACCAACCTGATATTCCTGGCAGGAAATAGAGTGCGGAAGTATGCTGAGAAAAGTTTCAGCACAGAACGGTCTTTAGTTTCTCTTCTGAAGTGAGTCAGTGGTCTGAATCATCAAATATCACCATTGTCAATTCCACTTATTCACAGAGCTGAAAATAAAATAACCTTCCTTTGCCATTGTTAAACAGAACTGGACCTGATGAGCATGTTGAGGCAGTTGACAAGTTGCAGAAATCTGTTAAGCTACTACAGAAAGTAAGTGTTATTCTTATATTGCTAACAAAAAACAACACGCACATCTGCTACCCACTTGGGGGTGGGTGCTGGACCAAAAAAAAAACAATTATAGGAAAATAGAAAAAAGTCTGCACACCATAGGAGCTCCCTTGCAGTTAGAATTTAATGAAGCATAACAGCATGACGTTTCGAGCCATACTGGCTCTTCTTCAGATGCTCATTAATGAGCACTTTTCTTTCTATTTTCCTATTCCTATATTACTGTCATGTTTTTCTAACCATTTAAAGAGCTTTTAATTCTTTTGAAATTAGACCAGGACAGCAGTTATTGCAGAAAGTCGGGCTTCATTGGTCTACATTGTAATTCCCATTAGCTATCATTAATTACAAAGAGCCTCCTTCAAATCAGACTTTTTGTTATCACATACATGCTGCAAAGTACTGGAACATATTTCAGGTACACGCATAAAATACATAAAAATGTGTTTGGCAGACTAACTTGAGCCTGCTACGAGACATGGCTGTCCTCATCGCGCAGAGCTTCAAGAATGACCCCCAGAGAGGCAACTTCTTCAGTTTTTACAAGTAAGAGACGCTTCTTCAAGGTAAAGGTCTGGTTTGCTGTTAAGCATCTTGAAGAAAACACATTTCCGTGACAGACACCACAAGGGAGACCATGTCAGATTTAAAGACGAGTATCAATTAGAGTGTTTGAGATAAAAATGTTTTTTCTCCTCCTGACAGAAAAGAGGGAGACAATGAGTTCATGAACATCATCGCCAATGAAATAAATACCGAGGTAATAATATACCTGAGTGATTAGTTCTTAGTATTAGCAGTTGAATATTTTTCAAAAGCCTTGTTTTGTGTTTTCTTAGGAAACTTTGGTTTTCCTGACTGTTGGAGAGGAGAAGGGACCTGGTTTGTTTCTGCTGGTTGGACCAAGTCAAACAGTGACTGAGATGGGACCACGGTAAGAGACGCCACCTTTTTCTTTTTAAAACTGTACTGAACAAACATTTGTGTAAGTTACTGTATGTATCTGTGTTTTCCAGGGTTTTAGAGCTGCTCCAAGGCAAGGGGGCAGGAAAAAATGGACGTTTCCAAGGCAAAGCTAACAATATGGCAAAAAGAGGGGAGGTGGAGGCTTTACTGCAGCAACACTGCAAACAACCCACCACAGGGGAAGAATAAAGCCAGCAAATGTTTCAATACAAGTAAATATTTCATATTTCCAAAGGGAATCAATACATTTAAAAGCCAGTAGGGAGAGTTTACCTAATGATTGTCCTAAAGAATCATGTTTTGTCACTACATGTTTAAATGCATAAATTGTTCCCCAGAGAAATTACATGTATGTGAAATTGTATATAATTGATACTTCTGTACAACATGGGCTGTACATATGATTTTCATGTTTTTAAATTAAAAATCACCACTTTTAAAAATGTATATTTTCTGTGAAAAGAAGAGGAATAAAATTACATCTGAGAGAGTTGATTTAACTGCCTGGCTCAAGAACACATCAGTCTGCAATCTGCACAAATAAAGTTCTTATTGGAGAAAATCCAAGTAATATTCCTACTGCTCATATTGTTAATACAACTCCTTTATTTAACATATTAAACATCCTGCAAAGTAATTAAGAGTATCAACACATGACATTTAATATTTTATTTAAATATAAAATACATGAAAATATACAAAAATAGTCTTACTTGGATGTTTAAATCTTTTACTGGTATTTGCTGGATTACTTTGAGTTTGTGAAACCTGTCAGTCATTTGTCACCTCATTTATATAAAGTGTGCTTATAGAAACCCCTTACAATAATGTGCACATATTAGATTGCATCACAGTGTATAAGAAGTTTCTATTTTCTGACCACTGTGTGTGTGTGTGTGTGTGTGTGTGTGTGTGTGTGTGTGTGGTCCTATTTTCTATTGTATTGCTCACAAGTCTGTCCCATCCAGTTATACCTTTATAAAACACTATAGGCAGTATAAAAACATATTGACTGTTAAGCAGTAGTTGTGCCCAGTTATTGTGATCCTGTCGATATTTTCATTTTCCTTAATGGGTCAATGGCTTCTCCTCCACTGTTGAGTTATCCTAGTGGATTCACTATCTTCATGGAGATGTAGTTCTGGAAAAAGGGAAAAGAACAATCAAAACACTGCTTCTCTCTAGTCGTGCAAAACAGTACTGCATGCACTTTGGGTTTTACGGACTTAAAACTTATTCAGATTGTGAAAAGGATAATATTCCCAGATGACCCTTACCGGTAAAGAGTACAGTAAGATAGCGAGGAAAAGAATCACTATGAAGAGAATGATGAGTCCGATGAAGAGGCACCTGAACCTTCGCCACACAATGAACTTCATGGTTTTACAGGGGTTGGTAAACCAAAAGAAGGATGTTTCTGGGCGCCTGTTGGTTACGAAGAATAAGGTATTTCTTAATAGCAGACACATTTTTAATTTCTACCTTCCACTAAAGGGATGAATTTAATATGCAGATATGAAAAAAGAGGTCCCATCTACAAAAATGCACAAGACGACATGTTTTGCTGACTGACTATGTATCAATTTGTGTTTGTCATTGTGGGATCTTACTTTGGAGGGTCCAGTTTTGGGTTCATGTTGGGTTCGTCCCTGCCTTTTCCTGCAGGTCTCTCATCTACATCTGTTTCACTGACAATCTCCAATGTCATCTCCACTTTGCCCTTTAAACACAATTACCATGTTATAACAATAAAGCATTAACAATGAAATCCTTTTTTAATTTTACAATATTTTAATGTTGTAGAAATGTGATTGACCAGTGAGAACAAGTTACTTTTTAAGCTGGATCCTAAAATAGGGGTGTGTCATTCTTTTTGTGGGTTTAAACTGATTCCAACCATATTATTGTTAATTTATTTGCTCATTTAAGTTTGAACAAGCCAGTATTAATTAACAAAAGCATCCATCTACCTATAGATGAACTTTCAACTTACACCCAGGGACGCCTTCCCATTCTTTTCAATGGAGCAGGGCCACCAGCCTCTGACTGACTGTTGAGCAAACAGAGACTTAGCATTCTCCATCTTCTGTGGAACCTCCATTTCCAAAACATCCATCATATTCAGAGAACACTTCTCTGGGGTTTTTGCAGGAGGAACCAGGTGACGCAAATCCAACTCTAGTGTGCCTGGGATCAAAGCACAGGGTTACATTACAACTGTCAGATTTGGTGTTTTAAAGATCAAATCAAACTAGTGGGAAAAAGTGTTCTTATAGAGTCTTACCAAGGTAATCATCCAGTGAGAATTTGTCGTTATCCCATATCTGAACAATCAGCTTGGGGGGGATCCTGAACTCTGTTTTGTCAAGACTCCAGAAATGCTCCTGTTAAATAAAGAACATGTGAAACCATGTTATAGATTATAAATTTCAGCAAAAGTGGTCGTATTTATTTATATCTGTACAACATTAAAATTCTCCTTTTTCTATTAACCAATGGCAGATACATCAGCTAAGCCTCACCTTCTTGGACACCAGGCAGAGCTGTTCTGCTGGCAGGTAGTCGAAGTCAAAGACAAACCTCCAATTAAAGTTGCCATCCCCGTCCAGAGACCTGTAGTGGACATCAGTCTTCTGCTTGTCCTCCTCCATGCCTGGCATCCAGCTGGCATAAAAAGACAAGTCATCAGTCACTGTCCTGGTACTAGTGTCTACTATACAGTTTTGCCTCTGCAGGTACTCAATAAAAAATTTAATTAAAATCCATATAACCGCTAAAACGAATTTTAGAAATAGTTTAGACTACAGTGTCAGCTTCACGTCACAGTTCCACCAACACATTGAAGAAACAGTACATATAAAATTCAGATGCCAACGTTAATTTGAATGAACAATTAAAGCATACCCTTTGACATAGATGTCACTCATTTCTTCTCCGGTGATGCTGGTCTCATCTAGAATCACATCTGTGGTATTCCAGATGACGGCACGCAAGAAATACCTGAACATTCAGACACAGTGGATGTCAGCTCAGTGGCATATGATATGACCGGTGATGAAGCACTGAGGATCTGCACAGCACTTACTTCTTAGCTTTACGTGGTGTGATGTCAAAGGGAGGTCCAGGCAAGCCGATGCTTTTAGGGAAAACATCCACCCACATCTGAAGCTTTCCCTGTATTGATATAACATACAAGTTAGTTACACAGGGTAGAAGGAGCCATGCATTGATTGTATAGCTATAGTTTGTTTGTCTGTGACATCTAACCTGAGAGAGATTTGGCTGGAAGCTGCTGTAAAGGGTCCTGGTCTCCACATGTTCAGGTACAAGTCCCTGTGTTCTAAGCACATGCAGACAGAGGCGTTCCCGGGCGGGACCCAAGTGCTGATGAATTTCCTTGTTGTCCTCTAGATGGGAAAACATGTTACACCTTAATAAGACACAGTCCGGTAATGTCAAGCAGTCAACATATTACTACTTGAAAAGTGCAATACATACTTTTACTGTGTAGCACACTCTGAACATAGAACAAAAACTGCATATTATAAGTTCGAGATGCTCCAGTCCCTAAACATTCTCACATTTTGTTAATACCTATTTTAATAGGCTTGCTAATAATATTAAAGAAAAGAAACTTAATGCCTTTCTAAAAACAAAGTTGTGAAAAGGTTTGTATGAAAAGGAGAAAAGCAACATTGTAATTGGTATAGGAGGGGGAGTAGCTGTAGCTCAGTAGGTGGAGTACGTTATCCACTAATTGGAAGATATGTGAAATCGATCCCCCACTCCTCCAGTCTGCATGTCAAAGTGTCCTTGGACTAGATACTGAACCTCGAGTTGGTGTAAGGCTGAGCCATTAGTATGTGAGTGTGAGCGTGAGTGTGAATGGATGAATGTTGGCGTGTTTGAGTGGTCAGAAGACTAGAAACATACTGCATAAAAGCAGTCCATTTGCAATTCATTAAACTGTCACTAACCAACAGTCAAATCATATAAGGTTCATTCACACTCATTTACACTATTATACTCATTGACATTACCAAACTGAGCCAGCGTGTATTGTTTGCCATTGAAGGTGAGTGATGTGCCATTGTCTTCAGTCCTGGGCTTGGACAGGCCTTTTAGACGAGCCAGGTTCTCCAGGATCTGGGATGGCTTCATCTGGTCACGCCATTGGTTAATACCAGAACTGAGATCAAAAGAAAATGAGAGTAAATATCCTGACTGCATGTTTTTCTTAAGCATTAATGATTTTTGGCATTCAAGGGCATTTTCCCCTCAGCCTTAAGATTAGCCAACAGTTTCCTTACATGCAGTAGGTTTGGGGCAGACCACAGTAGGCGTTATACCGGGACAGGAAGCGGTTCTCCAGGTCAATCACGGTCTCACCAACCTTCTCATCGCGTGTCAGGAGATCATAATCATACACAGAGATTTTAAGGTCCTTGTCCTGGGGCAGGAAACACGTCATCTCAAACATCCTAAACAAAACAAAGGAAAAGTGAGAAGGTGCAATAGATTTTCCATCTACCCTGTAAAGATGATAAGGTATATAATCCACATTGTTTAAATTATTCCATTCAATCACAGCAAATACCTTCCAAACAAAGGGTTGGTAGTGTTGGGCAAGTAATGGTCTCTGTCTTCAACCGTGTTCTTTCCCAGTGATATTTTTATGTATGGATCACACTGAGCAGGAGAGAGAAAAACAAGTTCAAACAGACAGTGCTGACTGGTCCATATGTGGTGAATTTATTACTGGTAATATAGATTCATCCTCACACTGCCGTTATTGTCTTTGGGTTGCAGGTCTATGGCCCGGACCACGTAAATCCTGACCGAACACTGTTGAGGCCCGCTTTCTGGCAGCTCTCTGAATTGACGAGGAGGAGGAGCAATACTTGGGTCGTCTGACAGAGGGTAGACCTTGAATGAACCCTGCAGGTGCAAGAACACATCCAAACACAACCAGAGTTTAATTTTTCTATATTGTTCTTATTTGAGTGTCTGGAACAGTAAATCTTAAGAACTGGGCTTGATCCTGAGCAGAGGAGACTCATTTTAAAGCTTTACTTTCTACATGTTGATCCTCCAGTAGTAAAGTATGTTGTAATAAAAACATAGAAGGCACTAATAAAATTGGCGTCAATCTACCTTGAGCTCTCCGACCACAGAGGGGTCATCATCCCCATTTTCATTCTTGCCTCGCTGCAGTTTGAAAGTGTCGCAGAAATCAGTTAGCCCTTTGAAGTCTAGGACATCCTCCAGTTCACAATCGTAAACCTGCAAACACACAGTCACATATAACTTATCTACAGCTCCTAAAGAGAAGCATCTTTTCAATTTGTGACATTTAGTAATGAAAATATTTGAGTATACATATCACAAATTGTGATTACTACCATTTACAACAAGACACAAGTGAATTCGTACTGAGTGTGTGCTGCGGGAGGAAGTAAACTTACTTTAAGAGTGTCATATCCTTTCTTGAGGTATGGGCCACATTTCTCCTGGTCTCCAGTTGACGCGTAGAATTTACTCCACCAATCAACGGTCTCTTTTTCCTGATGATTGAATTGCATGATTTTAATTTTTGCAAACATAATTTGTTGCGTTTGATAAAATAAATAAATCTGATGTCCGATTCTCTCACCTTCTCCACATGCTTTGGGGAAGAAAATAGGCAAAAAGTTACAGATAAAACAGAGCAGTTATAAGTGCAAACATGCGCGCGCACACACACACACACACAGTACAGTAGGCTATGAATATTGACAAGACAGTGAAAATAGTAAAGTAAGAAGAAGCTAGTAAATTAAAGAGAAGAGATCACAGCTGCAACGTCACAGGTGGTCACAAATCTGTGAGACAAGGGCGTAACAAAGAGTGCTGCAAATGTACCTGCAAATGTGCAATTGTACCAAGAAGCCCACTAGGGGGCCCACTTACAACAACTGTTCCCCTTCACTTGCAATATGGTATTGGTGGTTAATTGGCATTCTTGGCTGCCTGAGTGAGGCCTAGCGTTTACACATGACCAATGTTATGTTTTCCATCTCATTTTCAGTAACAATAGAGCAGAACAAATCTCCTCTCAACCACAACATAGCATTGGTAGTAGAGGGTTTGATATCTCAACTTTGAGACTTCGGTTTAATTTCAAACCAACAATGTGTTTTCTGTCTTTCTTAAAACAGAATATTTAAAATTGTATTTCGAGCTACATCATGGGTGGTGATTGTTCAATAGCTAAATTAGATTCTATGCAAGTTAGGTCTGATTTGTTCCAGGTCCTATTTATATGTTACGCCCCTGCTGTGAAAAGTTGCATGAATTTAATGTGCTCATTAAATCAGAGATGATTCAATTACATTCAGTCGCAGTTATTGTGAACATACACACGTAGATTAATGGCATTGTGACATTATTATGAGGACTTCGTCGAGCTTGCCGTGGATTTAGTGATCTCAGCCTCCCAGTGTCATTGGTGCCCAGCCTTGTAAATTAGAAAGCTATAACAATTGACCATACATACAAAGTGGGAGGTGGGTGAAGCCATTTTGTTGACGGCAGCTGACATGCTGTACATAAACTGTAAGCCAGAGTAATAAAGCTTGTCAAATTTGACTGCAAAGTCAAATTCAGCACTCCTTCATGACGAAAACGTAATGTGTTTTTAGAAAGACATAACCAAGTACACTTACTTGTTATAATCTAAATGAGGAATTAGTCAGTCTAAAGAAGTTTACCTGAGCTTCTAGCAGTGGTCTGCTTTCTTCCATGTTAATAGAGACATCTTTGACCGGAGTTGCCATCATGAGATGCACTGTGGGAGGAAACATGAGTTAGGCCTTTGTGTTAATTCTGTTTGGATGCTTATCCTGCGTCCCTTCCTTACTTTTAGAAGACATGGCTCCCTCGGCAGTGATGATGTAGGGGTCACATCTGAACTGCTCCACAGACGTGATGGTGCACTGACCCACCACGGGCTTCCTGCCAAATGGACGGTGGTCAATCACCTTCAGCACAATGGGAGGTGTGTACATCTCATCTTTTGGGAGGAGCTGGAAATAGGATGCAGAGAAGATGTCCGAAAATCAATAAATTCTATGGAAATACTGTATCCATAAGTTGTAACCAGTTGTAAATTTTTGTAGGGCACTTGTACTATTCCATGTATGAGGAGCACACAGATGTTTGTCTTTATATCCCATTGATATAATACATTCCCTTGCCCCTTACCATACCTTTAACCATCAAAACTAACTGCCTAAAATCCAATTTTTACCTTAAACTGAACCTAAACCTATCTATTAACCCTCAAGAACCCCTTTGAAGTTGTAAGGACTGGTCAAAATGTCCTTACAGCGCAGACTTCTTCTCACAATGCTGGTTTTCGACTGAAATTGGTTCTGTCCCAGATAGAAAGATATTCACACACTCACAGTCACACTCACACACACACACACACACGTACCACTTTGATGAAGAGGACAGAGCTGGGGAAGTTGGGGCTCTTTTTAATGTTCTTGATGACAGCTGATTCCACTCTCTGCCCTCCACACTCCACTACCAGGCTGGGTGAGGACACCGCAGCCAGCTGATATGGCTTCATGTTCCTCAGACCCCACGCCAGAATCTGGACACAGCAATAAAAACAGATGAGGCATTAGAAATATCATGTATGTCAGCTCAGAGAGAAACAGCATTTAAGGTTGTTTTACTACCTCTATTGCAGTGAGCTGCACAACAGGCCGGATGCCCTGGGGAACCATGTAGAGGTTCTCTGCTCTCTTTGGGGGAACCAGGGGAAGATCTGACTCACCTGACTGCAGAGACAGAGACAGGAGAGAAGGGATTACCTTACCTGCCGTATCTTGGAAATGCTTTATATATCATGAGATATTTTAATATGCACAAAACCTTTCTACTGCAAACAAACTGAAAAGGTCCATATCAGTCTGCAAATGATGGAGGTTTTTAAAGTAGGTAATACTTTGCTTTAAGTAGTCACCATCAGTAAAAAAAAAAAGAAAAAAAGAAAAAGAAAGAAAGTACATTACTTTCAGGAAATACCTTGTCTTTAAGGATGAGTTCAGCAGTCACCAGTGCCTCCCCTGCCTGACGCCCCTTCTGGAAGATGGGGTGCCACAGCAGTTTCGGTGTATGATCTATTCCTGGATTCAACTTCACCAGTGGGGTGCAAACACTGCGGCCCAGCAACTCATCATTTCCCTGTGCAGAGAATAACATGCTGAGAATTACATATCAAGTCTTTTAACTGATAACTTTACTTTCTACATTATGCACATATTAAGAAGAGCAAGATACAAATCCAGACCATTTAGATAAAAATGGGGCAAATATTCCTTGGAATAACAATGCCAAGTTGAAGGAAATGAATAAACCAAATAAGCTTAAGAAAAACAAGTTTGGGTGCAAGTGGAAATTTAAAGATAGAGAACAAGAGGACATAACTTTGTCTCAAGTGTTTTTCAGTGAATTTCCTACAGCAATTATTATTATTATTATATTGCTAAAAAACCAGCACTCATACAGCGTAAATTGGCTTTACAAAAACATTTTCTCTATGTTCATTTGCTCACCACTTGGTCGTAGTCGTAGAACTCCAGTACAACATCAGGGGGGCGTTGAGCAATAGTCTGTGGGTCTCCATGAATCTCCACATCATTGAAAATCATAGTTTGGTCCCAGGTTGGATTCAGTGTTGCTCGCAGCTTCTCTGTTGTCTTACTAACATGCAGGAAGGACACGTGTGTATACGGATCTATAAGGGAAAAACAGGTGCTTTAATGGTTATTATTTTGCATTTAGAGAAAGCAACTGTTGTAACTGCATTGACACCTTGCTTCAAACTTGAAAACCATTGGCAGTTTTAATATTGAGCTTTCAAGCTAAGCATCTGAAGAAGTGCTTGAGCACAGGGTAGCACCCTACCAGAGAAGCTATCTTTGTCCAAAGATGCCATGTTTCTCGCCTGATAGACGTAGACACGCAGATGGTACATATACGACCCTACACAGAGGAAAAAACATTAAAATATAACAATATCATGGTGCATGTTGGGTACAGTTATCTTGTTATCTAGTCATCTAGATGTCACATTTATTCATGCATACAGTATGTGTGAGTATTTGCTTTCACATCACTTACTGTCAAAGGAGCAGGACACAGTGGGTGTGTTGGCACCAAACATCTTTGTGGCGTCGCCCTTGGAGCCTTTCTCTTTCTCTTCAGTATCAACACCCTGCAGAGGGAACCAACAGAGCTTTTACATGTTCATGCTTCCCACACAGCAAGATGAACACACACTGTAGCACTGAAGATTCATTTAATACACAAGTAAATATTTGAAAATATTTGATGTTTGGTGACTCAGTCAGCTCAGGTCCGGTTCATGATTTATGACATGATATGACATGACATCTACTTATACATGTATACATGGAAGGATAACAATAATCTCTTTGTCCATACTCACCACTGCCCCTTCCAGCTGGAAGATGGCTGATGCTCCAAGGCGGTCCTCTGGTGCCATCTTCCTCCTCCAGCGCCTTCGACGAAACGTATCTGAAGAACGCTCCATCTTGTGGAACTTCCAGCCAATCAGTGAGGAGAATTCCCAGCCCTCGGGGTCTCCTTGGTCTCGCCTCTGTGTGCAAAGAGAAACATTTAGCTCAAACTTTTTCTAACTTGAAGCTAAAAATGGTGTACAATTAGCTAGAGAAGAATAAAACTGGTATCCAGAGACACGTGGATATCAGTCTTTGTAACATGAACAAAATAGAGTTTTGCAAATATCAGTATCACATTAAAAGAACGTTTAGGTGAAATCAAACTAGGAATGACACTACAGTGCAGTATAGCACACCGACCTCTACACCTGCTCCTGCAGGGACTGCAGCTCTCTTGCGAGGTCGAACCAGCCTTCTCCTGCGGTGGACATGGTACATCTTCTCTGCAGGGACCCATGACCGAGGCTTGTCATCAGGAGGAATGGTCACCCCGTACTCCCAGCCTGTAGAATACACAAACAGACACAAGCACACACAATGAGTTTTACTTTGTTTCACTTTAGTTCAGATACAAGAACATTTGGTTTGAAGTCCACCCTGTGAGTTTAAAAATTACAATCAAATGTATTGTAACTATTATCACATTGCATCAGAACAGGAGGAAAATAAACAAGAACCATTAAGAGATGCTGCCTTTTTGAGTAACTACATAATGCCAGCTTGAAAAACAAATAGCTCCTCCCTAGATTTCAGCTGGTTAGATCAATGTCCGCACCTTGATCATCCACGGCCCTGTTGACATCAACAGTCCATTTGTCCTCCCACTGCCAACCTGGAGGACAATCAAACTCGCCAGGGTTGTAGCTCTTTTCCCCATTCTGTACAATATAAAATCTCAGTTAACTGCACACATTCATTCACTCATTTATTGATGTTCTCATTTAACATGTTTTTACCATAGAGGTTTATTACAACTCATACAATACGATAGGTTATGTGTTGCAATTCCATCAGAGGCGTGTTTTACTTGCAGCCACCCTACAAATTATTGGCATATAAGCGTGCTGTTCTCACCACATCGGTGAAGGGCTCGGAGGCAGATTTCCATTCTCCACCAGGGAACCGAGTCTCATTTTGGAACACCTCATCCATGAATTCAGTGTGTCCTGCATCTGCCTCTGTCAACAGACTAAAACATAAAGTCAAACATATGTTATATTTGTGTGTGTGTGTGTGAGAGAAATATGAAAACATTTATTTCACAAAGCCCACTTAAACCCACAATGTGCAGAATTTGAAATTCTACACTTTGGCATTCCCCAGTGGTCGTATCAAAAACACCCTGGCAAACAAACGTACTTTTCCAGGATAAAGTTGATGAACCAAAGAGAAGTGACAATTTTCATGTTTACAAGTTGGGAGTAACCCAACTACTGGCTGCACTCCAGCTAAAACTTTGTTGAAATAAAACTGTTGAGGGGCATTTTTATGGTCTGTGTTCCTCTTGACTATAATGGTTCAACTATGTTATACAACTTAAATGGAAAAAAACAACAAAAAAATGTTATTTATTCAACTTGTTCCTTATTTTGTCACTTGTCTGCAGTTACTTGCTCCCAGAAATGTACTGACAATGTTGGCATGGTAAACCCAGCCATTATAGATGTAAATGCAGAGCCAGGATTGAAGAGCAGAGAGTGGTTGTTCTTAAGTTGACAAAGGTAGATTTGAAAAGTAAGTGTACATAACTTCCAGCTTCCCAGCACACCCTGGCACTTTGTCATTAAATTGTGGTCTATGGCATGAGAGGAATGTAAACACACACAAGGCAGAATTAGTCCACTTCCTCTACTTAAGTGCACACAGTACAAAGAATGTAAGAATTATGTTCAACCACTATAACCAGCACTTCAACTAGCGAAACAAAAGTTATAACTGGTCTAAATCCTAATATAACAAGTCACAAGGTCTTCTCCTTGGTCAAATGTTTTACATTTTGCAAGGAGACGAATGCCAAATGGTTAGGTCGTCTCCAATTATACTAATTATACTCACGCTTTCTCTGGGTCAATGAACCAGTCGCCCTCCCACTCCCATCCTCTGGGGGGAATGAAGTACTGTTGTTTCAGCTTCAGTTTGCCTGTTACATCTGAGTATTTGTAGCGTCCCACCAGTCCTGTGGTTCCCCACTTCCCAAATACCTGGGCCTGGTTCTCATACTGTAACGCAAACAATGACATGTTTAATTTTAGGTGCTGACGTGACTTACTGGCTTTCAACAACAAAGAGATTTATAATTAGAGCATTTTCTTTTAACTTTAATACATGCCTCAACAATTTCCAAAAATACTTAAATACAAAAAGTGATTTCATACTTTGTTATGACCATTATATTTTGGAGTAACATACCAGCTCAGCGAACACACTGAAGGTTCCCTCAGAAAAGGAGTTGAACTTTTTCTCATGTGTAGACAGACCCAGCCACATGTTCACTCTAATCTGAACTGGCACCTTCAAGCCCTTGGTCTTATCCATGGGGTACTGAGGGAGACAAAATATCACCAGGAGCATTTTGAGTCCAGATAAATGGAGTCTTTTGCGGTAACTTTCAGCAAAATACCCAACTGCAACTTAGCTGACATACACTATAACATGTTCGGACAAAATCTAAAAACATAATACATTTTTCAGTTCTATTTACTGAACTATGGGCCTGTACCTGTAAAAAGACAGTCTGGGTCTTGCCACAGTCTCGTCCACAAGCCTGTTCACTGTATGTGGAGAAGAGGATTTGGTGAGCAGGGATGCGACTGTAGGCCACCCTCTTCTCACCCCGCAGCATCCAGATGATCACATCAGGCATGCTGTTCTGAGGCTGGAGGATGAGAATAAAAAGTGCAAAAAAACATAATTTATCCATAATGTAACATTATTAGCAATAGTAATAAGATCCATTAATTGAGATTCAACGTCCTGCCAGCGTCAGTCAGTGAAAATATACTTTTCTACATTCAACTACAAATAATTGTTACTGAAAAGCAGTTTGAAGTGAGAGCGTTTGCTTGCTGTGTTTGTACCTCCTCAGCCAGCAGTTTAAGTTTGTTCAACCAGGTTTCAATGTCAGTGAGTGTGTCTCTGATCTCTCTGGCCTCGTCCCTCATGCGTCTGGCTCCTTCCTTGATGGTGGTCAAGGCGCTGTCTCGCATCTTCTTTAACTGGATGTCCAGAGATGTCAGGTTGGGTCGGCCCTCCAGCTCAGGTGTTGGGTAACTGAGGGACAGATGAGACATAATGACACTCTTTTAAATCTAAATTATACACAAACTTGGATTATACCAAGGAATTACCCTGTAAACTCTTACATCTTTATGGGCTTACTACATATAGCCATTTTTGGTTTATTTGTTATTCAGTGGAACTTTTCCTTGCCCTTTCCCTGACTCCCATGGGTTCATTTATTACATTTAAAATGCACTGATCCAATTGAGCAGTTTTTTCTGCAACACCATATCCTCTGCTTACCTTTCTAAGTCTTCAATCAGCTGATTGAGCAACGTAAGCCACACCTCTGTAAGTCGGTTGTCAGACACTTTGGCTGAGAGAGCAGTTTTAAATGCCTCCAGGTTGGATTGCTGCAACAAGAAAAAAAAAAAAGATTATGTACGCACACATTCCAAACATCTGCACAATGGACTATGTTTTTATAGCCACAAACACCACAGGCAATAAAACAAACTCGTATTCAAATGAAAGCAATCAATCTATGTTTATGAGGATTACAGAGAATTATGCTGTATTACCAGGTGGTGAGTAATGTAGAGGATGATATTCATTGTGTCCAGACGGTGGCTGATGTCCTCCCAGAATGACATAACCGCAACAACCGGCTTGGTGCCAGCCCAGGGAAGGTAGTAGTAGTGGTTACCTTGAAAAATAACACACTATTTGAACAAATTCTTTTGACACGAAAGCGCCTCGGAAGTGTACAGACCAAGCATCACATGAGATTGTAGCATCGCTCACCATCAAACATAGCACAGCTATACTGAGTCGTGGAGGCCAGTGGTTTGCAGGTGGTGTCCAGTTTGTTACCGTAGTTACCAATGCTGACTTCAAATTGGATTGGTTCTCCAGGTTCTTGTATCATGGTGGCGCTGTGGAAGACTGCACACAGACAGTACTTCCTCCTCCTCTGGTACTTCTAATGGAGGGAAGGAAACAGAGGAGAGAAGTTTTAACTGAACAACATCATGTTGAAGTTCATGGACAAGTTTTATGCTGATCATATCCTGTGATCCAGCACCTACTAGCTCATTTGTATTCATTAACAAACTTCCCTAAAGGGCTTCTTGTCTCAACCTGTCTCCATAAATCCACAATAAGAGTGAATTGAACCACACTGCCAGATACCACACAGTGGATAAACAGTCAAAATTACCTGTACCACCAGGATGTCATCACTGTGGATGCTGTCTACTGTTTTGTCCATTTTCCCCTCCAGCTTAGTGGACATCTCGACAAGGATCCTGCCCCTGTAGGCCACACCTTCTCCCTGTGCAAAGACCACAACCAGGAAGTTTAACATTGTAGGCTACTTATTAGAGTCTAACAAGTCCAATCATGTCTACACCACTACCTTTCCATAATTGAGATCTTCGTAGGGATCTGGCAGGCCGCTGAACTCTCTGGGGCTGCCATACAGGTTGATATAGCTAGGCCCAAAGACGGGCAGAAAACCCACTTCAGACTCTCCTGTGTTTGCTGTGGGGAAATGGAAACGGCTTAACCTCTTTTCAATCAATGCGTGTTCATCTGAGCAAAGCTTTCAGGTTAGTATGCAAGTGTTGCTGTATTTGAGGTGGTGGTTATGCATAGACCAAGGTGAAAATAGGGAAGGCTGGTTAAGAGAGTGACAGACACAAAAAAAAAAAAAAAACATTGACAATGACATTTAAATCCTAATACTAGTGTCACAGCAGAACACAACACAGCTTTACTTGTTATATGCACAGCACTCAGACTTATTCAGCAATCTATAGCGCAAAACATGCTTGACACGTCACATCTCATGCAACACAGAGCAAAAAAAGCACAGCTGAACCTTCATACGATGGTATTTCCCCATTTCCCGCATGTTCCTCTATACCAGGAAAAAAAAGACAATTCAAGTACCATTTAGAAGTGAGTACAAACAGACACATAACAATATTTTTCAACTGTATTTTTCTTTTGACTTTAATATAGCAACAATTATTGTATATCTAGCTGAGATGCAAAGGCTGTCAACTCCAGCACTGGAGTTTTCACATAAGACAGACTTATTGGGCATTTTTATTGGGCGTAATTATATTTTCTAATGTTTCATTGTTTTTTAAAACCACAAAACAATTAGCATACCTTCTATCTCTCCACCAGAGGAGGCTATCCTGGCCAGGTTCAGATATGTGGTACCAATAGCATCATTTCCAGTCAAACGATCCCTGCAATCATGTGATTAACATGCAAATCATATAGTGTAGTTGAATTGGTGTGCTCTGCTTTTACACTACCTAGTGGTGGAAAGATGTGGAGCAGAAACAATGCATCTTTTGGCTCTGGGACCCAAGGATCTATTCAACACCTACTAAGGTGACACAGTTTTTCTGACCTTTTCCTCTTACACTCATTTCCCACCAGCCTTCCTGGACTTGACTTATCTGCCTGACTCATACTCCCAGAGGCATGCAGTAATGAATATTAGCTGAGACACGGTGCCAACAGGATCCCAGAGTGTGTTATTGAGGGGAAGGGAGGGGCCAGCACAGTTTGAGTCAGACTGCCACATTATTCTCATATGGTTGATGATGTGGCATGGACACATGCACACAAATACAGCTGACCATCTGCAGGACTACTGTGCTTCACTCTCAAAACCACAAGTAAATCTGAGGATGAACACTACTTCTTTACATTCCTTCCTTCTTGACCACAAAATGACACTAGATACTTCAGCTATTGAATATAAATTGCAATTGTTCGACTTACCAATCAAAGACGGTCAGTTTGACACGCTCACACATAGAGGGGAACTACGGCAGAAAATACAAGGAACAGGTTAATCAGAGTCAGACTGAAAGTAATTTGTGTGCTAGGTCAGAATACAGCAACAGTATCAAGCCGTAGGATCTGTTACCTTCACTTGGAGGTTCAATAATTGGTTCCACTCAGGGTTTGCATTCTTCTCGATGATCTGAGTGCACAGCTGGAGAGACAGCAACATATGTCAGCCTGTCCTATATAATAATTAGCAATCAGACTGCTTACAGTCAATGCTGCTAATGCAAATGCTGTGAAGATTAACAGAAACCTTTTTGCCTGCGAAACGAGCTTCTAAGAAGGGATCCACCAGGTTCTTCTTGTTTCCATCTCCTCCAAAGATTTCCTTCATTGTTGTGACGAATGCATCATCCACTAAAATGAGCAAACAATGGAGGAATCAATCAGTCATATTTTATTTAGGAGTATGGTTATATATGTTTCTTGTCTGTATCCGTTTTTCCAGCCATTAAATAGGAAATAATAAATGTACACACTGTGTAAATTAAACATCATATTACTGTTATAAATACAAAACCATGATTATACTACAGTGTGTCTTACTCTGGGGAATGTCTTCAGCTCTGAACACCTTCAGTGACAGGGTAGCCCATCGCAGCGTGACACCAGCTGGCATCAGCAGGTTACTCTCTATGTCATCCTGGTCGTCATTAGATCCCCTTTTCTCCTCCTGTGTGTGTGTGTGTGTGTGTGTGTGTGTGTGTGTGTGTGTGTGTGTGTGTGTGTGTGTGTGTGTGAGAATGAGAGAGTGTGAGAGAGAGACACACAACATATTTACATGAAGATTTACATGAAGAAAGAGAAGCAGCCAGAGCCAGTAAAAATCTGTCAGTAAGTTTGTCAGTCATACCGGAGGCTCGTCCCCAGCCCCAACCACAAAGAGGCTGACTTTGAGGTAGCCTTTAGCCCCAGAGCTGGAGTCATCTGGGTCATTTAAGAGAAGCCACTTCCTCATGATACAGTGGGCTGCAATAAGAAACACACACCCTTTTAAATGCCATAATGTAAAATGAAAACTAATTGCAATAATGCAAACCCAGTGTATGGTTCTACAAAATAAACAATGGCATTCTCTGAACAAATGTAAATGACACACAAATCTGTGGTTTGTGATAAGCTTACCTGGCTCATCATACACATAACCAACGTCCAGCTGTATGAGAGAACAAAGAGATCAGTCAGACTGTTGACAAACACATTTACCTCATACTATCACACATTTCCGACAATGTGGGGTAGATATTACACACGGTACCTTGAATGCTCCCATGAGACTGTCAGCCCTCAGTGAATAGGAGTTATACACCTGCAGGGAGGAAGGAAGCAAATTCATTTTTTCGTACGTTCACACATATTGACAGACGACAGGACCTCATAATTGACATTTACTGCATTTACCCGAAAGCTGAGGTTCTGTTCAAACAGATCTGATGGTAGCATGTGGACATTGTAGAAGAACATCTGCAAAAATACAAAAAAAAAGTTATACAAAGCTTAAATGAAAATAGGAGACAATTACAGCTCAACCAGAACTTGTGTCATGGAAAAAGAAGAAAGACTTTTATTAGATTTAAACTCTGTGCGGTCTGCAGACACAGAGGAACACACAAATAAGAGTACCTCATCAAAGAAAGGGTTGTTTCCCCTCTTGATCCGGGTCCTGTGGGTCTGTCCACACACATTGACCTTCACCACTGGTTTGATGTTGTTGCCGGGCAACTGACGTGCCTCAATGATCCGGACACGGATCTGACAGCACAGGATCAGTTAGCATGAATGAATGTATTTAAATCTGTAGGTGAACATCTAATTCAGACCAACAGTGTCAATATTTTATTTGAATACTTGGGAACCTTAGACACACCAAATACTGGGTAATGATGTAGCTACACCAACAGAAACTATTATTGCTTCATTAAGAATGGAGATTTTGCTTGATTATTATCATTTCATTCATGATTTCATTTCAAATGTCAATATTTATTGTATGATTTCAAATGTTTTTAGTGGGCTACCAGTGTATGAAATTCATTTGTTTCCAGTTAATGTCAGCAGGAGCAGAGGAAACATATTCCTGTTACAATACTTACATTTACAAAGCTCAACTTCAGATCTGTACTAATATTAATGTTAGACTTTGTACTCCTTGTGAAAGCCACTATGTGTATGATTTGAAGATTTCTAACTATCCAGTGGTATTAAAAAATGACACAGTGGCAGACAGCGATCCATGCCACCAATCCATTTCCCTCACAAACAAGAAGAATGGGCTGGAAGCAATTCAGACTGCATATTTTTTCACAAGGACTGACTCATCTTTCAACAAGCAAAAATGTATGCCATTAGAGTCCTTTAAAAAGATACTTAAATCACATAACAAGTCCAACACATAGTGGCTTGATTTACATCTAAACAGGAACTATGTAGCACTGAAGAAGAAACACACACTGACCTGGAAGTCCTGAGGTTTATTGACTAGCCTGTGGCGATTCTGTGCCCTGGCCAGCCGCTGGCGTAGGTTAGCAGGTTTACCGGTCTTACCAGGGGATGAGGCGACCCCTGCAGAGCCACTCTGGGCCCCATCAAGTGTGGTCTCATCACCCCCATCACCATCACCACCTATTCAGAAGATGATGATGAAACACCTTACTTATTACAGCAAGTGTTTGTAGGAATCTGTCTCGTTCCACAGAATTTGACATGCTCAGCGCAGGGTAAAAAGCCTGTGCAGCTGACTATACCAGCTGGCTATAATAACTGCATGATTAAGAATTATACAAAACATACCAGCATCCACTGTGGCATCTCCTGCTTGAGGGTCATTAGGGTTTGGTACAGCATTGGCTGGAGGATCGTAGGCAATTACAAGGTTGATTGTAGCCTGGAAGAAAATGATTAGTCATTCTATGAATTCCTTTTAACTTCTTTGAAATGTAGCCATATTTAACCTGAGCAACATGAAGGTAGTGTTGCTGTAAATCTTAATACTGACAGAAAAAAAAGCTTACTCCTATACTCTGTCCACTTTCATTGACCAAAGGCACATTTTTAGATGGTAGTGATTTAACTTGACCTGAGGCAAGGTCTCTCAAAGAGATTTTGGTTGACCCAAGGAATCTGTCAGGAAAAAACACAGCAGGAAACCATTCAATTCAACAACAGATCTATAATTTTATACATCATACAACATATGACAGGGATACACATTGGGGGAAATTTCCTCTGACAATTATGCACTGATTTCCTGACTTA
Source organism: Scomber japonicus (assembly GCF_027409825.1). Classification (NCBI taxonomy): domain Eukaryota; kingdom Metazoa; phylum Chordata; class Actinopteri; order Scombriformes; family Scombridae; genus Scomber; species Scomber japonicus. The sequence goes on from NC_070597.1 coordinate 18,253,788, forward strand.
TGTCAACCAAAACTCAGGCTGCCATTCAAGTTAGCCAACATATCAGTTACAGTCCACCCAGAAATGAATTGCGTTATGTATGTTCAGTGACGTCACATTCACAATATGGGAATAATGAAGGTTACCACCAAGAGCTAACAAACCCTGCCTTGCTCAGACAAATAAACGCACCCCATGAGCCAGCACACAGTCAACACCACACGGAAGCTACTAAGCAGTGAATCACAGTGTTTACATCACTTATGATGTCCTACACAGCAAACTGAATTGAAATAATTCTTCCATTTGATTTATTGCATATCAGCTATGAACCAGGATGATATTGGAGACTTTCAAACTGGTCCAATCTCTACTTTGTCAGTGGTCAAATAAAAGGATAGTAAACACACAGTAACCCAGTAAACTCTATAGTCTACTGCTACCTTGAAAAAAAACATCCAATTTGTTATATGTGCCCTTGAACCAGTTTTTCTATTAAGTAATTTGCAAACAAGTCAAACATGTTCTGTATGGAACTTTAATGACAACATTGCCCTTAGAAATGATGTGATCATTTAACATATTAATAATTAAGCCAAGACAACTGTCTAATCAATCAAATGGTTGTCAAGATAAGGTTTCTTTTATACAGTCTATGGTTAAAGGATGCAAATAAATTTAAGCTAGAGTTGGTGAGAGGGCTGCATGGCTTTAGGTTTGGCATGTAGAGAACTCATGGACGAAATGAAGGGAAACCAAATGTGGAAAACTGGCCGACTATGTTTGAATAATTTTTGGAGCTATGATTAAATGCAGTCATCAAGGAAGAATGTGTGTGAGTTGAACTGAGTGAATAACAACAACGCATCAGATTATGTTTACTTCAGTGAAAAAAACACTCGGAAGCAGTTTGTTATTGCTTGTGGTGTGCTTGGTGTGTTGCCAATAACCACACAGCTTAATGTGCCGCTTGTTTATGCTACAACATAACACTATTAGCTGTAGGAAGGGGGAGGATCAATTTTACAACACCTACAGAGGTTGAGATAAGGTCAACCATTATTTGGCTGGATGAAATAGTCCACAATGCATCATGCACAAAGTAATAACAACTTGGTAATGGAATGCAGTACATCATGTAAAATGTCTAATATCTTTATTTGGGGTGAATTTAGTAATATTATCTTGGCAGCATTCCTAAGAGAAGGAATTTCCTCAAGATAGGGTGTAACACTTATTCACTATAGACGCTCTATCCAATGACAACACCAAGGGCAAAAAAAAGTACAGCTTTAAAATGGATCTGCAACTGTATATCCTTTGATAACTTTCATTAATCTGGATGGAGTATATCATTGGGCTAAGATGTAGGAAATGTTGACTGATGTGCTGTGAGAGACAAAGTCAGAAATGTGTAAGTATTAAAACATAAAAAGCACTAAAAACTAATCAAAAAACTTTCAATATATTAAAACTAAATGCAGTTATACTGTTCTCCAAAAAACAGAGCAAAGTAACAAAACAAATTGCATGTTGTACTCTATCACTTAGGCAATATTGTTTTAAATGGCTATATATCAGGTTTACACCACTTAGGTCACCACACAAATGGTCTGACAGAAATGGGAGGGATAGTGTGTTATTATTTCAGCAGGACTCTGGGCTCTTCATCAGGGAGGAGGCTGACAAGGGATTCTCCAGGGATTCTCCAGGGATTCAGTGACTCCATAAACCCGGTATGTAGCCTCAAACCCAACAGTGCCCAACAATCATTATGTGTTTTTTTCTAATGGAATCTCAACAATAATGTGAACAGGATTTGGACTTGATGAAAGACTAGCTTCAGAAAGGATGCAACCATTATCCAACACTTCCATGAAATGTGATGGGAGTGTGTGTAGAGTTTTTCCTCATAAAATTCTACCAACTACTTCAAACTTTTTCAAGAATATTTGCATCTCTCAGTTTTATGTTTGACTACATTCTGATATGTGCATTCAAATATAAAACAGATTAAGTCACACTGTGTGATTATATGGTATCAAACCATGACTAGCAATGGTATTGTCCATCTTGTGAACAGAATAGGAAAGACATGCATTCACTGACAACCTTCCCATTGTTTTCCATGTAAACAAAAAGCTGAATGACCAAAACATATTTTGCTGTGACTGGTGAGTCACAGCGAAACATCCCCCATGCCATTATAATTACCCACAAACATTGTGATATAATGCGTATGGAGCTATTATTGAATGCAGATAGTTTTTTGCCTTTTGTCAGGATTTTTGAGTATTCAATAACCAGTGTAACAACAGATGGTGGTGCTCCTTGTTACCAGACTTGTTCTGGTCTTTCAACATTACATGGTATAATAAAATTTTCACATATCTCCATCAGTGATCACTTATCCTTGAAGGGGAACAAATGACACAAGCAGCTCTGAGTGTCCATGGCTGCGTTTCAGCTCAAAACATTAACTCCTCGTTCTCCTGCCATTTCCTTTCACACAATTGTTAGAATTGTTGATTGTGTTTACTGCAGCACTGAAGTGATACAGCTAATCTTGGATGATTAAAGTGTGAAATTTGGGGTTGTAGAGTTCCATGATTATTTTGGTTGCATCCGTGTTTTCAGCACTGCAAAGTTATGGAGTCCAGAAATATGTTTTCACAGACAAGATAGTTGAAAGTAGGTGAAATATTTGGACAGACCCACTGACATCTGACTCTGCTATGTTTATACTGTAAGACTGGAAATGGAACAATACACTCTGGGTAGAGAGCCAATTTGATTTGATGTGAAGCAAGAGCAATTTTTCCCCCCCTCAGTTCAAATTCCCAAGTCTGTTCGTGTAAAACAAGATATTATTTAATATAGTGGCCATTCCATTGTTATTGTAGTGTCATCGCAATATGATTTCTAAAAGTCTGCTGTTCTGTTTTAGATCTCGACTGTGCATCTCTCTAGTTAATGTTTAAATTTGTAGGATAAAAAAGTTCTGACATGCAAAGCAGGTGCAGACCAGGCAAAACCAGTTTCAAACAGGTTTAACAAAGGTTAATTTTCAACCATGAGCTAGTTTTAATAAATCGCCTATCAAGATACTTCTGACTGTATTCATTTTAGCCATACTTGTGCTTTGGCTCCATGAATGGAAATGTCATTCTGTTGGTCCACCACATTGGTACAGACATCTCAGCAACTTTTGCAGTGGTTGCGTAGAAATTTGCTACAGATTCAACATCCCCAGATGATTAATTGTGTTAATTGTAATTTATCATTTCCATCTTTTGTCAAGCACCATCATCAGGCTAAAGTTTTAATTTGTTCAGTACTTTGGTTTATGACTAAATACCTGCTGAACTAATGTAATTGCCATTAGCATCAGTTGTACTTTGCCACTGTAAATGTTAGCATGCTGGTGTTACCATTTAGCTAAAAGCACACAAGACTGTAACTTCTCTGTGTGACTGTACCAGTAAAATCTCACAAATCTGCAAGTGTTGCTGTAAACACTCTAGTTTTGGCCTGTCCAAATACGTACAGCTTTATCTTTTCAAAATAGTCTCTGAAACACTGAAATTAGAGCAGAAGACTTAAAAATCTACCTAAATAATTTGTCATTCCACCACCATCTATTGTTACACAGTATAAAGAAATGCAGCATTTTGTCAGTGTTTAAACTCATAAAAATCACTGCAGACAGAAATGTGATTCCCACATGTTATGATTCAGACTGTACTCCTATGAAGGCAGCAATCATCTGATTCCTGTGTAAAATTGAATCAGTCGTGGAGACACAGACCCCCCCCCCCCACTAATTTTTGGTTGCCATGACAAATTTCCCATAACAAAATCTGGGAAACTATTTAAACAAGAGAAGAAGTCCCCTCACTGCTCCCACTGTGTAGGGATCTTGAGAGAGTGTGTCAGACAGGCCAGCCCAGTGGAAAACTTTACTCAGTTTAATATGGACTCATGTGCTGGAGACACACATTTTAAAAGCTCCTCCCTCAGTTATGACTGTTCGATGCACAGGGGAAACTTTTACTAGGTTAAGCATATGAACAGAAACAAATCACAGTATGTAGTTTGCTTGACATATTTCATAAGATAGAACCACTTCATATGCTTCATTTTTAGATGAGACTTTGATCGCAGTAATTAGTGATGTTGAGGAGACATTCTTTGTGGTTGGTCTAAATTGGTCCCATATGTGATTCTAGTAACAATCTTGAGGCGTTTTGGAGCAATGTAGAAACATTACAGCACTTGTTTTTTCCCCACACAGTATTAAAGCTATTCGTACACACAATGTGCACTGCAATCACTCCATCAGCGTAACAAAATTTGACTATATTCAAGAATTTCCCCTTTCCTCATTGATACATTGCCACACAAGTCCCAGAGGGAGAGAGAGGGAGAGAGAGGGAGAGAGAGGGAGAGAGAGGGAGAGAGAGAACACAAACAACGATTCATCTATCCATTGTTGCCCAAGCAGGATCAGTCATCCCACACATCCTAGCAAGTCTCAGCATGGCAAGCAGGGTGTGAAGGGGTAGATAGAGTCAGCAGCATAACTCAAACAGTGGGTTACTATGAAGGCATCCGACTTTGCTTCCTTGTATACTACTGTGTCAGTGTTGATAAGGTCTGTTCTAACCAGCTGGTGGTAGCAATGTCATGTGCAAATGCTTATTTTGCAGCCAAGCCTGAATGTCATGGACGTCACCTTTTAATGTAAAACAAAGACACACACGCAACTCAGTTCCTATTAGCAAATCTGCTGTTTGACTAAACAGACTTACTTTCAAGAAGGTCTACGTTCAGACAAGAAGAGGTTTGCACTGTGATTCACTGAAGTGAGGTGAGGCAAACAGCTTGCCTGTTGTCACTATGATCCTGCGGTTGCACAGAGCATGAAGCCAAAGCTAACAGGGAGCTAAATTCCTGGAGCTTTACTGTACTTACTTATCTTTCCCAATCGTCTCATAGTCTTTCACAATCACATCTAGGTAGGAGCTGGAGTCCAGTGTGTTGCCCTTCAGATCAAACTCAAGCACCTACAAGACAAGAAGTTGGACACGCAGTCCAGCAGATATGATGATGCAACTACTGTTTTGTCCAGAAGAAGCAACATTTTATCTGAGAGCAGAGCCTTTCATTCAATATCAGCTGGGTTACAATGATTTGACAACTCAGCCTGTATGACATAATATACTGCAAGACAGACACAATAACTCTTTCTTTACATGAATAATCTATTGACATGGTGAACGCATACTGACAGTCATGTGGTGATTATCACATTACCACACGATGTCCAGTACTGTATTAAAAGTGGACATATCTAGTACAAAATCAATTACTCCCGCATTCCTAGGCAGCTGCTGTAAACTATCTTTGATGAAAAAATCAAAGTAGAACAGTCAAGCAGAATTACACTGATCACATGTTGTTCTAGATGTACTACATTTTATCCGTGTTCCACATTTTATTCATCTTAATGGAATGTAATGCATGCAAGTATATACATGAGTATTTTGCCGGCTGTTGCTATACTGTGGCGATTAAAATATGTACAACTGCAAGGATCTGCAGAATAAGGCTGGATTTTAGCTTTTTGCATGTGTTTGTGTGTAATAGAGATTTACCTCATTCCATACAGGATTCAGCTCACTGTCAATCGATTTTGTTTTCTTCTTTTCATCTGAAAGTGAAACAGTTTGATGTGAATACTGATTGACACCAATCTGTAAATAAATCACCCATTTATTCTCAAAATGAAGAAACTAATGGCTTGTTAAGACAAGGACTCACATAGATCAGCCAATAAGTTAATGTGTATTGAAAAACATTTTCCTACTTGTTTTTGCTGAGGTACATGGAATTCAGAGGACAATCATTTTTTTATGTTACATGCTAGTTTAGCAGTCCTTTCCCTAACAAACTGGGGTTTCCTGTGTTTTGTTTAAACTGGCATATTTCTCCCAAGTGGACAGTGGTGCCAGCAGGCTGCACTTTTGACTTTTAATGGGAAGATGGAAAAAAGAGAGAAAGGGAAGCTGCCACACCTGTATGCCATGACGACAAGGGTACAAACACAACAGCTGCCAACAACTAGGGCTGATTGCCAGGATCAGCCAATCTGACAGGACCCTGTGTCTGATATAATTGGATTTCAGTAGCTATAGGCCAATTTCAAACTTTTCTCCCCATTTTTCTGTCTGAGGTCATTCATGTGCATATATCCTACAGAATCCAGTAAGATCCTTACCCAGCTGTTTTGGCATCTGGAAATGTCATGACAGGATAGTAAAATCTCCAGTTTTTAAAAAGAATGCTGCATTTAGACCTAGACCTTCTGAATACTCAGCAAACTATCAGAAAATTAGGGGAAACACATCTTATGAACGCACATGTTTAGAAGAGCAATACTTTCTTTTAGCACAAGCTGCCATAATAAATGTTACTGCAAAAACGATCAAGTCTGGTGACGTCATTCCGGATAAAAGTACCAATTAAGTGACTATAAAATAATTTAGCGGCATAGACATAGACTTTACATCATGATATGAATTAATATTAGCCTGTAAGTTTTCTCCCTGAGCTGCAAGACTTCATAAAAAAAGTTACTGACCTTTAAAAACCACTGTTGTAATCGGATCAGGACTTCCAACCTTCTTTTTAGGCAGACCTTGAGCCGATTCTACCACAACCCGCAACATGGTGACAATCAAAATAAAAAGCAAATCAGTGAAATGAATTTGTTTCAACTGGACTGTGGCACTCTGGCATCCTCTCCCTTACCACCCCATCACTGAAGCAGTCAAGGCAGAGCGGAGGAAAGATATTTCCCAAAGTCTCTTTTGTTGGGAATGAGGGGAGTTGAGGGCGGATCATGGGTGTGTAATTATACTGAATGAAAACCCGCGAGCTGCTGCTGCCATCCTGCGAGGGGTTGACTGGATTAACATGAACTGCAGCAACATCAGCGAAGAAAATAGTTTGCATGGCCTAAATGACCAAATTATATAACTTAACGAGTATATTGACTCCACGGGATAGTTTATACTTGAAATACAAGAATGGCGATGATGGCAACCGTGATTTTTCATTATATATTGACCAAACATAAATAAAAAAAAAAAAAAAAAAAAAAAAAAATCATTGAAAATTATTGATAAAGTTAATGTTGTTTAATTTAGTGGGCCTTAATGTCATCAAATGTTTATTGCTAAATGTTAATTATTGACTGGCTCACTATATTTCAGTTGGTGTGAGCATTTATGTCATAGTTTGCTGTGGCTCTATCTAGTGGCAGTGCACCGCAACAACATGTATCATGTTGTTAGTTACACATTTCATTTAGTACCAAACATTAGGACTACCCACACTGAATGTAATATATCCTGAAATATGATCTTATATTACCCTGCATTGTCTTGTTGCTGCTTTATATCAGTGGTTCTCCTCAGTCCTGCAGCTCTGTTGTTTTTCCTCTAATCATGAAATCAAGAAGCTGTTTACACCTGGGTGTCCAGGTGACTGAAATTAACCAAGAGAGACAACTTTCAATGTTTTAAGGACAGGAACCAGGATCAGGATCCAAATCTGGGATTTGTATAAGATGAATCTTTATAGATTATTTTGCTTGGTATTTGATCATCTCAGAAACAGTTAAACAACATCTGAAAACTAGTATGTTTATACAATGCTGACCTATTTATGATAATTCAGATACATTTGTGAATTTATAAAAACAAAAAAAGGAATATATATATATATATTTCTTTTTTTTTTTCTTACAAATTAATAATTAATAATTTAACACATTAATTATAAATGTTAAGTAGTACTGTGATTATGGTTTTATGATTACACCATTGATTAAACTGTTGCTGGTAACTATTTGAGGTGTCCACATATTAAAAGATGTCTGCCAGCCAATCAAAAACCCTCTCCACATAGTCGAAAGCAGGAAAAGCCTAGGCGTAATTAATACACTAATTACTGAAATTGATTATTATTGTTACTACTTCCATGTATGCCATTGCCTCATGGTTGTTGTGTTCTCTTGGTTTCCAATGTGAACAGCCTACTTCTGTTCAGTTCTTTTGGTCATTTGGTTTTGCTTATTTAGGGTTGAGTTGATTGAAGCACTGCACTGCACTGGTTAGCTGATGTTAAATTGGGTTTATGGGTTCTCTTGGATGGTTTAATGTATGCTCAGTTGTGTAGGAGTGCACTCATCCCCAGCCCCTCTTCCCCTCCACACCTGCCCTGCCCTCACTGTTTTTCCCCAGTTTTCACACCTGTCCTGTATCAGTCTCATGAGCCCTGTCCTGTCCCCAATGTCCTCCCAACAAATCAAATCCCAGCCTGGCCATAACTAGTCACCTGTTCCCCATCGACTTATTAGTTCTGTCTGTATTTAAGTTTTGGTTTGCAGTTCAGGTTTGTTGTATCCTCTGTTCAGCCCTGTTTTGCCTTGCATTTAGTTTTGCTCAGCTAGCTTTTTTGTGTGTGTTTTTTCTTCAATTCCAAGAATAAACACCTTTTTCTTCAGCTCAGCTTTTGCCTTTGGTCTCAGCATTTGGGACCAACTGCTCTGCTACCCATGACAACCTGTGCTTTAGTTTCTGTGATAAGTCAAAAAAGGTATTTCACTTTGAGCCAGAAGTTATTGTTGTAAATTTCATGTCATTTCATCATATATCAGATGAATTATGTAGACAGTTGCAGACAGTACTACTGTTACTGATGTGGATAGGGCTAATATTAGAGCTGATTCTTTAAGGTGGAAGATATTGCCCAGCAGGCCAGAATCCACTGGGACATAGGTATCTTCATTAAACACAGTGTAAGGCCACTCTGGATAGCTCATGCTCATTGAAGTGGTAAGCAGAACTGCTGTGGGTTGCCTGGCAGTAATGAAACTGCATTAGTTACAGAGTTTTGTAAGGCTATTAAAATATGACAGTATCATTGCTTGTTGCTTTTTTTACTTTATAATTTATTTGCACATGGCATATGTTAGTTTGTAATTAACTGCCCAATAATTCTGTATAATCCTCATTGTGTGTGGATAGTTGAACTGTCCCTGAGCAAAAGTTACCAATCTTAACTCCACTGGGTCCTGACCAACCTTGCCTCTTTAAATGATTAACCCTCTGAGGGCTTGTCTGTGGGGTTTGACACTCTGTTACCCCCAGCAGACTTGCAGTTATTTTGGAAACTCTCATCTCACCATGGTCTTGTCATCAGTTATGCGTTGACTTTGCTTTCTCACACTTGTGACGGGTGGCTTCTCGATCCATCGACCTGGACATTCCTTCCCTGTGTGGAGACAACAAGCTTTGTTTGAGCAAATTGTGTTTGCTTGAAAAGGCCGAGGATGAGAAGGAAACAAAAGCCCAGCATGTTAAGCTCGGAGTGAAGATCTCAGGTTTGCCTCAGCATTTGTGAGAGGAAATTGTGGATGCCGTATCTTGGACTTAAAGAGCATGAACCACTGACCAGTCTGGATTAAATATGGATTTAAAATTTTAACATCTGGAGCAGTATCTGGTATTTGGAAGAATGTAAAGAGGGTTTCAAATAGTGAAGCTCATGTTATCAATATGGATACCTTGAGAAACAACAAAAATCCATGGATGTATTATGAGACAGAGGTTCCCCACAGTAGGTTTTGGTGAGTTTTCTTCAGTTTGCTCTTATGCATTTGATCATGATGAATAATTAACTTTTTTATGACCTGTTAGAGCACACAAAAGCTTGTTTTTTTATTTATTTATTTTTTGTACGTTATGGTCGAGATGTTCACATGTACTCTTGTCATCCTCTATCCATATATGTGTAAAATTAAAATAACTTGTCAAGTGTTCTATGATACATTTGCTTCTCTATGGTTCAGTGACCCTTTTTGATTACACATTTTCTCCACTTGAAGCATACCAAACATTAACAGGAATCCTCCTCCTCACACAGTTCCAGCCTCTTTTAGAGGAAATGGCCTTTTAAAGTTCTTGTTCACCAAAGTAATGCACTTTTATTACTTAATTATTTTATGGTTCATTTAGTATTGTTTGATTGTTAGAAATGTACATTATGTAAGGGACCACTCATCCATGTCCTAATGGACCTGGAAAAGAGCTCACAATGCTGGGACATGTGACTCATTGTTGTCCGCCTGTAGTCTCCCTGAGCAACAGGGCCACACAGGAGCTGCTGGTGGTGAGAAACTCCTTGATCTTTCCAATGCATCCCCCAAACCAAACTTATTCTCCCACCCCCAACATTTACCAAGTACAAACATTGAGAAGTACAGTTGAATTTACAAGTACCTCCTACTGCTTGTTCTTATTTATTTGTTCCAGATAAATATGCATTATTATTCATAATGTGATTTTAAACTTTTGTTTACATAAGCAGTGTGTTTTCCCAAAGCGGCCACTTGAGAGCGCTGCATTCATTCTGCAATGAACCCTTTATCAGATGCCAAAGACTGGATGGAGCAGTTAAAACTCTTTTAAAAAATAAAAAATGGCTCCTGAGGATTGGGATCAGAGGCTGCCATCAAATATTCCAACTCCAAAGAATAATGTGAATTTTAGTCCTAATTTTATTACTAACATTTAAGTAAAAGCACCAACATCTGCATCTGTGAGAGGTCTGTCTGAATCCAGTTTACTCAACTGAGTAAAGGAGAAAAACATCTGCAAACATCTCACCAGCTAACAGAAACAATGTAATAACACCAAAGACTACTTGACCTTTGGGAAAATGCAGCTATGTCGTCTTTAATTGGTGTTCACTTACTGAGCAAGTTGGAAACCTTGCAATTTCTGCAAATATTTTCTTTCATTTCTGTGCAGTGATCCAGCTATTGGAGTCAGTCCTGCAGAGAAACTGAGTCCAGAACACCTGCAGTTGTTGAGAAATGCATTTACCTGTTCAAAAGCTGGACTACAGACACAGAAGAGTGGAAGAAACCGAGGAAGAAGTGAAGAACGTGGAATGGGGTTCAAAGAGTTTCGGGAAGTTCTACAGTCTGTTATTGGTCCAGATGTTGAGGGTGCTTGGGTTGAGAGGTTCTTCAGTGAGGTATAGACAAATTCTGAGGTGTTTTTGTGACACTGTTGATTTAAAAAATAAAAATAAACATGATACAGCACATCCCATCGGCATAAAGATGGCTTCTAGATGCTGTTGTAGGGCCACTGTGACTCTCTTAATTTCTCCGTATTCAGGTAGATATCTGCTGTACAGGACAGATAAAGTGGCAGCAGCTGTGTTCATACCTGCTTCTTGAATACACAGAGAGAGAGAGTGCTTCCATCCCCAGAGCTGCTCTTTTGGACTCAAAGCTACAAATCAGACACTGCTCTCACAACAAGGTAGGAATCCACTGGTATAACTCTGGTCTATTGTATAAGTTTGGTGCATCTTTGTAGGATGTCTAAACAATTACACTGAATTACAGTCAAAAACCTCATACTTTTAGGTGCTTTCAGACCAAACTGTTCCAGCAACTCCCTGAGAGGACCTACTCACTCCCCTGAGATTCCTTAAAGGGATTTTTTTCTAAAGTTTTTGGACAACAAGATGGACTATTCTGTCATCGGAGCTGAGTGTTCATATGTTCATAATGATGTCGGAAAGGAGATGTGTTTTGTTGCAATGTTTGAAGGAAAACGCTAGTATTAAGAGCTATTGTTTATACAGGTTTTTGTTTTTTTTAAGTGGTGGTTTCTGGTGCTGCATCAGTGCTGACTCATGTGTGACCAATCAACATACACTTACGCCTGGACCAGTCACCATACACTTATGTCACTCAAACTTCCTCTTGAGGCGGGAAAGTACCCTGATGTAGGAGTTAAAAAGTCCCTCAAAATGGCAGTGGAAGAACTACGATCTTTCCCAGTTCCTTTCAGTGTGGACACGATAAAAAGGGGGTACTTCCTGCAGCAGTTCCTGGAACTGTCAGAAAGCGCCATTCCTGACAATGAATTGTAATAAAACAAAACAAAACCTTTAACCTCAACCATCTCAAACACTAAAGCTGAATGTCAAATAACACTGAATCATATTACTAAGGTCTTATTCGCAACTTGTCAACCATCAGCTCCAGAGAGTTTTATTTTTTATTTTAGCTCATATCTAAAACTTTAGTTTAAAAGGTTTACTTTACTGTTTGTCCCCTCTCCCCTGAAAATGTGTTTTTCTTCTTGTACGTTGAGTTGGATGTTTGAGTTTCACTGTGCAGAATGATGATATACACTTAAAGGCTGTTGTCACTTCTATCTACTGAAGGGGTAAAGTTGTCTAAAAATCAGAAATGCTCTGTCTATTCATTGTCCCCAGGTTAAATATCTGAGAGATATCTAGGGACTATACTGCAGTTGATATTCAATGTGGGATAGTGGTTGAGCCCATTTATTTTATATAGTAGCTGTATAACCCATTAATTTTGGGCAAATCCTTCACATAAGTTTTAACAAGTGAATGGTGTATGATTATACATATACAGTTCTTACAAATGATACTAAATGTTATAATGAAGATTGAAACATTTCAGCTTTTAGCACTCCGCATATTTCTATTCTGTATTCTCCTTATGTTATTTTTTAGTACTTTTAATCATCAAATAACCTTTTGTATTAATTATATTTGTGCTCATTGCTCTGCAGCGGGAGCCAACAGTGCGTGTGGTTGCTGTTTCCCATCCTCCTCCACTCCGCTATATTAGTGTCAGTAAGGGGGGTCAGATCACTGTCTGGAACAGCAGCCTACACATACTCAAAACTGTAGGGGTGAGTGACATCATGATATTTAATACACATGGTACTGTTCAAGTATAACACACACACACTCTCACTCTTTTTACAATAATCTGCAGCTTGCCGGAGACCCAACAGAGGAAGTAGCCAACACAAGGCGGTTCAGAGGCTGGACCACTGATGCTGTCTACATGAGCAATGTCCACAAGGTTGCCATATCAACTGACTGCAGGGACCTGCATTTTGTAGATGTCTCCACAACAAGTGTATTTGAAGATGTCCACCTGTTTGGTACACTACGTTTCTTAAGTGTAGCCTATTTAAAGAAAATAAGTGTATAATGATTTAAAAAAAATTTAAATGTTCACTTTTTTTCTCATCATTCCTCCAAGGGTTTCGGAGTGTGCCGACTGCACTTTGTTACTGGCATGATATTCAGGTATTGACCTGTCTCTATCGGGATGTTGTTGTTTGAACTGGATGAAATTACTCAGAAAGCAATAAGTGAATCGCTTTAATCCATGTGGTTATTCTCCAAGTTTCCAGAGCGACCACCTTTACTGCTACTAGGGGATGAAAAAGGAGGAATCCACCTGATGTGGTTCCTGAACTCATCTAAAGGGCTTTTTAAGAATCCCACCAAGAAGGAGAACGGGCCACAGAGGATCTTCTTCCCGGCAAGCCTGACTTTCTCTGTTAAATTACTGAGCTCAATGTCTGGCTACAGTCCAGTTTCCAATAACACTTTAATTTGTTGTTATCCGTCTTGACATCAGGACCTTGGTGAACACTCCAGCATGGTGTCCTTCCGTTACATCCCCAACATCCACCAGGAACCAGTCAACAGACTGATGTTCGAGCCCAGTACCAACGTCATCATGTCATCATCAGAGAGTGACAACACCTCTGTGGTCTTTATGAGCGTGTCACTGAAGCAGGAGCCTTACATCTGGAAATTTAAGCAGGTAATTATTTTGTTTAATTTGCTGACATTAGTAAAGATTACTGTCCATCATAGTTTTGGATAACATACCAATATATGTATTGTACCTTTATGCAGGTTAGTGCTATACAAAGTGCCTCACAGATGACCAGAAATCTGATAATAAGACAGTACAAATATAAACAGTAAAACAAATTGAGACTAATGCACATGGGAAGAAAAAGATATGAAGTCTAATAATGAAACCCATTTAATTAGAAAATTAACTAAATGAAATGAAAACTAGATTAACACTAGTATGGAATATAAATATTTGAAATGACCATAAATTGTTAAATACAATCAAATAAAACAGTAGTATGAGAAGTAGAATTCAAAAAGAGCAAGAGGTACATATCTACTGTTTTTCTCTTTTTTGAGAAAGTAGTTATTTTGGCATTACTGTGACCTTGTTTATCTGTTTAAATAAAAAATCATTTTGTGTTTATCCAATTTCGTTTACCTTGTTTTTTTTGTCTTTCCCTGGATAACATCGCTGTTACTCCCCTCATCCGCTGTATTTTTATTCAGGGACATTACACCACTTCTGAATAATATTGAGGTCAGACGGACACAACGCTCTATCACTGTGCTCTTGTCTGGGTGACCCTGTCCCAACTGTGGGGGTCAAGGTCTTAAAATCAACTTTCATTCCATTAAATCTGTGTAGTTGTAGAGAATCGGTTTATACAGCATGGAATGTCCTCACTTGCCATATTATGTAACCTTTTGATTGAATTATACTTTAGCCACAAGAACAAATATCAGATGTGATGTAAGTTACTTTCATTCCATGCAGTGAAGACAGCCTCATGACTACTGTTGCTCAAAACACTATTAAACTGGGTGGTGATGCTTCCTGTTATTTATTATGGTATTTTTTTTAACAGGCAAACTCATTTTAAGGGCCAATTAAATGTCTGACAATTTTACAATAAAACCACCCTTAAAAAGTCCCCAGTGTTAAACTAATGAGGCCAGCTACTGTAACTTGATTTGTAGCATTTAAAGTAGTCATGTCTTTTTTTCCAAAGGACAATTGAAACAGTACACTTCTGTCTACACTAAAGCATGTTGTTTTTAGTTTTGTGTGCCATCTTTTTGTCTCTTTTTGCAGGGGGCCAAATGTTTTGACTACAACGCATCTCTGCAGTTGATGGTCACAGGTGGTTGTGACCGAATGGTTAGACTGTGGACCCGTTTCGTGACTACAAGTCCTGTCGCTACGCTGGTGGGTCACCGCACCGCTGTGTTGGATATTGCAATTTATCAAGTCGTTGGGCAGATCTTCAGCTACTCCAGAGATGCTGTAAGTCATGAAACATGAAGCCTTAAAGACAGGAAACTGGACTGATAATGGGTCTATGTAGAGCTTTGAAACCACCAAATTGTTATCTATCATTTATTGTTTATCAATTTAGTTCATACTGTGGGATTTTTATGAATCATGACAAATTACTACTAATAGATCAATATTTGTTCCTCTATCAGGAGCTGAGGGTTTGGGACATTTCCACCCATCACTGTCTGAAAACTATCGGCCTGCCGTTCCCCTGCCTGCAGCCAGGCCGAATCCCAGAGCATGGCAACTTCCCTTTCCTGCTGCTCAGCCCTCCTCTTCCTGAACAGACTCAGCCTCATTTAGTGGTGGGATGTAAGGATTATCTGGCACTGCTTGATCTAGTTGAAAGACAGAGGGGAGGGGGAGGATGGTTGACAGATGAAGCAAGGGAACTTGAGCCAAAGATCCTCAATGGTCCAGCACTGTCCTGTGCACTATACAACCCCACCCTGAGACAGGTGGTGACTGGACATGCAGACTCATCAGTGTCTCTGTGGGATGTTGGGACAGGGAGGAGACGGCTTCAAATCTGCAATGTTCATGGAGAAGATGAACTCACCTGCATGGCACTGGACTCCTCCCACAGAAGACTGATCACTGGGGCCTGCAACGGCACTATTAAGGTTTAACAGCACGTTTTGTTTGCACAAAAACTTTCACCTTAGACACATTAAGTGGCATACATCTTTATTTTATATCTAGGAGAAAGTTTAAAAAGTGTTTGGTAATGAGAAGAGCCTCTTGTTGACCTCTACTGAGCAGGTGTGGAGCTTACTTAACGGCCTTAACCTGCACAAACTGGAGCCTGTCACCAATTCTGAAGTTACAGCGGTGACTTGTCTTCATGGCAACCAGCTGCTGGCTGTGGGGTGGAGCCGACAAATCGCTCAGTACAACATTACTGGTGCCAAGGTAAAACCAAAGATTCCTTAGATTATGAATTCAGAACATATACACGTATATACAAATAAATGTCTCTCTGTGGAAAAATAGAGGAATAATTATGGGACATTAACTGTGACGGAGTTTATTACAGGAAAGACAAGAATAGTGCCACCCATTAAAACATTCAACTCAAGACCAAAAAAGCAATGTTGCAAAAAGCGTAAATGATACATACATGAAAGGTGAAGAATCGTAGTCCTTACATTTTTTACTTTTCCACAAGTTCCTCCACAGATGTTGAATACAGGATGGATGGAGTCCCACACTGTCACGGGAGTGACTAATCTGATAAGGACTTAAAACACTTAACAAGAAAACTTTATCCCAAATTAGACTCGGAAAATGTTACCTGCAATTGTCAAAAAATATCCAGTAAATTCAGAGCTAAATATGTGATATCACTAAATCAGACCCCTTATATGTTTTTATTGTGGTTTCAAAATTGTCTAGAATCAGACAGCCGTATCCACCTACACAGTTATACACACTGACTAAGGTCTAAAGAAGTTTAGATGAATTATTTGCCAGTATAAACACATGAACTGCAAAGTGAGACAAAAGTCTGGGTGTGCAGACGTGCAGGTTTTTCAACCTCAAACTCTTCTGTTACCTTTTACATCTCAACCTAAAACTATCATCTGTTCTGTGGGTACATTCATTCCTGAAGACTACAGTAGTAACATTCAGCGTTCATGCTTCTCCAGCAAATTCTGAACCCTGGTTTTCTTCAGTCATAATGCCTCTCATTGTGAAGTCTCCTGGTTCAGCAGAACCACTCGGCTTTTTTAGAAAAAATTAAACATTTAATGTCTAAAAAAGCTGCTGATGAATAGCTTTAGTAGTAAATGATATCAGCCAATGACGTAAATTTCAAATATATGTATACATGCATCTGGTGACCTAAAATGAGCCTGTGCCTTGCAATACATCTGCACCAGTGTTCCTATGGCGTCCTGATAGTCCATTTTAAAGAGCTGACCACAACCTTTTAGCCCAGAGGTATAAACAAAATCAGTAAACCAGGGGAGGAAATGGAGCAGCTTTTCCGCAAGGCAACACAAACAATTATATGTTGGTTTAGACCATTTGTAAACTGTCACACAGTGAGAAGCCATGTGCAAAGAGTTTCACAATTTCAACAACAAGCCTGTGCACATGATAAGGCCTAAAGTTTGTATTTTATTTGCTGTAGCTGCTGAAATTCAATCTTATTACTGCATACAAATGTCCCTTGGATATATTGTATAAATAATACCACAACATAAAACAAATGCTTGTAAGGAAGCATTTTCCACGTTGTTTTCAACATCTGGTAAGAATGTAAAACACTGGTCTTAGAATGGAGCTCAGGTGCTGTTGTAGCTAGGCAAGCCTGTAGGTTAAGAGTGATCTTTATTATCTCAATCTGTGTAAATGTAGGATTTGTATGTGAGAGCAGATATGTCATGGAAATCCAACGGCGTCCACAAATCTGACATCCTGGCTGTGGGTCAGTGTTCTTCCTTGGGGGTCATTGCCACAGCGAGCCATGACGGAGAGGTCATTATCTGGAGGTTGGAGACACAAGGACCACTGCTCCACCTACACAGAGAGACACAGGCAGGGTAAGAGGATGTGTGTGTGTGGTGTGTGTGTGTGTGTGTGTGTGTGTGTGTGTGTAGCTACTTTTGGGGACAAATTTCAGACCAGTTGACTGAGGACAGATTGTCCAACTAGGGACAAAATTGTGAAAAGGCAGATTTTTGGGTCAGTGGTTAAGGTTAAAGAAAGGTTTAGGGTTGGGTAAGTTGTGGTTATGAGGGTTTGGGTAATGTGTAATGTCCCCAAAAGTGACCTAGGACAACATTTGTGAACCTCTGAAGGTTAAAAAGACCTGCACAGTATTATCGTAGTGTCGACACTTTTGAGCAGATATGATGAAACTTGATGCCATACAAGAGTCTAGGCTGGACTGGGCGACATTACACTGGCAACAAAGCACATTAATTACCAATATTACGATCAGTAAAATCCAGTCCATGTCAAACATCCTAAAAAATGTTTTGACCAGAGTGGTAAGCTTCCACTTTCATGTTTTCCATCATAATCTGGTGGTCACCAAACGTTTATATCAAGAATTCTGAATGTCCTTTTTTACATGTTTTTTTCTGCTTCTATGCAGAGCGGCGCTTCGTGTGGACAGCCTCTTGTTCCTGCAGCATCGTGCTGGAAACAGGACATATAGAAACAGAGGTGTCCTGGTGTCATCACAGGCCGGCTGTCTCTGCTTTTGGAGCATCACTGGACAGGCACACATTCATGGTAAATGAAAGTAAAGAAGGATCCAGAGAATGTCATTCAGAAAAAATAAAAAGATTTGGATTTCAAATACATGTATGAGGGAGGATAAGCACAACATTGTATGGCCGGTTGACAAGCAGCCGTCAGTTTTAATTATCCTCTCGTAAGATGGATTTACAAACAGCAAGAGCAGTGACAGTCAGGCTGAACTGTCGCCTTGGCCTCCCGCCTGTACCATTCCTGGCAGCCCACAGCTATGTCTCTTTCCAGATCCCATCTGTGTTTAGTGGTGTGGGATTCATGCACTTTGACCGCTGCATATGTGTGCATGTCTGAGCGAGTCAGTGTGCACTTGTGTGTGTACTAGTCTGTATATGTTGCCATGCATTTTTCTAGCAGAGAGGAATTCGACAATGTGACATAACAGAGAGCATTAAAGGGTAGCAATTTGTCTCAAAAGTACATTTGACATTTGAGTCAAAACAGTATTCTTTAAATTGGCACACAATCTGATTTTCCTGCATGAACCAGTTGCACTCCCTATCGATCTTCTCCACAAATCCACAAGAGCATATTGGTAAAACTGATCTAGATTTTACATGATAGGAGTGATCGGTTTCTTTGAGTTTGCTGAACTGCAAGTGTACAATTCAGTGTCCCCCTCCTTATCACAGGCCAGTTCTATGCTCCAGAGCAGCCGGGTGAGCGTGTGCTGAGTCTGAGCTCAGATCAGCTTAAAAACACCATCCTGGTCTCAGGAGACACAACAGGCCAGCTTCAGATCTGGGACATCTCTCATTATGCTTTGGACATCCAACACGAGGTAAATAGCTGTATGCATGTTTTTATGTGTGGGTTGGTGTGAAATGAAATATCGCCATGTATCTGAGGTATTCTCTTTCTACGCAGCCAGTTTGTGAATGTCCTCCTTTGCTGCACTGTTGGAAGGCTCATAAGAGGGCTTTGGTAAGTGTAGAAGTCCTCGAGGTGGCAGACAGACTGTTTGTCCTCACAGGTTCAGCTGATGGCTCTGCTGGACTTTGGACAAATGAAGGAGATCATGTGGGTTCTTTTGGGCAACAAGCGATGTGGAGTATCTTTGACCCAGCTACATACCAGAGGTGAGGTTGTCTACTATATGTTACAATAGCACATCTACTATACAGTATTTCAATGCATCAAATAATGTCAGTAGAGAAACAACAAAAATATATATGTCAAGGGCCATTTTTTTTAAGCGGACAACCCCTCTGAGCCCACTGAGTTAAGAACTCCTTGTGTCTCTCGTGGTGTGCTAACTCTTCCATGGATAGTGCAATATGACCATGGAGGCCATAAATGCTAAAATTGACTACCCACATGGTGCTGTGAAGCATATTGGATTATACGGTCCAAATTTTAAGTATGACGTGCATAAAAATGGCAGACTTTTCAGGATTAGATCATTAAATTCTGCACACAAATAGAACAAACACCTAGCTTACCAAGACTGCCAGTATCAGATACAGGACATGAAGTACTGATGACTAACTTACATGTGCCAAATCTAATATAGAGAATGTACTCCAGAAGAATGCGTCATGGTTGAGCGCTTCTTCCAAAAGAAAAGCTCCCGCTCGCTCTTTCCACAGACGCTTGAGTCTTTAATAGAAAGCTCAGTTTGGTTGAAGGTCACAAACTCTGGCTTGGCTCAGTCCTCTTTGCCGTCTGCTTGTCTGTATTTCTGTCACATATTGGGTAACATGGGACATAAAGGAGAGAGCTGTCTGAAGCAATTGAAGAGGATGAAAAAGTGCAGTTAAAGTGAAAGATGAAGTCGCCACATAGCTTTGATATATAAATATACATCTGCATGGATCAAGCTCAGTGAGAAGAAAAATCATAGCGCAGTTGAACAGTATGGTTTAACTATTGTCAAGACGTGCAGCTGGTGGCTTCTTGTGGTTTCTAAATGAAAACATACCACATACATGATTTAATTGAGACTTCAATTACTGGTTATGGGGAGTGATTTAGTGTATATGTTTAAGGAAGAGAGTGAGTGAGAAAAAGTCCAATTTAGTGGTTTTAAAGTTGATTATATTGTTAATCAAATCCTCTGCCTCAATCTCCCCACTATCTGCCACTCACTGCCTTTGTGACTTCTGATTGTTCAACCAAACACAGAGTGCAAATCAACATATGAATGTCTCTGCTGTAGCTGAGTTTTGGATAATTTGGATTTCTTTTTTAGGGATGGCAATGTTGGTTGGTCAATTGGCCGAAGACTGAAATATCTCATCAACCATTACCCTTAAATTTAGTGCAGCCATTCGTGGCTCTGTACTTACTTTTCATTTAGCTTCACCAGAAGGTCAAAATGTTCACTTGTCCTGTCCAATATCTCAAAATCTATTTAACGGATTGGCACAAAATTTAGGTCAAACACACACAAAGTATCCTACTGACTTTGGAGATCCCCTGACATTTTTTTTAGTGCCACCATGAGGTTGATATTTGTGGTTTTGAGTGGAATGTCTCGACAAATAGTGGAAGGCTTGCCACAGAATTTGGTACAGCTGACGGATGAATTTTTATTAATATGCTGATTCCCTGACTTTTCACTTAGTGCCAATATCAGGTCAAAATTTAATTTATTCCAAAACTCAAATACCTGTTTTTTAACCAAGTATTCAAAACTGTATACTGTCAGATATTTAATGATGCATAAACCAGAGTAAACATCCCAAATTGTCATCAAAGAATTCCACATGTACAAGATGACTAAATATTTTAACTTTTAAATTCTTTGTTGCCTCATTTTACCACAAAAGTCTTGAACTATTCAGATGTCTTTCAAGCAACTAAGCTGTGTATAATTGCTCTGGGATCTCTTATTAGCTTGTACATTCATGGAGTTGAGATCTTGCATATGTTTAAAGTTTGTCAGTTTCAATTTAGCCAATGAAGCAGGCCTGAAAAGCACACACAGGCATGCACGCACACACACACACAGGAATGAAAAAGTACACAGAGTACTCGTGCGCACGCCAACTACACCACAGAGATGGAGAACAGTTACAGTTCTGGTTTAAATCAAATCTAACAACAAACATCCTCACAAATTTCACACTCTCTGACAAACTCTCATCCAACAGAGGTCACTGTCTAGTTTCAGAACCATGATGAGAAACAAAGAGAAAACTATATCTAAAGTAAACAGCTGTCTGTTTGCACAAATGTATCCTCTCATTTTTTGGTTCTGACACCCACAGAGAGACACAGAGTAACCGCAGAGAGGACACTGTAGAGAGGGCTGAAAGTGATGAAGTGGGATCCAACAAGGTCAAAAGTAAAGCACCTGACCTCACCAGCTGTGGCAAGATTTTACAGGAAGAATGCTGTTCTCAAGGTAACTATTAAGTGCAAACAGGTGTTTTGAGGTGCCGCACGCACACGCACGCACGCACGCACACTCACACACACACACACACACAACAATGGTCTCTCCCTGACCCAGACCTGCTTCAGTCACATTTGGCTGTGCACTGGCAATGTCCCCTCCAGTAATTGCCCCTTTTGTCAGAACCCCACTGCATGTGTGTACAGGTGTGTGTAGCTGCTGCTGTTCATGATGTTCATGGGAATGAGTTAAATCTGGAGGTCAGGATGGACTTCCAAGTTAATTAAACCCGATACTCTGATTCAATCATGTCCAATTTCACCACGTTATGAAGAAAGGAGTCAGAGCATTCTTCACATTCTCCTCCTCTGAAGTCTGGAGCTTAGCTCGGGAACATTTGGGCAATGTTCTGCTCCAAAGACACAGGCCAGATTCTTAAAAGTGCAGAAATGCTCAAGGTTTATGTGAGTGTGGATGTGTGTGAATCTGCAAGACATTTCCTACACTTTCCTTTCACTGTCTGCCTGTTACTCAGCATATGCCAAAATAAGCGATTAGCTGTGCTGTCTCTGCAACCACACCCATGCAGACAAACACACACACACACACACACACACACACACACACACACACACACACACATTCACAAACACACACACACACTCATTTCATTGTCTCCTGTCACCAACTTTAGCTTCGTCTGCCAGCACAGTAGAGAGTGACCTCCACCAGCCTCAGCAGCCCATGGTAACCTGCAAACACACAATAACACATACACAAACATATTTGTCTTTCTCATCTCATTTGTCTTCTTTCTTTCCTTCCATGCACGCACATCCATCTAACCATTAACTGTGCATCAGTATTTGTGCGAGGACTTCCGCCAGACAGTAGCTGCATGTTGTCAGAGGAGATGTCTGTTTGATGACATTGACCACTGCGATCACTGTTGAGGATTAAGACACAGGTTCTGCAGGTGAGTTTCATAAAGACTTTCTGGATCCTTCCCCTCCTCTCTTCCTCCTTCTGGCTGTGCAGATGAAAACTTGTTTTGTGTGCTCCCTCACTGCCCGCAGGACTGTAATAACATATAATTAATTATGACTCTTTATTTTCATAGCACTTATCTCTTTTGTTATTGTGAAATGAACTAATCCATATAGAAAGGGTGTGTGTGTCTTGATTGCACCAAACGCCAATGGGAATAAGACCTGCATCTCAAACTACATGAGGATACATGTGAGCGCGGTCCACTCCTCATCTGTTTGTGCATTACATAAACTTGTACATTTTAAAGTTCTCCATCACCTTTCATATTCCTGAAAGAAGTTAGCCATCTCTTTTTGGATGTTCCCATCACCCTGTGAGCTCTGGACAGACAAAACCCACCTCCACTGACAGCAGCTTGTGTGGGTCTGTTTTGGTTATTTTCAATATATTCACTCTTGTTCTCACGTGACAGGTTAATTATATTGTTTGTGTGTAATTGTACCAATTTTCCCCACATAATTCTTTCATTTTTAAATGCTGATTTTAAATATTTGGTGTGTTTTCAAAGTAACATTTTAAGCCACCATGTCTAATCACTGCCCAGGAATGCAATACAAATCCAATGACCCATGTCTTTTATTTTTTTTCCATTCATGTTTTTGTATACATTTAATTCACAATATACAACATGTTAGAGAAAAAAAACATATTGACAACTTACACAAATACTAAAACATAACAGACAAAGGGCAGGGACAGAGACAACAAGATGAGTCAGGTAATGTGTTTAAAGTTGAACTGTTACATCACTATGATTTTAACTTTCATTACTACTTATAGACTATTTGGGTTAGGATTAGGGTTAGGGTGTGTAAGGCATGACGGTCATATATATGCAACTAATAGCACAAACTGCTATCATAGTTTCACAGGTCTCAACAGATTGCCTGCATGGGCCATAAAGCCAGGGTCTAAAGTAAAACCACTAAAATAAGTCTGAGAAGTGTATCACAGTAGTGTTAACTGCAAACAAATGTAAAACGTGCAAAGCCGCCAACGCTCAACATAGCTCAGCCTTCAACTTGATAGGAAACAGTCCGTCATGCTGGTGCGTTCTGCTTCGTTCTGGTCACAACAATTTTATTTTTAACGTATTATGTAAATCCTTCTGTAGTGGGAGTGTTAATTGTCGTTTGTGGTAATTCTGTTCTTTTGGACGTCCAGCAAAAAAACACTGGTCAGTGCAGGCGACTATAAAAGGCTCAAACAATTGTGAAGGAATGTGACGGCTTCCTTTCGTGGCTGCAGCCATCCACTTCGACTTCAAGCTGAAGTTACCCCAGAAAAAAAAACATGATTGATGGGATGGGATAATGAAAGAGGGATAAAAGAAGGAAGAATTCTA